>NW_006408536.1:20257601-20275496 GCF_000296735.1 Chrysochloris asiatica
TTTATTGGAAAAAAATCACTATTTCACCTTTAGACTCTATAGATAATATAGTGGAAATTTTAAAAAGTTTTGCCTTCATTATCTGCATTGGTATATGCTGAACCTTGTTCTTCTATCCTTCATGGTCCCTTAACTTTTATTTCATCTCTTTTTATCTATGTGAACTGAATCCTGGGTAAATATATTCAAATCTGTAATGGATAATGTATAATAAATACATTTTTGTTGTTGTTGTTAAGTGCCGTTGAGTCAGTTCCGACTCATAGCAACCCCAGTGCCAACAATCCCACAGAGCCACACTAGGACTCCAAATACATTATAATAAATGTTTATGATAAATATATTAATAGGTATTAGAATATAGGTCTTGAAGTCCATATTTCAATTCCCTAATTATTTCATTATAGTAGTTCTGAGATATCAGTGCCTTAACTTGGCTCAGTTATGAATAACATTTGTATAGTCCACTTACTGAGCTAACTAAAATAATAATGAAACTGGACTGTGAGAATGGATATGTAAGCAATGTTCATGTGTGTGGTCAGGATGATGGAAAAGACGAGTCCTGGTCTTCAATAGTGGAAAAAGAATTAGATAATAGCTTCAAGCTTAAAAAAAAACAAAAACAAAGAGTAGTAATACAAACTTGCTATTTCAGGCTATACAGATAAAACACCAAAAACAATTAAAATTCTTAAAAGTTGAGAATGTTGCTTGCAAAAAGGGAAAAGTGGTGAAGAGAGGTTGGAGAGAGGGGCTAGAAATGGATATTTATTTGTAATAAGCTTTGGAAAGCATTCAGCCCCTTAAATCATACACATGAATAACTTGATAAGAAGAAAAACCACATTCCTTAAAGGAGCCTGAGCAAAAATGGCACTGCTAAAATGAAGTATGCAGATTTAAAAGTCAAATAAGAAAGTACTGCTGTTGTTGGTAGTGCCCTGTTGTCAGTCCTGACTCAGCGATCCTATGTCCAACAGAACGATAGATACCCTGCCCAGTCCTGCACCATTTTCACCATCATTGGCATGGTTGATCATTGTTGATGCCACTGTGTCTCTTACTAGACAACCAAACCCACTGTCCTCAAGTCGATTCCATTGACTTAAAACAACCTTAAAGGGCGGCGACAAACTGCGCCAAAGGCTTTCCAAATCTGGAATCTTTACAGAAGCAGACTGCCACATCTTTCTCCCATGAGTGGTTGGTGGGTTCGGACCACTAACCTTTCAGTTAGAAGCGGGACACTTTAAAAATTGTGCCACCTGCCCTCCTTTTGAAGGTACTGCCATTGAATCGATTCTGACTCATAGCCACCCTGTATAGGGAGGGTTTCTAACACTAAATCTTTATGAGCGCAGAAAGCCTCGTCTGTCTCCTGAAGAGTGGTCAATAGGTTCGAACTATTGACCTTGTGGTTAATGGTCTAGTGCTTATCCTACAGCATCACATACTATAGGTTGTTGTTGTTGAGTACCCTCGAGTCGGTTCTGACCCATAGCAACCCTGTATAGGGTTTCCGAGGAGCGGCTGGTGAACTTGAACCGTCGACCTTGTGGTTCAAACCACCTTGCAGTCCAGTGTATTAACCCGCAGCACCATGTCAGGACTCCACACACTCTAGGGACTTACAGTCATTTCAGAATGTTTGCCTACTATGAGTCTCTTTATGGAAGAAAGATGCGGCTGTCTGCTCTAGTCCAGATCTACAGTCTCAGAAACCCTGTCTGTATAGGGTCGCTAGGAGTTGGAATTGACAAAATAGCAGTGGTTTTTTTGTTTTGTTTTGTTTTTGTTTTTTGGTGGGGGGTGTTTTTTATGAATCCCTTACCATTATTTTGCCATATTGACATTTGTGAAGAGACGTCCCTAACCAATATTCGATTCTGAATTCTATGCTATAATTTAAAGTTTGCAAATTCATTCTAATAAAAATGGTGATACAATGATACAAACTGAAATGAAACATTTTCTCTCTTTAAAAAAAAGAAAAACATTTTTGCAAATCCTAGCAGTTTACAATTCATTTTAGGAGCTCTGGTAATGGAGTGGTTACAAGTCGGGCTGCTAAACTCAAGATCAACAGTTTGGTAAAAGATGAGGCTTTCTGCTCCCGTGAAGCTTTACAGCCTCTGAAACCTTGTACAGGGTCACTATGAGTCGGAACCAACTCCATGGCACACTACCACCACCACAATTCATTTTACTGCTAGCTAGACACATTTAGAAACACTTGTCCATCATTAAACTGATAAGAGCACAACTTTTTGCCTAAAGTGGCAGAAGTGGCTCATGGGAAATCAGAGGTGGAGAACACGAATAAAGTACTTGTCATGGTTTGCCATTGACTCATTACCCAAAACAAACCCGTAGCTGTTGAGTGGACTCAGACTTACAGTGACCCTGTAGGATGGGTTGGCGCTGTGGGTTAATGGGTCAGACTGCAAAGTCGTTTGAACTGCAAGTTCAGTGGTTCAAGCTCACCAGCTGCTCCTTGGAAATCCTACACAGGGTCGCTATGGATCAGAATCGACTCAATGGCACTTCAGATTAACAACAACAAGGGCAGAGTAGAATTGGCCCATAGAATTTCTGAGGCTGTAAATCTTTACAAAAGCAAATTGCCACATCATTTCCCCTTGGAGCAGATGGTGGCTTTAAACCAACAACCTTTTGTTTGCTTAGCAGCAGATAGAAGGAGCCTCTAGGGGTCTTTCATTAACTGCCTAGGTGTTTGCTAACGAAAAACTGAGCAAGAAATGAAAATGTTCAAATCAGCACTGTCCAAAAGAAAGAAAATATGAACCGCATGTGTGATTTTTGTGTTTCTAGTTGCCACACGAGAAAAGTAAGAAGAAATCGGTGAAGTTCATTTTAATAACACATTGATTTAATCTAATCTATCCAAACTATTACCACTTTAATATGTAATCAATATAGAAAGCATTGATGAAAGATTTTCCTTTTTTATTTTGTACTAAGGTCTTCAAACTCCAGGGTATTTTCTACACTTACAGCAGATCTCAGTTTGGATTTGCCACATTTCAGGTGCTCAAGATCCCATGTGCCTAGAGTCCACTGTGTTTGACAACACTCTTATCAATTATGCCCAAGCAAGATTCAAAACTGTAGAGAGAAAATTTACTCTGGAAAACATCAGAAAGGCAAGGAGACTGAACAGAGGTGCCTACCTTAACATTTCAGGCAAGGGGGTTTCCCTTTCACCCTATGGCCGGAAGTCCCCTTAATTAGGGTTGACCTAGAGCAGAATTTGGCAAACTTATGTAAAGGACCAGACAGCAAATATCCTAGGGTTGGCAGCTATATGGTTTGTAGCAAGTACCACATTTTCTACAAATAGTGCTCATAAGAAATTAGTGCATTGGGTGGGGGTGGGGAGGGGAGGTTTGCCTGGTGGTGGTGGTGGTGCTGGTGGTGGTTAAGTGCCATCAAGTCAGTTCCAATTCTTAGCAATGCTGTATAGGGTTTTGAAGTAGTGGCTGGTGAGTTTGAACAGCCAATTTTGCAGTTCAAACCGACCTTATGGTTAAGTGCTTATCCTATAGCGCCACGCCAGAACTCCTGTTGAATGGTATGAAAGCAATATAGTGAGACTATTTTGTCAGGAAAAAATGTACTAAGCACTGTTTGTAGTCCTAGTGTAGAACTATAGGACAAGCACTGGACCACAAGGTCAGTTTGAATCGCAAGGTCAGTGGTTCAAATCCATCAAGCGCTTCTCGGAAACACTATACAGAGTCCCTATGAGTTGAAACCAACTTGACAGTACTTACCAACAATAGAACAAACACTAATGCTATTGCAGCACAAAATCAGTCATGGGCGGGAGACAAATAAACAAGTGGGTGTAGCTATGTGCCAATTAAACTTTATTTATAGATAGGGAAATTTGAATTTCATATAACTTTTATGCCCAGAAACATTTTTCCCCAAACATTTAAAAATGCAGGATGGCAGGCATGAAGGAAGGGACAGCAACAACGTTAATTAGCATTCCAGATTCAGGCTTGGCTCCATGAGCAACTGATTATACCAACAAAGGGCTGTAGCACTGGTTTTGATGAGTATATGATGCAGAAGAGATTTATTGAAAAATAAAGTCGAGAAAACAATTGGGTTGGTTCATGCTAAAAGGAGATACAATATTGCTCTGCTACAAGATGTATCCAACGAGAAATGATCACATTGGTGAGAAGTCATTGAGTGCGATAGCTTTTTTCATGTTTTTAGGTGTCCTATGCTATGTGGCCTCTTCTGAATCCTGCTTGAACCTCTGGAAGTTCTCTGTCAATGTATGATTGTAGCCATTTCTGTATTACCTTTAGTAAAACTTTACTCGCATGGGATATCAAAGAGGTTGTCCGATGATTACTGCATTCTGTTGGGTCACCTCTCTTTGGAATGGGCACAAATACGTATCTCTTCCAATCAGTTGGCCAGATAGCTGTCTTTCAAATGTCTTGGCAGAGATGAGTGAGTGCCTCCTGTGCCACCTCACTTTCTTGAAAGATTTCAATTTTTATTCCATCAATTCCTGGTGATTCAGAAGACGCTGTGGAATGAGGGATATCATTGCTGATGTCTGATGGATCTATGCTGAAAGCAGAGAATATCAGAAAGATGTTTACCTATGCTTTATTGAATACACAAAGGCTTTCAATTATGTGGATCACGACAAGCTATGGACAACATTGCGAAGTATGAGAGTATGAGTATTCTGGAAATCTTAATTGTGCTCATGACAAAATCTGTACCTGGACCAAGAGGCAGTTGTTCGAACAGAGCATGGGAACACTGAATGGTTTAAAATTAAGAAAGGTGTGCGACAAGGTTGTATTCTTTCACCATACTTATTCAACCTGTATGCTGAGCAAATAATCCAAAAACTGGGTTATATGAAGAAAAACATGGCATCAGGATTGGAAGAAGACTCATTAACAGCCTGCAATATGTAGATGATGCAACCTTGCTTGCTGAAAGTGAAGAGGACTTAAAACATTTACTGATCAAGATCAAAGAGCATAGCCATCGGTATGAATTACATCTCAATGTCAAGAAAACAAAATTCCTCACAATTGAACCAATAAACAACATTCTTACCCACGGAGAAAAGATTGAAGTTGTCAAGGACTTCATTCTTCTTGGATCAACTATCAACACTCATGGAAGCAGCAGTCAAGAAATCAAACGACGTATTGCATCAGGCAAATCTGCTGCACAAGACCTTTTTAAAATGTTGAGGAGCAAAGATGTCAGCTTGAGGACTAGGGTGCGCCTGACTCAAGCCATGGTATTTTCAGTAACCTCATATGCATGCGAAAGCTGGACAGTGAATAAGGAAGACCATAGTAGAATTGATGCTTTTGAGTTATGGTGTTGGAGGAGAATATTGAAAGTGCCATGGGCTGCCAAAAGAACCAATAGATCTGTTTTGGAAGAAGTGCAGCCAGAGTGTTCCTTGGAGGCCAAGATGGCCAAACTTCG
Source organism: Chrysochloris asiatica (assembly GCF_000296735.1). Taxonomy (NCBI): domain Eukaryota; kingdom Metazoa; phylum Chordata; class Mammalia; order Afrosoricida; family Chrysochloridae; genus Chrysochloris; species Chrysochloris asiatica. The sequence goes on from NW_006408536.1 coordinate 20,263,110, forward strand.
TCTCTCACACTTCAGACATATTGTCAGCAGGGACCATTCGCTGGAGAAAGATATCATGTCTGGTCAGGTGGAGGTTCAGAGAAAAAGAGGAAGCCGCCAACGAGATGGATTGTCCAAGTGGCAGCATTGATGGACTCAAGCGTGGCAACAGTAGTGAGGTTGGCCCAAGATCGGGCAGTGTTTTGTTCTGCTGTGCATAAGGTTGCTATGAGTTGGTATCTATTCGATGGCACCTAACAACGACAACATGTTATGTGGTGTTGTTGGCTAAGGCATCAGACTGCAAAGTCGTTTGGACTACAAGGTTGGTGGTTCAAGCTCTCCAGCTACTCCTTGGAAACCCTATACAGGGTCGCTATGGGAATCGACTCAACAGCACTTAACAACAACAACAATGTTAGGAATATAAAGATCCCTGGTGGCACAGTGGTTAAAGTGCTCAGCTGCTAACCAAAAGATCAGTGCTTTGAACCCACCAGATGCTCTGTGTCAGAAAAATGTAGCAGTCAGCTTCTGCAAAGGTTCATGGTGGTGGTGATGGTTGTGGGCTGTTGAGTTGGTTCTGACTCAAGGCAACCCTATATAGGGATTCCGAGGCTATAAATCTTTATGGGAGCAGAAAGCCTCATCTTTCTCCTGCAAAGCAGCCGGTAGGCTTGAACTACTGACCTTGTGGTTAGCAGTCCAAGGTGTAAATCACTATGCTACCAGGGCTCCTTCCCATAAAGATGACAGCCTTAGAAACTCTATGGAGTTTTCTACTGTCCTGTAGACTCACTATGAGTGAGAATCAACTCAACATCAATGGTTTGGTTGGTTTAAGAATACGGTTCTAAAATATGTTCATAATGTTGGAGCATTTTTGGGTTTTTAACTTTTTATTGTGAGTTGGGTGAAGATTTACGAAGCAGATCATCGGTTTTACATTGAACAATTCACATACATTTTGTTTCAGCTCACTGATTCCAGTCCTCTCAAGGTAACAATCACTTATCTTGCTTCCTCGTTCTCGATTTCCCGTTTCCATTCCTCTTTCTTTCCTAACCCTTCTGAACTTTGTCCTTGGGTAAATGCTACCCTTTTGATCTCAAATGATTGGTTAGTCTAACATATTATCCTAACACTTCACTAGTGTTATGATTCCCTTTATAAACCTGTCTATTGTTTGACTGAAAATTGGGCCACAGGGTGAATTCAGTTCCAGACATGAAGGGTGACTAAGGACCAAAGACTCAGGGATTCCACCAGTTTTTATCTGACTAGTAAGCCTGGACTCATTCATGATTTTAAGCTTTCTTCCACATCTTCTCTCACTCTATCCAGGACCATCTAATGCAATCCCTTTTAGAGAAATTGGTAGTGGTAACCAGGCACCATCTTGTTCTTCTGGGCTCAGGTTTGTGGAGACTGGTCCATTGTTGTTGTTGTCAGGGGCCATCGAGTTGGAACCGTCTCATAGTGACCCCATGCACAGCAGAACGAAACAATGTCTGATCCAGGGCCAACCTCACTACCGCTGCCACACTTGAGTCCATCAATGATGCCACCTGGCTGATCCATCTCGTTGGGGGGCTTCCTCTTTTTCTCTGACCCTCCATCTTACCCAGCATGATATCCTTCTCCAGCGACTGTTCCCTCTGGATAATATGTTCAAAGTATGAGAGACGAAGTTTAGCCATCTTGGCCTCCAAGGAGCACTCTGGCTGTACTTCTTCCAAAACAGATCTATTGGTTCTTTTGGCAGTCCATGGCACTTTCAGTATTCTCCTCCAACACCACAACTCAAAGGCATCAATTCTTCTACGATCTTCATTATTCACTGTCCAGCTTTCGCATCCATATGAGGTTATTGAAAATACTATGGCTTGTCAACACTTGTGCAGCAGATTTGCCTAACACAATACGTCGTCTGATCTCTTCACTTGCTGCTTCCGTGAATGTTGATGGTTGATCCAAGAAGAATGAAGTCCTTGACAACTTCAATCTTTTCTCCATTGATAAGAATGTTGTTTATTGGTCCAGTGGTGAGGATTTTTGTTTTCTTGACATTGAGATGCAATCCATACTGAAGGCTGTGCTCTTTGATCTTCATCAGTAACTGTTTCAAGTTCTCTTCACTTTCAGCAAGCAAGGTTGTATCATCTGCATATTGCAGGTTATTAATGAGTCTTCCTCCAATCCTGATGCCACATTTTTCTTCATAGAACCCAGCTTCTCTTATTATTCATGGTCCATTAGTTCACCAGAATAATTGTTTTCATGTATTTTCCAGTCTCTTCATTCTTCTTTCCTCCAGACAGAGAGAGATGAATGTTACATCTTAGATGGCCAATGATAAGCTTTTAAGACCCTAGTTGCTACTTAACAAAGTAGGATGTAGAACATTGTCCTTGTGGATTGAATGCTGATTGAAGTTGGTTTCCCCAAAGGCTCTGGCCCTGAGCCTCCAGGCATAGCAACTAATTCCCTTAAAACATTTGGTTATGTCTAAGAAATTTTCATGACTTAGTCCCCTGTATGCTCCTCCACATTCGTGGATATATTTGTAGCAAAGGTAAACACCCATGTACAATTATCCTCTATCAAACCTCTGTATATTTGTGGATATGCTCTTCACTTCTTGCCACACTTGTTCAGCCTGTGTGTCTATTCAACTGCATACTGCCTTCCGCTTCACCCAAGTAACACATGTATTAATTTCTACCCAACTTTAAAACAGTCTGTTCTACTTTGAAATCTACTTGACTTCCTCTCCAGTTCCTCTTTTTACTTTCTAATCGTCTTTGTCATAAATTGGCATTTCTGGTTCTCTATTTGCAGTCTTGTAGTTTGTTTTACTTTGGATACTTCTAAATCTGGGTTGCCTTTTTTTTTTTTTTAATAGTTAACAATAAGGTTTATTGAGCTGTGTGTTAGTACAGACACTGGGGTTTGCTCATGGTGCTCCTGATGTGCAAACCTGGGACATTCTGCTAATTCTTCCTTAGCAGTGAAACTAGAAAGCTGACAGCCAAGTGGATGTTGTAAACTAGCTCATCATCTGTCATCTTCACATGGCCAACAGCCACTGCCAGACACAGCATCTTCTTCATCTGGAGCTTGATGGTGGACTTCACCTCATCGACCTTAGCCACCGTATTCTCATTATGGGTAACCAGGGAAGGAAATTTGCCAGCCTTATTCAGGCCTGGTCCCAGGATTCTTGGGGTTTACTTGGTCAGGGACTCAGGCCAAAAATACATTATACTTCTTGGCCAGCTTTTTAACCAGCTTCTTATTCTTGTTGAGTTTCTTGAGCACCTCGATGTCCATTTGAGGGATCTCCACAGCCTTTGCTTCATCACAGGGCTGCTGGTCCCCAAGGGCACAGAACTTGGGGAGTGGGGATGGACTTCAGCCTGACAGTGCCCGAGAAGCATTTATCCTTCTGAGGGTCATAGTTCTTTAAGCTGATCTGCAGCTCCACCATCTCCAAAACCTTCCGGCGCTTGCACTGGCTCCCGTCTAAAACTTCCGACGCCGCCTCATAGAGGATTTCGCGAAAGACTTTGCTGCTCATGGTGCTTAGTGCCACAGCAACCGGGAAAGAGCTAAATCTGGTTTGACTTTTGAATGGTGCTGTCATGTATGTTAATCTCAGCTTGTTGTCTGCTGGTGTTGGTTCTGTCCAAAGAAACCCCGACCCCCCCCTCCCCGCCTTCAGTATTTCTAGTAAAGCTGGTGTGGTGTTTACAATTCCTCCAATTTCTGTTTATCTGGAAATGTCCTAATATTGCCATCGTATTTGGGGGATGATTTTGCTGGGTATATGATCTTTGGTTGACATTTTTTATTCTTTCAGAGAAAAATATCATCCTGTTGTCTTCTTGCTTTCATAGCTTCTGCTGAGAAATCAGGGCTGAGTCTTACTGACTCTCCTTCTTAGGTAGCTTTTTGTTTTTCTAAAACTACTTTCAAGACTCTTTCCTTGTTTTTGGTTTTGGAGAGTTTGATTTATGTTTTGTGGATTATCTTTTGGGGTCTATCCTGTTTGGGATTCATTCATCTTCTTGATTCATTTTTCATGATGATAGGGAACTTTTCTTCCAACAACTCTTTGACAATATTCTCTGTGTTTTTCAAGCTCTCCTCTAGTTCTAGACTTCCAATCACATATAAGTTATTCCTCTTGATGGTGTCCCACATAATTCTTTGGTTTTCCTTGGATTTCTTGTTCTATTTTCTGATTGTTCCTCTAGCAGATTCGAATTGAGGATTTGTCTTCAAGCTCACTAATTTAGCCTTCCATTAATTTAATTCAACTCCTTCACCCTTTCAGTGTATTATCTATTTCTAGATTTTAGTATTAACCTTTTGGATTTTATTTTGATGCTTTAGTACAGTGTCCAATTTTTATTTATTTTATCAATTTATTCATGTAGTGCTTTCCTGAATTCTTCTAAAATTTTGTCTGTGTTTTCCTTGGCTTCATCTGCAGCTTTCATGGTCTTTCTCTCAACCCATTGAAAGTACCTAAATATCATTCTTTTCAATTCCTTATCAGGTAATTCTAATGCCATTTCTTCCTCAGAAAGGTTATCTAGCCCCGTATACTGGTTACTTGTTTGAGCCACTCTGTCTTGTTTCTTTGTGTGAACTGACATTGTCTGTTTTCTACAAACTATTGTGGCATTCTTGTATTTGTTGTTAATTGATGATTGTATGTTGGTGTGTTCTTCGGCACTCACCACCTGCCTCCTGGTGGGTGTGATAGAGAAGGTGAGTGTGTGTACAGTTCTCTGTTCGCTGCTTGTGTAGAATAGTTGAGGGTGGGTTTGGATGCTGTTGGCTGATGGAAATCAATGATCAGGTGGTATAGCCGTGAATATTGGCCATTACTCAATAAGTGACATTAAGGAAGGTATGGGTGTGGCTGGGCTGGATGGACATGGTGCTGTCTCCAGTCAGGTGGGACAAGAAAGAAAAATAAACAAACAGAAAGCAAACAACAGCAAAAAAAAAAAAAAAGAAAAAGAATAAAGAAAAAGAAAAAAAAAACCATGGGAATAGCAAGAATACATAATGCAGAATTTAACAAAAGCAAAGTAAAATACAAAGTAAAGGAATTGCATCTAAAGACTTCACTAAAAGAGTGAAAAGGAAGCCCACAGAATGGGAAAAAATCTTTTGCAATGATACATCAGACAAGGGACTCATTTATAAAATGTATAGGAATCTACAGCACCTCTACAAGAAAAGGACAAATAACCCAATTTAAAAACGGGCATACAGTGAAGGAAGCTTCCTGCAGAGCCTCTGCATTACATAAGACCATAGGTGGAATTCTGAACCCCATCCAGAATATTCTGAGGTGGGAAATTTCCACTGGAAAGGACAGCAGACCAGCCTGGAGCAGCTAGAAGAACAGAAGATACTTCTTGAAAGAAAGTCCAACAGGAAAAATACAAAACAGTAACTGCAGTCCGACTGATCACTACAAGAACAAGCAAGGTGCTCGCCCAGGAGACATCAAGGCAAGTGGTTGGGTCCCCTCAGGCCAAACCCCCTTCCAAGACTAAAACTCAATGGGAATACACGAGCAGACATGCACTCTGATTAGTGACCACGTTGGTCACTGATAAGTGGAAGTGAGGGAAAAACAGCAATGAAGCTGCGAGCTAAGCCCTACAACGTTCAATAGACTCCTGTGAACCCGGGTGGAGACCTGGTCGGCCAGCAGTGTGGCAAGACTCTTGGGCCCAGAATCAGTGACATAGCCACAGAGGACTACAGTGGAGAGTGAAGCGTCCAGCTGATAAGAAGAGAGGGCATATGTATAAGAACACCCACACTTGCAGATAATACCCACTTGACCTGGCTTCAATGACTGGATGATCAGATCTCAACTATAAGAAGAAAAAAGAGGAAAAAAAGAGTAATCTGATACAATTTGATGAACCTGACCTACACCTATGGATGCAGTAGCTCAAAAGAGGGAACAAATCTTTACAGCAAGGATCATTCCCACCCCTGGGCAACGTGGACATTGGCTACCCAAAGTGGGGGGCCTTACAAAAGCAAGAAGTGACTGGCTTACAAGCTTTCAAGAGGGAGCCTAGATCCAAAGGACATGGAGGAAGTTTAGAATCTCCACTGAGTAGTATTCAATCTGCCTGGGTGGGACTGATGAAAGGAGATGGGGATAGGCGTTTGGCAGTACAATAGTGAATAATTGTTATCAGGACTGACTGTGTGGGTTTAAAATGTAAAGGTAGGCGTTTTGTAGCAAAAGGAGAGGAGTGATTGACTTTACAGTCCAGGAGCGGAGGTCCCTGGGACCATCAAGGGAGAAAAGCAGAGAGCGGGACCCTACCCAGAGAAGCAGTGATGCCAAAAATGGAGACAGAGATGATGATGCGGACACATGGAGTGGCTGGGAGCTCTAGACCTAGAGAGAGAGAGGGGCTGTGTGCAGGGTTTACCCTTTGGTTGGTTGATGATGCATAGAGGGGATTGTAACCATGGCAATGATATACGATAGGATGAATGTAAAACTAATGTTCTCCCATGTAAACCATCACATAATTCACAATAAAACATTTTTTTTTTTTAAATGAGCACAGGACATGAACAGACATTTCACCAAGGAGGAGAAATGTTCATGATCACTAGCAATTGTTGTTGTTGTTGTTGTTAAGTGCCATCAAGTCGATTCCAACCCATAGCAACCCTGTATGGGGTTTCCGAGGAGCAGCTGGTGAGCTTGAACTGCCAACCTTGCAGTTCAAACGGCTTTGCAGTCTGGTCATTAACCCACAGAGCCATACCAGGACTCCTGCAGATACTTGTTCCTAATAAAATAAAACATATCACAATATATTTATGCAGCAGTGGCCAGGACCTGGCATTGCACAGTCTGCTGGTCTGATGAGGCAGATTTCAGAGTCTTCCAGACTCGGGGAAGGTACACCCCGCTCCCAATTCACAAGGGCATGGCTCCAACCAACCTCAGGAAGGCCAAGGTCTGTGCAGGGCAGAGATGGTGGGGGTGGTGGGGTGGTGTCACTAGCTCATGAGTGGGTGAGGGTGGGGCTGGCTAATCTGCTGATCACCAAGAGGGTGTACAGAACAAAAGAGATCCCACCTTTTTGGTCACCAGTCACCAGAGTATGTTTGTGGTGTCAGACCACTGTCTCATTGAAATCCTACTTGCAAAAGTTCAAAACGGTCATGTCATATCTGGCCTGCTGACAGTTCACCCATCTGTCTCCTGTCTTGCCACTTTTGTTCTGTTTCTTATTCTAGTTGGTATTCAACCCATTTCTCTCTCCATTCCTCTGAATCTTAGAGTTCTAGGATTTCCATTCCTATTTGTTTCATTTGGTCTCTCATGTCTGTGGTAGAGGGGTCTGCTCAGATCATTTTAATTATCCTTGTCTTATTACCAAACCACAAAAAAGTTTATGGGGTTGTTTCTTTTATTTTTTAAAAGATGTAAAAATCATTCTTAGATCAAGAGCCATATCCAAAGAGGCAGTCATCCACATTTGACACATTGGTCACAGTTTGCCAACCTTTGATCTAGACAGTGCTTGTGATTAAGGAAAGGAGAGCTAAGAAGTTCTGCCTCAATTGCAGGACATTTGTTGAAGATTAAAGAATAGAACTTTGGAATCTAGAAAAAAAAAAAAAACTATGAAAGTTGAACACAGGACTTAGTATCCCGCTACCTCCATTTTGATCCAAATTCTGATATTGTATAAGTTCTTGTACCCAGGCCGACTCATTGATATTCTCTGGTCCTGGGCTTCTTTCTACCAGTTAGATGATTACCATGGCAACGTCAATGATTCTAACAATAGCTCATATGCTTGCACTGCATTAAATTAAAATTGGTAATATTTTGCACAGAGTCTGAGCAAATTTACCATTTAAAATGCAGGAAGAATGGCTTTGTTGAGAAATAAATAGGGTTGCAGAGACTTATAAATAGCTTTGACACTGTCATACTAATTTAGAAATAATTCTCGCTATAAATAAGTCGATTATTGTTATTATCTATGCACTATAATAAAAGGAAATTGTATGTGATAGCCCTGGGGCCTAATTCTAATTATTATTTATATTTTAAGGAAATAATAGTTGCATATCTTGAAATGTTCCAAATTTCATGCTCTTCACTCGAATTAGCCTAAATATGTACATTTGTGCAGCAGTTCACATTATTTCTTATTTTGCCTTATTTTATATCATTTCACAATTTTTCCATTAAATCTCAAGAGGGCACACTCAGCCAACACCTTATTCTAATCCAAAACAACTGAAAAACGACTTGAGTTTTCCAGGATGAGTTAACTTTCAGAATTAAAGTGTAAATAGAAAGACAATGTGTTAATTGTGTTTCCCTATAAACATTAGGAGTAAGACTTTTACCATTAAAGCCTATCCCAAGAAGTTCATCTAAAATTTTTTTAAAAAGCCAATAATTTAGCTACTAGCTGCAAGTTCAGGAAACAGTATAGTCTGGACTCCTGCAAAAGATTTTCATTCTCATTTCTTTTTACTTCCAACAGAGATTGCCATGTAGCATGGGTCTGGCCATCTTACAAGTAGAAATTCCTAAGGAGGGTTACTTTCTAGGGGTAAAATTAGGAGAAGCCCTTGCCCTTCCCTCTTCTTCCTGTCTGGAACATGAAAGTAATACCTAGAGCCAAAGCAGCCATCTTGCAACTCTGAGGACAAAAACAAAACAAAACAAAACAAAAAAGGCCTACTTGTTCAAAGTTAGCAGAGTAGAAAACTAGCAAGCTGAATCCCTACACCTCATCCTTGAGCCCTGGACAACAGTCTGGACTGCCTTCCATGGTATTTCTTATTTTGTGAAAATAATAAAGTTCTTTCTCACCAACATGACCACTATTCACTGAGTTTTCTGGCATGGTTTACAGTCAATTGTATTAGCAACTAATACAGAAGTAAAACACAGCAGGATTCATTTGCCATCCTTTACATAACAGTATTTTCCCAAACTTGAGCATGTATCAGTATCACCTGAAAGGCATAAAAATCCAGATTGCCGGAACAGACACACGTACAATGAAACATTCTTCACAACAGCCAACAGGTGGAAACAGCCCAAGTGTCCATCAGCAGATGAATGAATAAACAAAACAGTGACACCAGAGATGGAGGCCAAGATGGTGACACCGAGAGAGAGAGCAGCTGAGGACTCTAGATTCCTGGGAAGACAGGGACTGAGAGCTGGTGGCCAGGAGGCAGGCTTGCAAAATGTGCCCTTTGGTGGTTTAAATGATTATGTATGCCTGAGTGTTTTTTTTTGTTTTTTGTTTTGCTTTTTTACAAAAAAGAGCTAAAATGAATAGAGAGAAATAATGTTAACTGATGGTACATGGAGGGGATTATAATAATTGTAATGAAACAAAGTATATGATTTGTTGAATGTACAACGGATGCTCTGCCCTGTAAACTTTCACTCAATCCACAATAAAAACTTTTTTAAAAAAATGGAATACTACTCAGCCATAAAAAAGGAATTCAGTCCTATTAAATGCTACAACATGAATAAATCTTGCGATAATTATGCTAAATAAAATAAGCCAGTCACAAAGGGATACAATGTTGTACAGTCCCACTTACACGAAAGATCTAGAATAGAAAAACGCATAGAGACAAAGTTCCTTAGCGGTTACCGGGGCAAGTGGGAAGGGGAATTCTTGCTTCTGGAGTACTGAGTTTCTGTTTGCTATAATGAAATATGAGTAATGATGGTTGCTCAACATGATGAATATAGTAAATGTTACTAATCGGTACACTTTAAAGTGATTAGAATGCAACAAGCTGATTATAATGTTACTGAACTGTACATTAAAGATTGTGAGAATGTGTGAAATGTTCTGTTACATATCTATTTACTACACACACACGCACAAATTTAATTTAAAAGAATGATTGTTAGATTTCAAAATAAAGCAGACTGTTTTAAATTGGGAAAGAATTTAACAAATTACAGGGTAATCACAAAAAAAGTTAATACGCCTTCACATAAACACGCAGCATGGTGGCTCCATAAAATGTGCACTGGACTGTGAACCACAAGGTCAGCGGTTTGAGCCCACCAGCCACTCCAGGGGAGAAAAGTGAGGCTTACTGGTCCTGAAAAGATTTGAAAGCCTCAGTACAAAAACTGTGTGGGGCCATGTCTGATTTCCTCTGGCTTCACAGGGAGGATGGAGAATCAAACTGGAAACCAGCCCAATGCAAAGTCCTATGAAGCTGAGATCAGACATGCCTCCACCATGCAACCTTCTTTACTCTATCTGACACCAGCCCTCCCTTCCACAGCACTCTCTGCCTCACATCTCCATTCCAGAATCCAGTTCAGTGAACACACAGAACTCACGATTATGGGACTTGTTAGGAAAGTGAACAGGATCAAAACCAAATCGGGATGCAGCAGTTTTCCAATCAGGAATGCCTCTTCTCTGCCATACTGCAGACACATCTGGCTCTTGTTCTGGGCCTCTCAGCCTTGTAGCCCCTCGGCCTCTGCCCTGCTCAGGCAAGTGCTACAAAGCTCCTTTAACCAGTCTGTAAAGGCCCTCTGGTAGCGTAGTGGTTACGAATCGGGCTGCGAACCGGAAGGTCAGCAGTTCGAAACTACCAGCTGCTCCGCTGGAGAAAGATGAGGCGATCTGCTCCCGTAAAGATTTACAGCCTCGGAAACCCTATTCAGGGTCGCTATGGGTCGAAACCGACTCGCCGGCACTAAACAACAACAACAACAACAAAGGCCCAAAGGGCACATTCTGCAAACCAGCTTTCTACCCTTAGGCATTCAGCTTTACTCGGACCACAGCTCTAGAAACATGCAACTGCTCATTACTTTTCTAGGTAGAGCTCTCACACTTTGCTCATTCTCTTCTTTCCTAGTGGCCCTAGGATTGTTTGCTCTTGCTTCTGAGAAGGCTCCTCTTAAACCTAGTGGGATGGCAAAACTAACCAATCCCAGTTTAGAGTCCCATACACCCTATTTGCATGGTCCCACCCAATTACTTGATGGGAATTACGATGTTGGATAGAAAAGTCATGTCAAGTAAATTCAAGGTACCACATTCAGAAACCCAATACGGGATTACTATGAGTCAGAATAAATTCTATGGCACTTAATAACAACACAGCAAAAATAAAAAAGGTTTAGCAAACATTAAAGCAACAGCAATGAAGAAAACAAAAAGAAAACCCACAAACAAAATAAGCTCAGTGCAGAAAATTATGTGGAACAAAGAAACCAGGAGTCCCACAAAAAACACACACTCCAAAATGACAACAAGATTTAAAGAGAGGACATCTGGCAAGACAGTGGACTAGGCAGATGCACTGCATGGACACTCTACAACCCTCTGTGAGAGACAAAATAGACACAGATGAAAATAATATCACCCTGAACTTCAGAAGAAAGGTTCGAGAAGTGTATGGTGCACTTACTTGTTGGGAGGAGAGGCTGGATTCAGGTGGGCTTGGCTCCAGACCTAAAAAACTCACAGAGCCACCAGACCAGCATTTACCCAGTCACCCTACCCCCAGCTTCCCTGTGGTCCTAACAGACATTGAAACCAACTCCATCAAAGGTCATCACGAACTACTTCTGGATTGAGTGCCATGAATTTTGAGTTCCAAGGCCAATAAGAATTCCATCGAGTATAGTCAGGCTGCTAGCCTCAAGGTCAGCAGTTTGAAACTACTAGCAGTTCCATGGGAGAAAGATGAGGCTTTCTGCTCCCATGAAGATTTATAGCCTCAGAAACACTATACAGGATCGCTATGAGTCGGAACCAATTCCACGGCACATACCCACCATCACCATAGATAATTGCAGAGTCCTATTGTGGCACTGTAGGATAAGTGCTCAACTGCAATATCGATTTTAAACTTCAAGGTCGTCAGTTCAGATCCACCAGCCACTCCTAGGAAACACTATACAGGATCGCTATGAGTCGGAACTGACTCCATGGCACTTAACGACAACAAACAGAAAACTGCACGTCATGTAAATGAATTAAATGCACCAGTCAAGAGACAGATTAGCAGAATGGATTTAAAAAACAGGAAACTTCAATATGCTTGCTGTCTATCAAAGACACACCTCATAGATAAAGACAAAAATAAACTAAAAATCAAAGGATGGAAAAATTTACCGAGGTAATAACTAAGAAAAATGAGCAAGAGTGGCGATATTAACGAGCATAAGAGACAAAGGACATTATCTTAAGATAAAAGGATCAACTGAACAAGAGGACATAACCATAATAAATATCTATTTTCCCAACGAAAGAGCCTCAAAATACATAAATCAAAGTATAATATGAGGGTGAGTCAAAAATTACCCAC
>NW_006408536.1:20279681-20302961 GCF_000296735.1 Chrysochloris asiatica
CACTCCTTCTTCCTAGTCTGTCTTTGTCTGGAAGCTCATCTGAAACCTGTCCACCATGGGTGACCCTGCTGGTATTTAAAATACCAGTGGCATAGCTTCCAGAATCACAGCAACTCACGTGTGATGACACCTCAGTATGACAAGCTGACAGGCGAGTGGTGGAAGACAGAGGTGGGAAAGGAGAAAAAACCAAAAGATATTGGCAATAGTTGTTGTTAACTGCCACCAATTCAACTGCAACTCCTGAGGACCCCAGGTGGGCAGAGTCCAACTGCTCCATATGCTGTGACCTCTTGAGTATAGAAAAGGCCTGTCACCCTTCTAAAGAGTCCCTGGGTGGATTCGAACCACTAAACTTTCAGCTCGTAGTTGAGCACTTAACCTACCCAAGGACTCTGTTGTTGTTGTTGTTGTTGTTGTTAACTGCCATCGAGTCAGTTCCAGCCCATAGCAACCCTGTATAGTGTGTCCATGATGAGTTTGAACCGCCTACCTTTCAGTTCAAACTGACCTGTGGTCAAGTGTTTATTCTACAGTGCCACACCAGGGCTCTATTAGAAGGGCAAAACTGTTGTTACATATATTTTTACCATGATATCATTCGCAAATAAATAAATCAGATTGCTGGGCTCCAGCCGCAGAGTTTCGGATTCAGCAGGTTTTAGATGGCTCATGAGAATTTGCATTTCGAACAAGTGCTCACGTAATGCAGCTGCTGCTGTCCCAGGGATGACACTTTAAGAACCACTGGATTAGGCCCAAGACTGTGGCCCTTCAGGAGGCTTGGTGTGGCGCTGTAGGATTAGCACTGGACTGTGAGATTGATTTGAACTGCAAGATGGTGGTTCAAACCCACCAACTGCTCATTGGAAATGCTATACAAGGTGGTTATGAGATGGATACAACTCAAGGGCACTTAACAACAACAACATGGTCCTTCAAGCTTGGAACTGAATTCACTTCTGTTGCTCAATTTCCAGTCAAACAATAGGTAGTGTGCCGTGTAGATGCAGGGTTTCCGAGGCTGTAAATCTTCACGGGAGCAGAAAGCCTCATCTTTCTCCTGCGGATCAGCTGGTAGTTTAGAACTGCTGACTTTGAGGTTAGCAGCCTGATTCGTAACCACTACGCTACCAGAGCGCCTTAGACAGGTCTATAGATGAGCAATAACACTAGGGAGGTATGCACTCTTTAGAGCAAGGGTGAGGAACTTTTGTTTCTAACAAAATTTATAACATCATTCATGGGCCATCAAAAATTATCAACTTAAAAATTAACCTGCTCATCAAGTTCCTTCAGGACAAACCCCCTTCAAAGACTGAAACTCAAGGAAGGTAGACTCTCCACTGAGTAGTATCCAATCTGTCTAGGCGGGGCTGATGAAATTAAATGCGGATGGGTCTCTTGTGATACGATAGTGAATGCTTGTTATCAGGACTGCTTGTGAGGGTTGGAAATGTAGAGGTAGATGTTTTGTAGCAAGAAGGGGAGTGATTAACTCTTCAGCCTAGGAGCGGTGGTCCCTGGGACCATCAAGTGAGAAGAGTGGAGAGCGGGACCCTACCCAGAGAAGCAGTGATGCCTGAGATGGAGGCAGAGATGATGACGTGGAGAGATGGAGCAGCTGGGGACTTTAGACACAGAGAGGAAGAGGGGCTGTATGCTGACAACCGGGGGACAGGCTTGTAGTGTATACCCTTTGGTTGGTTGATGATGCATGGAGGGGATTGTAACCATAGCAATGAAACGATATATGATAGGATGAATGTAAAACTAATGTTCTCCCATGGAAACTATCACATAATTCACAATAAAACATTAAAAAAAAAAGACTGAAACTCAAAGGGAACACACGAGCAGGCATGTCAGCTCACTGGTGACCACGTTGGTCTACTTAAGAGTGAATGTAGAGAAAAGGCAGTAATGAAGACATGGGCTGAGTTCAACCACGTTCCATAGACTCCTGTGGACCTTGAGATGAGCGAGAGAAGAGGAAGGGCTGGTTGATCTGAAGTTTGGGAAGACTTGGGAACTCCTGAGCCCATGGACACTGACCTAGCGACAAAGGACTAGAACTGAGAGTGAATCATCTAGCAGATATCAAGTGCGGGAACACACACAAGAACACTCAAATGTTCAGATAGTACCCATTTGACCTAACTTGGATGGCTTGATGATCAGAACTTGACTATAGGAAGATAAAGAAGTTTCATACAGGAAACAAATATAAATTGCTACAGTTTGATGAACTTCACCTTTACTTATGGATCTAAGTAGCTCAAAATACCAACCGAGAGGGAAGGAATCTTCATATCAAGGATCAAACCTATCCCCTTGGTGTGCAGGGTTAATAACAACAGGCAATGTAGACATTGGCTGCCTAAAATAGGGGGGCTATAAAGGCATGAAGTGGCTGAATTACAAGTTTTCAAGAGAGAGTTTCATTTCAGAGCAAAGTGGGGAAGGTAAAATCCCCAATGACTAGTTTTCATCTTGTCTAGATGGGTCTGGTGAAAGGAAATGGGGATAGGATTCTTTTGATTCAATAGTAGTTGCTCTCATGACTAATTGCGATTGTCACAACTGTAAAGGTAGAAGTTGTGTAACAAAATGGGGGAGTAGTTAATCTTACAGTCCAGAAACAGATGACCCTAGGACCATCAAAGGAGAAGAGCATGAGCAGAACTTGGGACCCTATCTAGAGAAGCAGAGACACCAGAGATGGAGGCAGAGGTGATGGCATGGAGGGATAGAGCAGCTGAGGACTCTAGACCCATGAAAAGAGAAAAATTGTGTGCTAGTGGGCAAGGAGGTTGGCTTGCAGAATGTGCCCTAATTATATATTCCTATTTACAAAAAAAAAAAAAAAAGAGGGAATAGAGGCAAATACTGTTGGTGCATGGAGGGGATTGTTATCCTTGCAATAAAACAAAACACAATAGGTTGAGTGCAAAAGTGATGTTCTACCATATTGTGAATCACTCAATTCACAACAAAAGCGTTAAAAAAAATAATAACTTGTTATGTTTGCGTCAACATTTAATGAAATCACCTCCAATTTGATGGCTGGAACTGCAGTTGCCTCGGCAGGGCCAGACCAAATGATTTCAGGAAGCTGTGGATTAACACATTGGACTGCAAAGCCGGTTTGAACTGCAAGGCCAGTGGTTCAAGCTCACTAGCCGCACTTCAGAAGCGCTATGCGGTGTTGTTGTGGGTCAGAACTGAAAAACCCTATACAGGGTCGCTTTGGGTCAGAACCAACTCGATGGCACTTAACAACAACAACATATCACCCACAGACTGGAGGTTCCCCACCCTTGCTTTAGAGCAATCAACCATTCAAGATCCAAAAGACAACTGTGCCTAGGGACAAAGCTCTTCTGTTGTTTTCAGGATCCTTTGTTATTGTTATTTAGTGCCATCAAGTTGCTTCCAACCCATCGTGACCCTGTATAGGGTTTCCAAGCAGTGGCTGGTGAACTTGAACCACAGACCTTGCAGTTCAAACTGACTTGGCAGTCCAGCGCATTAGCCCACAGTACCACACCAGGATTCCAGGGACAGCCATTAATGGCATGATATAAAATGTGTGTGGATTGGTGAATGGAAAACTGTTCTCTAAACCTTCATCCAACTGACAATTAAAAGTTATATATTAAAAAACAAAACAAAATTGGATTACACAACTGCACTTCATAACAGAGCATAGCAAAACCAAGTGCTACGTAACATGACAGAAAACATTCTACTTCCCAAGTTCCTATGACCCCATTGCTTTGGTTTTTCACAAATAAATTTCTGCCATAGTTCTGATCTCTGGAGCAAACTCTCCTTAATAATCTGCACTTCAAGTGTAAAATAACTTGCAAAAAAAGATGAGCAGAGATTGCAGTTCTGCTCCCAACTGAAGCGAAAAGATAGGGAAGGGCCGTCTAGCACTTGCCTGACTCGAGGATTTGCCGTGTCATTTCCTGGCACATAATTACACTGCTTGCTGACAACTATTCTACTTTCTGTCCTTCTGTAAATTGTAAATGACAGTTTGGAAGTTGTTGGCTGAAAATTCTGAAAAAAGAAATCTTTACTAAGAGAAGGCCAGGATAAAAATCACGGTCAATTTAGAGTGCTTACTGATAAGCTGGCCCTGAGAAGCATCCTCCACTTAGCACACTATGGATGAAATGGAGTTTCCATCCCTTCCTCTTCCCCACTTCCACTCCTACCACCTGCAGTCTCAGACATCGGATCCACTCAACACTCCCAGTGATATTGGAAAGAGTTGGAACACCTAGGGTTTGGCAGCCATTCCTTGTCTGCAAGCGTAACACACAAACTGCAAATAAAGAAACAAGATGCTGCCAACTGGATCCCACTCACGGTGACTAGATGTGTTCCAAAGTATAACTACTCCTTAGGCTTCTTGCCTGTAATCTTTGTGAGAAGGAACCTTGCTGGAGCAGTGGGCTAAGCGTTGGACTGTAAACCAACAGTACAACGGTTCAAACCCAAAGAAGATGAGGCAGCCTGTTTCTGTAAAAATTTACACGCAGCTTCAGAAACCCTGTGGAGCAATTCTACTCTGTCCTCAGAGTCAATATGAGTTGGAACCAACGCAATGGCAGTGAATGGATTAATATTATTGAGAGAAGATTGCCTCTGTGGTGTTACTGGGTGAGTTTGAACTGACAGCCTCTAGGTTAATAGTTGAGCACAAACCGTTGGCACCACCCAGGAACTTAAGAGTAACACACACAGTTGCATTTTGTACTTGAAGTGGAAAGCAAAGCTTCTACTGGTACACAGGAACCACTCAGCAAAGGAGGGAAAGAATGGTTACACCACTCAAAGAACAGAGTCAGTGGCACTGAATTGTACATGTTGAAATTGTTGAATTGGTGTATGCTTTGTATGTATGTATTCTGAACAACAACAGATAAACAAAATAGAGGATGCGTCAAAAATTAGCCGCACTCTGCCTGTAGAATTTATTTTAATCAACTTTTAAGAAAAGACAAATACATCCTTTTTCAACATAATCTCCTTGCTTTTCAGTACATTTCATCTGTCAACAAGCTTTAGTATTCCCTTATTGAAAAAATGTTTTAGGCTGAACTGCAAGTCATGAATGCACTGCTGTTTTCACTTCTTCATCAGAATCTTTGTCCTCAAAAGGCTGTTTTCAGGGGATCAAGCAGGTGAAAGTCCAATGAAGCAAGATCAGGACTATAGGGAGGATGCTTTAACACCTCAAAACGTTTTGTCAGAGTGTCAACAGTGTGGGCAGAGGTGTGTGGACGTGCATTGTCATGCAAGATCACAACACCTTTGGGTAGCAGTCCTCTGTGCTTAATCTGAAGTTCAAGCTTCAGCTCTTCAGTGAGCATCTCACTGTAATGAGCACTGTTGATTATTGGACCTTTGTCCTGATGATTGACTTTAAAAAAACCAACTTTTTGTTGGTTAGTGATTGAGGACGCTTCCATTCCATATTCTGCCACTTATTCTTGGGTTCATAGTGATGAATCCATATCTCGTCACCAGTAAACGATTTTTTTAAAAGTGCAGCCGACAGAAGTTTTAATATAACTGGAGTGCAGATAAATTTTGACTCACCCTCATATATAAGAGGAGCAAAGCATCAAGATAGAGTATGTCTAGCATGGCATGTCATCCTCAAATGCTGGGTGTAGTGGACATGGCCTTGTGGGAAGGATGGAATTTAAGTGCAACAAGAAACTTCTGAATGATGGGCTTCCAAGGAAGAGGACCAAAAGAAGGCAAGGAAACCGGAAGTATGAGGCCAGTGCTTAGCTGTGGGGATTGGATGAATTCTTTAAATGCTCTAGATGCTCCATTTCCCTGTTTGTGAACTAGGAATAACAACTCTTCTTTGGAAGTGTTGTCCTAAAGCCACACACTGAAAACAGAATATAAAAATTTCAATACAGTCCTCAATCAACAGAGCTATTGTTGCTAACGGCTAAACTTGGGGTATAAAGAGAACAATGAATAGGAGCAATCTGGTTGGAGTGAAGGCTTTCCACAAGGAGTGAGGGAGACATTGGAAAGGAACACTGAATGAATCAATTAAATCCTGATTTCAGTAGGCCTTGAATGCCAAGCTGAGGAGTTTAGATTTTCCTCAATCTCTTTAGAGTCCCAATCAATTGATTGGAGAGAAGAGGTTCAGGTATCAGTATTTTTAATAGATTCCCTAGTTAACTACACACCCACAAGAATGGCTAAAATAGAATATTTTAAAAGACTGAGAACACCAAATGATGGCGAGAATGTGAAGCAACTGGAATCTTCTTACACTGCGGGTGGGATGTGGGAGTGTGAATTCAAACAAGCTCTTTGGAAAACCATTTGGCACTCTCTTCTAGAGTAAACATACAGCAACTCCAATCCTGGGGCTCTATACCTTCAGGGGGAAGCTAATGATTTATTATTCTATTCTAGCCATATTGCTCCATTCTGTGATGTATTGTAAATCCTAGCCTCTATGCCTGTGATGGGACTATAGGATAAGCACTGGACTACTAACCACAAGCTAATTGCAAGGTTGACAGTTCAAATCCACTAGCCATTCCCTAGAAACTCTACACAGGGTCGTTATGAGTTGGAACCAACTCAACAACATTCAACAAAACATGCCTGCGATTTGAAGTGAGTTGTTAACGCGTAAGAAAACTAAGGTGGATGGCTTGAGTCACATCTGTAATAATGCACCTTAATTATTAAGGAGTAAGGATGCCCCTGCATTATTACAGATGTGACTCAAGCTATCCACCTTAGTTTTCCTTGGGGATATGGTCTGAGTCCAATATATGGGAATGCTTTGGCAAAGTTCACTCTCTTGCCTGGATCTTGCCTCTGGCTCATGACATCTGACCTCCAGTTCATGGGCCTTTGGGCCCATCAGCTGACTTGATTTACCAGCTCCCCCAGCATCTCATCAACAGCCTGTCATCTGACCTGCCAATTTGGGTTCCTCAGCTCCTAAGATTATGTGGGTGAGGAGAATCCTACAGATTGATCTCTAAACCCCAGATTTGAAACTTGCCAGCCTCCACAGTTGTGTAAGCCCTTTCCTTTGACAGTTGTGAGTTCTGTGAGACATTGCAGTGTATTGCCGAATGCTGGGATGTGAGGGAGGTGAGGAACGGGACAGATGTCAGGATGACAGAATGGTATAACATGTTGGAAAAGTCAGACAGTTGGTCTATCTTTAACCTTCACCTCATAGGGATCAGCCTCGTGCTGATCTTTCTAAAACAAATGATTCGGGCAACACCCAGATGAAATGAGTGCTTCTTGTTGTTGTTGTTAAGTGTTGTCGAGTCAGTTCTGCCTCACAGCGACCCTGTATAGGGTTTTCCGAGGAGTTTGAACCGCTGACCTTGTGATTCAGCGCATTATCCTGTAGCGCCATGGTTGCTGTCAAGTCACTCCTGACTTACAGCATCCTCGTGAGACAGAACCGAACCGCCTCAGACCGTGTCCTAGGCTGTAATCTTTACAGGAGCAGGCTACTGGGCCTATCTCCTGTGGAGCTGCTGGGTAGATTTGAACCGACCATCTTTCAGTTACCAGTGTGGTGCTTAACCACGATGCCACCAGGACTCCTTGGAATGAGTCCTCTGACCACCATAAGACATGCACAAGAATGTCCATAGCAGCTTCATTCATAGGAATACCAAAATTGGAAGCAACCAAAGTGTCCACGAACAATAGAATGAACATATAAAATGGAGCAAAACCATGCCATGGACTATAGCACAGAAATGGAGAAGTTCATCCATGTGACACATGATAGCATGAATGAATCCCACAGACATACGTAGTATGTCATCCCATTTATAGGAAGTTCAAAAACAGGCAAGATGCATCATGGAGACAGAGGTCAGAATAGTGGGAACCCTTGGAGAAGAGACAGGTTCTTGTGAGGTGTGGGAGCAATCTATGTTTTGACCTGGAAACTGGTAACACAGAGGGATGTATATGCCAAAGTCCACTAAGGTGTACACTTAGGATTTTACTCTGTGTATGTGTGTGTGTTAAGCTTCATTTTAAAATCATCTTTTAAAAATCCCCCAGGAATTATCTAGAATACACAACTGCCTAGAGACCAACGTTTACTGATGGTTACCAGGGGCAGAGGAAAGAGAAAAGAGAGCTTAAAGCCCTGAGTTGCTGTCACGGGTGACAAAGACATTTTTTGTAAGTGGAGAGTTGTGATGGTTGCAAAACCTGGTTGAAATGGCAAAGGTTTTGTTATATATATTTGATCACAATAAGAAAATACAAGTCCTGCGGGTGATTCTTATATCTGGCCAGAATTGAGAGCCATTGTCAGGGGCCATCGCAGCTGCTAGAGAATGGCTCTGCTACCCACATCCAGCCTGGCACTTTAGTAGCAGATTTTGCTGTGTCTTTTCTTCTGCTTATAAACCACCCATGACACTTCTGAAAGGCCAATGAAGAAAGCACTAAATGCATCATTTTAAATTCCAGGAAAGGCTATTATCTTCATTAATTCCGCTTTGCTGCACTCTCCAACTGTTAATGGGAGGTGATAATTCTCTCTCTGTCAGTCCATAAACTCTGCAGGTGAGGTTCATCCATCCAGGAAGAAATCTGTGGCATAAACAGCTGACCCCTCCACATTTCTCAGGTTTAGAACTTTCTCATCTGTACTGCAGTGGAAAATTAGAAGTATGTAGAAGTCTGAAAAACAATCCACTTGAAAGCCCAGATGATGAAGTGACTTGTCCTACTTCATCCAACCAGTCAGCCACCTCCTGACTTCATGCTAGTGTTCTATGATGACTCTATGACACTTGGCCATCAGTGTGCATTTCTGAGCATAGACACACCATCCTCATCATCTGGAGATGTGCGTTGATAGAGATGTCAGAGGTCTGGGAAGATTGCAAAGTGTCCACTTAACCTTTTTTGACCCAGGCATTTGTTAGAATGCACCTTCTAGCTCTGTATTCGGCTGTTGGCTAACATGGTACCAATAATCTTTGCATCCTCGTGTACCCTGGATCACTCATTCATGAGAGGGTGCCAGATACCCCTAAACTAAGTCAATCTGAAAACTGAAGACAGTGAGGGAAAGGTTAAAGTATTAGAGCACAAAAAACACTAACTGGACCAAATTGACCTCCCTCCTGACTTGAACAAATCACTCAAATTCCAAGAGCCTCAGTTTGCTAATCAATAAAATGGAAATATCAGTCCTGGTCCACATCTTTCACAGACTATGTAAGAATCAAATGAGACCATTTATGAAATTATCACAACCTCTAGCCAAACACACAAACTTCCTTCTCTTTTTCTGAAGTTTTTATTGGGAACTGAGTGAAAGTTTACAGGGCAGATCATCACAATGATTCATATACCATCAGTTAACAGTATGTCTCTCTATTCACTTTTAGCTCTTTTCTTTCTTTTTAAACACTCAAGCACATAGACTAATTTACATCACCAAAGGGCATATTCTGCAAGCCTGCCTCCTGGCCACCAGCTCTCACTCCCTCTCTTTCCATGAATCTAGAGTCCTCAGTTGCTTCCGCTCTCCATGCCCCCATCTCTGCCTCCATCTCTGGTGCTGCTGCTTCTCTGGATAAGGTCTCGCATTCCACTTGTGCTCTTCTCTCTTGATGGTCCTAGGGTCCTTTATTTCTGGACTGTAAGATTAACTACTCCCCCGTTTTTTGTTACAAAACTTCTACCTTTACAATTGTGACCGTCGCAATTAGTCATGATAACAATTACTCACTATTGAATCATAAGAATCTTATCCCCATTTCTTTTTACCAGACCTATCTAGACAAGATGAAAACTATCCAGTGAGGACTCGATCTTGTCCCACACACTCTTAAGCTAAACTTTCTCTTGAAACCTTGTAAGCCAGTTACTTCATGCCTTTATAACCCCCTCATTTTAAGTAGCCAATGTCTAAGTTGCCTGTCCCTATCTGCCCTGTATACAGAGGGGATAGCATTGATACTTGATGTGAAGACTCCTTCCTTCTCTGCTGCTATTTTGAGCTACTACGTCCATGATTATAGGTCAAGATTCCCATCTCTTTTATTTCCTGCTATTAAGCATGCCATGGACTGCCAGAAGAACAAGCAATTTTGTCTCGGAAGAAGTACAGCCAGAATGCGTCTTAGAGGTGTGGATGGCGAGACTTTAGCTCACGTGCTTTGGATATGTTTTTGGGGAAGGCCAGTCTCCGGAGAAGGCAAAGTAAAGGGTCAGTGAAAAAAGGGAAGACCCTCAACTGACACAGTGGCTGTAACAATGGGCTTAAACACAGCAATGATTGTGTAGATGGCAAAGGACCGGGCAGTGTTTTGCTCTGCTGTACATCGGGTCCTGTGAGTCAGAACTGGACGGCACCAAACAGCAACAACCAATGTGCCTGTGAAGTCAGGGGGAGAGAACAAAGCTAGAAATGTGCAGATGGATGGTTTCTCTGCTCAAATATTTTCTAGCAAAAGACAGTTTGTTAACAAGCTAGTGTGTATACTATAACATATATTGCACAATTTATTCACCACCTGCAGGATGTCAAAATAATTGGCCTATAATATTTCTAAACTATAGTCAGCCATCTCTGGATTTATTACATGCATATGCATTTGCATAATGATGACTGAATTTACACATCGTGCATCTTCCAGACTTCAGGCTTCTATTACTCTTTCTTTTAAAATCAAGAGCCTTGTTATGAAATGCCAGTCTTTAAGCATGGTTGACATTTTCTTCAGTATGAAAATAAGTGATGGAAGCCACGGTCCACTGTTATCCTGGAGGCAAGAGATTAGTAACCACTGGCAACAAACTCAGAATTTCTTCTCCAATGGTTAGAGAAGAGATAGTTTCAGATTTGCTGCCCAATTCTGTCATGGCATCTGCCCCCACCTCAGTAAGGTAGCAGAATACTTAATGCAGAAGCATTGTTACTACTGCCATTCTAGCTGCTACTGGGAAAAGATTGCACTTAACTCAATCCAGTGAACGTAGTGGCACTGTAGGATAAGCACTGGGCTGCAAGCCACAAAGTCGGCAGGAAGTTTGAGGCCACCAGCTGCTCCACAGGAGAAAATGAGGCTTTCAGATTCTGCAAAGATTTATAGCCCCCAAAACTCTATACAGGATCACTATGAATCAGAACTGACTTGAAAACATATACCAACCATAATCCAGGCTAAGTGGGAACAGGCAGGAGTAAAGACCTACTCAATATCAAAGACTGTCATTCCCAATCATATTCTCCCTTGCTGCCTCACACTTTGTGGTTGTTGACTACCTTCGAGTAGGTTCTGACTCATGGAGACTTTATGTGGCAGAGCAGAACTGCCCTATGGGGTTTCCTAGGCTGCAATCGTCACTAGAGCAAATCACCAGATCTTTCTCCCACAGAAACACTGGACAGCTTCAAATTGCCATATTTCTGTTAACAGGTCAGCACTTAATCATTGAGCCACCAAGGCTCCTAGTCTAATCCTATGTTGCTGCTTTGTTGTTAAATGCCATTGAGTCGACTCCAACTCATAGAGACCCTGTATATGGTTTCTGAGGAGCAGCTGGTGAGTTTGAACCGCCGACCTTGCGGTTCAAACCAACTTTACAGTCCAAAATTAAATAGATAAAATATGTCCTAAGCATTAAAACCAAAATAAAACAAATGAATCTAATTGCATAGTAAATTCATTGCAAAGCATAAAGAGAACTATTAAACGACTTGGAACTATATTAATTTGACTATGTACCAACCGAGATCCACCACTTGTCTGCCCATTGGACTGTGGTGGCTTGAGAAATGGAGAAAGATTGAAGTTGTCAAAGACTTCATTTTGTTAGGATCCATCAACACCCCTCATGGAAACAACAGTCAAGAAATACTGTAACTTATTGCATTAGTCAAATGTGCTGCACAAAATCTCTCTGAGGTGTTCAAGAGCAAAGATGTCCATTTGAGGACTAAGGTGCCTCTGACCCAAGTCACCGTAGTTTCTTTTCTTTTTCTTTCTTTCCTCTTTTTTTGGCGAGTACAATTTGGCTTAAGCACACCCACACAGATGCATTTGAAAAACATTAGAAGCAAATACAATAGGCTCTGGGAACTGAAGGAATACAAACAAACTGATGCGGCACTGGAGACACTCATTCAGCTATGCCAAGAAAATTGGTTAACTAATTGGAAGAATCCATATTTATGCCCAATCCAAAGAGAGGTACCCCAACGGAATGTAAAAATCATCAGACAATATCATGAAAATCACATGCAAGTAAAAATTTTGCTAAAGATGATTAAAAAATGGCTGCAACAGTACATTGACAGAGAACTGCCAGAGGTTCAAGATGGATGCAGACGAGGACATGGAACTAGGGATATAACTGCTGACGTCAGATGGATCTTCGCTGAAAGTAGAGAATACTAGAAAGACTGTACTTTATCGACTTTGCAAAGGTTTCGATTGTGTGGATCATGACGAGCTATGGACAACATTACGCAGAATGGGTATTCCAGAATGCTTCACTGTGTCCATAAGGAACCTGTACATTGTTCAACAGAGCAAGGGAACACTGAATGTTTTAAAATTAGGAAAGGTGTGTGCCAGGGTTGTATTCCTTCATCATACATATTCAATCTGTATGTTGAACACATAATCTGAGAGACTGGATTATATAAAGAATACCATGGCATCAGGATTAAAGGAAGACTCATTAATAACCTGAGATATGAAGATGATACAACCTTGCTTGTTGAAAGTGAAGAGGACTTAAAATACTTACTGATGAAGATCAAAGAGCACAGTCTTCGGTATGGATTGCACCTTAATGTAAGGAAAACAAAAATCCTCACCACTGGACCATTAAATAACATTCTTATCAATGGAGAAAAGATTAAAGTTGTCAAAAGAGTTCATTTTACTTGGATCCACTATCAACACTCATGGAAACAGCAGTCAAGAAATGAAATGATGTATTGCATTAGGTAAATCTGCTGCACAAGACCTCTTTAGAGTGTTGAAGAACAAAGATGTCAGTTTAAGTACTAAGGTGTGCCTGACCCAAGCCATGGTACTTTCAATAACCTCATACGCATGTGAAAGCTGGACAGTGAATAAGGAAGACATAGAAGAATTGGTGCATTTGAGTTATGGTGTTGGAGAATATTAAAAGTACCACGGACTGCCAAAAGAACAAACAAATCTGTGTTGGAAGAATTATAGCCAAGTACTCCTTAGAAGCCAGGATGAACAGACTTCATCTCTCATACTTCAGACATATCATCGGGAGGGCTAAGTCTCTGGAGAAGGACATCAGGCTTGGTAATGTGGAGGGTCAGCAAAAACGAGATGGACTGGCACAGTGGCAGCAGCAATGGGTTCAAGCGTAGCAACGATTGTGAGGTTGGTGCAGGACTGGGCAGTAGTTCATTCTGTTGAGCATAAGGTTGCTGAGTCAGTACAACAAGTGGGAAGATGCATGTTAACATAGGTGACAGGGCAGGCAATGTGCAACAAGAGGGAGGTTGGCAGAGGAAAGATGAAGGCAGCGGGAGACACAGGGAGGAATGCCGTAGTTAAAGTGACTAGAGGTAAATACTGTTAACTGCAGGTATGTGGAGGAGATTGACATCAGTGTAATGAAGCAAAGTTTATGATTTGAATGTAAAACTGATGATCTGCTCTATAATCCTTCCCTCGAGTCACAATAAAAAGTTAAAAAAAAAAAAAAAAAGAAAAAGAAAAAGATGGATTGTAAAGACACAGACTGAAAAGACACATATCTGATAAAGGGCTTAGGCTCAGAAAATACAAAGAACTCTAAAAACTCATTAATTAGAGCAAACACAACCTAATAAACAGGAAGAGATTTGAACAGACCACCAAAGAGGATATATGGATGACAAATGAGCACATCATCTAAACCATCATGAGATACCACTAAACATCTATTGTTTGTTGCTGTTGAATCCATTCAACTCATGCAACTTCCTTTGTGTAGCATAGGACTGTGATCCCCAGCGTTTTCAAGGCTGTGACCTTCCAAAAGCAGATCAGCAGGCTTTGTTTTTCAGGGCGCCTCTGGATGGATTCAAATTGCCAACCTTTCAGCTAGTGGTGGAGTGTTTCACCCTTTGGTCTACCCAGGAACGCCATAAACCTATTGTTGTTGTTGTTAAGTGCTGTCAAGTCAGTTCTGACTCAAAGTGACCCTGTATAGGGTTTCTGAGGAGTGGCTGGTGGGTTTGAACTATCAATCTTTTGGTTAGCAGTCCAATCCTTATCCTACAGGACTTCCATACACATATTGTTGTTGTTAAGTGCCATCGAGTCGGTTCCGACCCATAGTGACCCTGAGTAGGGTTTCCAAGGAGCAGCTGGTGAGCTTGAACCGCTAACCTTGCAGTTCAAATGGCTTTGCAGTCTGGCGCATTAACCCACAGCTCCACACCACATACACCTATTAGAATGTACAAAATTAAAATAACTCTGAAAATACCAAGTACTGGCAAGAATTCAGAGTAGCTGAAGCTCTCGGACTTTACTGGCTGTTGATACTGTTGAGTTGATTCTGAATCACAGAAACCCCGTTTGACAGAGTAGAACTGCCCCATGGGGTTTCTGAGACTGTAATCTTCATGGGAGAGGATCACCACCTCTTTCTCCCACAGAGTCACTGGGTGGTTTGAATAACCAGCTCTGCTGGGAGAAAGCCATGGTAAAGAGCGTGGCAGTTTTGTATACAAGTTAAACATATACTTACCATATAACTGGTGTGGTGCTGCGGGTTAATGCGCTGCACTGCAAGGTCAGTTTGAACCACAAGGTCGAGGGTTCAAGCTCACCAGCTGCTCCTCAGAAAGCCTCTACAGTGTCGCTTTGAGTCGGAACCAACTGGATAGCACTTAACAACAACAACATCATATAACGCAGCAATCTCACCCCTCAGTATAATGCAAACCTGTGTCCACACAAAAAACTATACATAGATGTTAAAATTGTCCTCATTCAAAATCACCAAGAACTGGAAACAATGCAAATAGCCTTCACTGAAGAATGGATAAACAAACTAGAGTAGCGTCATACAATGAAATACAGCCTAGCAACATAATGGAAGAAACTACTGTATGCACACCAACCTGGAGAGATTTCAAATGCATTGTACCAAACCTAAATGATACTAGTTACATGACATTCAGAAAAATTCAAAACTATAGGGACTAAAACTATATCAGAGTGACTCTCTGGGGCTGATGGAAATGTTCAATACCTATATTGTTGTTGTTGTTGTTAAGTGTAGGTTCTGACCCACAGCAACCCTGTATAAGGTTTCCGAGGAACAGCTGGTGAGCTTGAAACGACCTTGCAGTTCAAAAGGTTTTGCAGTCTGGCACTGGACTACAAAGTCAGTTTGACCACAAGGTTGGTGGTTCAAGTTCACCAGCCACTCCTTGGAAACCTTATACAGGGTTGCTATGAGTTGGAACCCTAGCAATGTCAATGGCACTTAACAACAACAATAACATATGACAGATGTAAGTTGTCTTGGAAGTAACATATGTTTGTCAAATCCCAGAGAATGCTACACCAACAAGAGTGAATTTTGCTATACATAATTTATTACTCAGTAAAAAAGAAAGGAGTCCTGGTGTGGCGCTGTGACATCAGCACTCGACTGCTAACCACAAGGTTGGCAGTTCAAACTCACCAGCAGCTCCTTGGAAACCTTATACAGGCTCACTATGAGTCAGAACTGACTCGACGGCACTTAACAACAAAAAAGAAAAGAAACAACCACGAGTTAGACAATGGCTACCTAAAATGGAGGAGCTGTAAAGGCACAAAGTAGCTGCCTTACAAGTTTTCAAGAGGGAGTTTCATTTCAGAGTAAGCAAGGGAAGGTAGAATCCACACTGAATAGTTTTCATCTTCTCTAGATGGGACTGGTGAAAGAAGATGGGGATAGGATTCTTATGATTCAATAGTGAGTAATTGTTATCAGAACTAATTGCAACTGCCACAACTGTTAAGGTTGAAGTTGTGTAACAAAATGGGGGGAGTAGTTAATCTTACATTCCAGGAGCAGAGGACCCTAGGACCATCAAGAGAGAAGAGCATGAGCAGAATGTGGGACCCTAACCAGAGAAGCAGCGATACCAGAGATGGAGGCAGAGGTGATGGCATGGAGAGATAGCACAGTTGACGACTCTAGACTCATGCATAGAGCAAGGCTGTGTGCTGGCGGGCAGGAGGCTGGCTTGCAGAATGTACCCTTGGGTTGTTTAAGCAATTATATATTCCTGCGTGTTTTTGTGTAAAAAAAAAAAAAAAAAAAAAGAGGGAATAGAAGCAGAATGTGCCCTTGGGTTGTTTAAACAATTATGTATTCCTGTGTGTTTTTGTGTACATAAAAACAAAGAAAGAGGGAATAGAGGCAAATACTGTTAACCAATGGTGCATGGAGGGGATTTTAATCATCGCAATGAAACAAAATACAATTGGGTGAGTGCAAAACCGACGTTCTCCCATGTAAACGATCACTCAATTCACAACAAAAGCTTAAAAAAAAAAAGATGAGGAGGGAGGCAGACAAGAAATTCAAATCATGTCTCTGAAAGCAAACCCCAGGTGACCCATGCCTAGTCAAATAGTGCCCACAAGACTTATCAAGGTGTTGTTGAGTTTTTCTATAACTATCATCTTTATCTATCTGTAATGAAGATGACTCTTTCAATTATAATGTTATTGTTGGCTCAGGACTAGCTAAGTAACATCATGTGGATAAAGTACCTTGTACATCTGGAACAAGGTCTTACAAGAAAAGATGAGAAAAGCTGCTATTCTATGCTGATAAAAGGTGTAAGATGTAACCCATGTTAAGAGGCTTAAAGGCCTGAGCTAGGAAATCTTAATTTAAGAGACGCAGGTGGTCCGGTTACACTCTTTGAATGAAAGGCAGAGCATCTTTTATTCAAGCCAGTGTGACATTTTGAGTGAATCTGTTTAGAACAGCGATTCCTCAGAACAACAGGCTCATCACTAGTACCAAGAGAGCTGCTAGTTTTCTCCTCCAAGAAAGACTTTCTCCTCACACCTCCTCTCAACCTGAAGTCAGATGTGTTCTTATCCTAATGTCCTTTTCTCCCCTTCCCCCAGGCCAGCCCACATCTCTTTCTCCATCTAGTGCAAATTCATTACATCCTATTGTGTACAATTTTGGCCACAGGTCCACAAACTGCAGCCCGTGGGCCAAATCCAACCAACCACATGTTTTGGGTCACTGGTGAGTGAAGACTAGCTTTTTACATTTTTAACCAGTTGCTGTCAAGGCAACCCCATTTGTGTCA
This sequence comes from Chrysochloris asiatica, assembly GCF_000296735.1. Taxonomy (NCBI): domain Eukaryota; kingdom Metazoa; phylum Chordata; class Mammalia; order Afrosoricida; family Chrysochloridae; genus Chrysochloris; species Chrysochloris asiatica. Next base: position 20,297,068 of record NW_006408536.1, read on the forward strand.
GAATAGAACTGAGCTCCATAAAGTGTTCAGTGGCTAATTTTTCAGAAGAAGATCACCAGGCATTTCATCCAAGGCACCTCTCGGTGGATGCAAACCTCTAACCTTCTGGTTAGCAGCCAAGCATCCTAACAGTTTGCACTATCCAGGGACTACTTTACATTTTCAAGTGGTTGAAAAAAAAAAATGAGAAGAAAAAAGACATCTCATGAGATGTAGAAATTACCATATTTTTACTCAAGTAACATGTGTACACATTTTTTTTTTTTTTTGCCTACTGTACCCTCCCTCAAGGTATTTTCTTAAACATACTATACAAATATTTTAGTTGTTGCTATAAAAAAAATTAGCATCTTATGAAAATACTTTGGGATGAGGATGCAACTGACCAAAAAAAAAGTAGAACATGTACATAATTTGTATAGAAATGCACTAGATGAAATGTAAATGTCGATGTCCATAAATCCAATTGTACTGGAACACAGCCATGCCTATCCACTGTCTGTGGCTGCTTTCATGTTATAGCAGCAGAACTAAGTCGTTGCAAAGGCTGTCAGCGGTTCAAACTCACTAGCCACTCCTCAGAAACCCTAGACAGGATTGCTGTGAGTCGTAACCATCTCCATGACACTTAACAGAAACAAGCAGGAGAAAGGGAATACGGTGGCTCTGTAGGAAGGCACTGAACTGCAAACGATAAGGTTGGTGGTTCAAGCCCATCAGTCGTTCTGAGGCAGGAGAAAGATGAGGCTTTCTGCTCCCACAAAAATGTACAGCCTCCAAAATTCTATACAGGATTGCTATGAGTTGGAACCGACTCGACAGCACTTAACAACAAGAAGGAGCAGGATAAAAACATGAAAGGAAAAGAAAAAATCTAAGGAAAAAAGTGGATTCCTTGTTTCTGAAACTATCCACACTCTTACAGGAAATTTATAATATCCCAAGCATAACTATTTTTAAAGGATTATTATAGGAGTCCCTGAGTGGCACAAATGGTTAAGCACTATTATCTGAAAGGTTGGCAGTTTGAATCTACCCAGAAGAACCTCAAAAGAAAGGCCTGGTGATCTTCTTTTGAAAGGTCACACCCAAGTAAACCCTGTGGAGCACATTTTATTCAGAAACATGTGGGGGCTGCTATGAGTCCGAATTGATTCAATGACAACTTTTTGTAAGTATCATTTTACCAATCCATCAACCCCACAGGTGACATTGTCCTCCCAATATACCATATTTTTACACAAATCATGCATAGGGGTTTTTTTGCAAACCACACAATCCCCTGACTTGGATGGTTAGTGTCCTATAAGCGCTATGCACGGTATGTGTGAGGGGGTGTTATTTACATGGGCGCATCGTATGCAAAAGATGTGGTAAGTATGGTTGTTTCTTTTCTTATGACATTAACTAGATTCTGAGGTCAAATGATTTATAGAGCAAAGCAAGTGCTGAACTGAAAATGGAATTTGGAGTCCAAACACTTGCATTTAAATCTTGGTTCTAACACTTACACTGGGAGAATTTCCTAATATCTTGAAGTCCTCACAGGACTTCTGGGAAGTAGTAATATGCATGTGAAAGCAGCACACATGTGTGATGATGGTGATGATGATCATCACATGGCTCATTCTAGCTTCTAGTCCCTTTCCCTTTTGAACCTTCAGTCTCATAAAATTGCTTCTCTGGTTAAACTTTTTGATTAATTGTTCCTATCAATTCACTTGACTAATGTTTAGCCCTGAAGCAGACAAAGACTGAACAATTTAATATTGCTTTTATTCTGTGCTTAGGAAAATAGTCTCATTTTCAATTAGCAGGATCAAAGATTTCTCACTAATAGGAATTGAAAATCAATTAATTATGAGCTGAATTGCTGTAAGGAGAAAATATTCAGTTCCCTTCTGCAGTTTCATTCCCCTTCAAAGACATTGGGGGTGTAGCATCAAATACAGGAATGATTATCAGATCTTTAGAGTTCTAAAACAGCTATTTAAAATATGATTAAACGTTTCTGTGGGAAGACATACCTTTTTTTTTCTTAAATTTTATCTTTTTTGTTGTTGTTGAGGATGTTGTCAAACACCATCAGTTCTGACTTATAGCGAACCTGTATAGGGTTTTCTAGGAGCGACTGGTGGGTTTGAACCTCTGACCTTGTGGTTAGCAGTCCAGAGCTTATCCTACAGCAGCACTTCAGGACTCCTTGTTGAGAACAGACACAGCAGAATATAGACCAATGCAACAATTTCTGCATGTACAATTTACTGACATGGATTACATTCTTTGAATTGTGCAACTATTCCCAAAACATACATTTTTAAGGACCATAAAAGGACAAAACAATTGGTTCTAGATGCTATGAATAATGTTGAAATCTGAGTACATGAGTGTCCATTTGAACGGTGTTGAAAAACCGACTGTGACGTATTTGTGTTCCAAAAACTCACCTCTCTACTTAAAGAAGTCTTCAAAGGATTTTCTTTAATTACAGATAGTGGTTGTTGTTGTTAAGTGCCATTGAGTCACTTCCAACTCATGGTGACCCTGTGTAGGTTTTCCAAGAATGACTGGTGAGTTTGAACTGCTGACCTTGTGGTTACCAGTCCAGTGCTTATCCTACAATGCCACCAGGGCTCAGATCTCGTGCTGGAGAACCAATACAATGAATTTTGGTTTGCTTCAGACACAGATCCAAGGCTACAAGGACAAACTGAAACTGCACAAACCAATTCTTGCTGCCTTTTGGAGAATGAGTTATGGGTGAGAGGACTAAGCCAGGGCAAATCGAATGGTCAGTCAAAGGCAGTCAGTTCAGCGATGACCAATTTCCCTGTCACCTCTGACCATTCCATTGCCAAGTCAAATATCTGTGATGGATTCCTCTATCCATTAAAAAGCCATTTGGCTCATGTGCTGATGGATATCAATCAGGCCATGTGATAGACCCTGGGGATTTAATCAATAGCACTAAGTCAGGAGTCAGAGCCTAAATTCTAGCCCTAAATCTATGACTAATTAGTTGTGTGATTTGGGCAAGACTTTTTTTAGAAAGATTGTTTTTATTCTATTATGCATTATGTTCAATAAGAATCTGATACTACAAAAGGTCTCCTGGCCACCTCCTTGTGAGGTTTCTTTGCTTTCCTTTTCTCCTATGACCCCACAGTGAAGAAACCACCCTGTCCAAGGTCACGCTTTATGAGTGAGTCTTGACCCCAGACAGAGATTGGCTTTACTCTTCAATACTTGACATGATTTCGAGTAAAGACCTGGGGGGGAGGGGGGAGGATGGAGCATGGAGGGAGAGCACTATTGATGTCCAAAACAAATCTGGCATTCACAGGAAGACTTCAAGATGTTACCAGCTTGTATAACACTCACAGCCAGACCACGTGTGCACTCCTCTTAGACATAAACAACCTCACCAATATCAACCTAAGACAAGGGTAGTCTGAGATCATTATCAAATGAAATCAAACAAGGTTTAAGCAAGGTCGTGGTATTACTTACAGAATACCCAATCATAGCATTGTCCATGCTTTCTGACAGCGTCCAGCTACAAAAAAAATCCACGCTTCCTTAAACCATCCCTTAAGTCACCCAACCAAAGCCCAAATCCCTGTCTAATACCCTCGAACCAAGACAGGCCACAGCACCCTGTCATGAATAATACACCCAGCCTGCTTAACTACAGGTGTGCACCAGGTAGTCTTGTAGTAAGGGGCATCAACACCTCTAATTACACCTTTTCCATTTTCCTCTGAAACATCTGCAGTCAGGCTATCCTGTGTGATAGAAATGACAGTAGTGCAAATAGACAAAAATCCTTGCCACATAGAGCAAGATATAAAGACTTGGCAGAACACTGCTTCATTCCATTTGGTGCCTTTTTGTATCTTTGGAAATAGAATCTTCTAAGCTTTTTATGTAAGGAGAAGAAACTGGAGTAGAAGGTGAGTTCTCAAACTGTGGGTGGTGATGGTTGTGTGCCGTCGAATTGGTCATGACTCATAGTGACTATGTATGATTTCTGAGGCTGTAAATCCTTATGGGAACAGAAAGACTCATCTTTCTCCTATGGAGCAGCAGGTGGATTCGAACTATTGGTCTTGTAGTTAGCAGTCCAATGGGTAACCCTCTACACAACCAGAGTTCTCAAACTCTATTCCTTAGAAGAAAGATGTGACAAATTGCTTCCATAAACTCTATAGGGCAATTCTACTCTGTTCTACAGAGTTACTATGCATCCGAATCAACTCAACAGCACCACGTTTGGTTTAGATTTTTGTTTTGTTTTAGGCAACTAGGGTTTCAGTTACTTTATCACACTGCTGCCATAAATGTTATCATTGTTGTTGTTAGTTGTCATGGAGTCGGTACTGACTCAGCAAGCCTATGCACACCAGAACGAAACATTGCCCAGTCCTGTACCAACCTCACAATTATTGCTACGATTAAGTCCATTGTTGCTGCCACTGTGCCAATCCATCTCATTGGGGGTCTTCCTCTTTTTCTCTGACCCTCCACTCTACTAAGCATGATGTCTTTCTCCAGAGACTGGTCCCTCCTGAGAATAAGTCCAAAGTATGATAGATGAAGTCTGGCCATCATGGCTTCTAAGGAGCATCCTAGCTGTACTTCTTCCAACACAGATTGGTTTGTTCTTTTGGCAGTCCATGGTACTTTTAATATTCTCCTCCAACACCAAAACTCAAATGCATCAATTCTTCTACGGTCTTCCTTATTCATTGTCCAACTTTCACATGCATATGAAGATATTGAAAATACCATGGCTTGGGTCAGGTGCACCTTAATGCTAAAAATTACATCTTTGCTCTCGAATGCTTTAAAGAGGTCTAATGCAATACATTGTTCGATTTCTTGACTATTTGCTTCCATGAGTGTCGATGGTTGATTCAAGCAAAATGAAGTCTTGAACAACCTCAATATTTTCTCCATTTAACTTGATATTATTTATTGGTCCAGTGGTGAGGATTTTTGTTTACTTTACACTGAGGTACAATCCATACTGAAGGCTGTGATCTTTGATCTTCACCAGTAAATATTTTAAGTCCTCTTTAATTTCAGCAATCAAGGTTGTATCATCTGCATATCAGGTTGTTAATGAGTCTTCTTCCAATTCTGATGCCATATTCTTCTTTATATAATCCAGTGTATCGGATTATTTGCTCAGCATACAGATTGAATAAATATGGTGAGAGAATATAACCCTGATGCACACCTTTCCTAATTTGAAACCATTCAGTGTACTCTTGTTCTATTCTAATGGCTGCCTCTTGGTCTACATACAAGTTCCTCATGAGCACAATTAAGTGTTCCAGAATAGTCATTCTCTGCTATGTGATAATAATTACTGGCAATTGAATACAAAGGTTATAAACAAAGAGGAAGGATCAATACTTGAAAAATAAGGCCTTGGTGATAGAAAAGATTTTAGAGATCATATGATGGAATTTTGCAAAACCAATGACTTACTCATTGCAGATACCTTTTATGAAAAGGTGACTGTACACACAGACCTCACTAGATGGAATACACAGAAATCAAATTGACTACATCTATGGAAAGAGACAGTGAAAACGCTCCATATCATCAGTCAAAACAAGACCAAGGGCAGACTGTGGAACGGACCATCAATTGCTCATATGCAAGTTCAGGCTAAAGCTTAAGAAAATCATAACAAGTCCATGAGAGCCAAAATAGGACCCTGAGAGTGATTAACTTGTCAGTCTAGGAGCAGAGGTCCCTAGGACCATCAAGGGAGAAGAGCAGAGAGCAGGACCCTACCCAGAGAAGTAGTGATGCCTGAAACGGAGCCATAGATGATGACGTGGAACGTTGGAGCAACTGAAGACTTTAGATCCAGAGAGGGA
>NW_006408536.1:20305875-20308498 GCF_000296735.1 Chrysochloris asiatica
AGGTGATGGGGCAGGCAATGTACAACAAGAGGAAAGATGAGGGTAGCGGAAGACACAGGAAGGAATATAATAGTTAAAGTGAATAGAGGTAAATGCTGTTAACTGTTGGCACATGAAGGAGATTGCAATCATTGTAATGAAGCAAGTATATGGTTTATTGAATGTAAAACTGATAATCTGCTCTGTAAACCTTCACTCAATTCACAATAAAAGTTTAAGGAAAAAGTTCATGGAAAAATTGCATATTCTTTTATTCTATTATTTCCATGAACTTTTTGAAGCCTTTTCATAAATCCACATGTGTAACAAACAACTTGTTGGGCTTACTTACTGGGTTAAACTGCTGGAGACCATAGTCTAAGGGGAAAACTCAGTCAACTGGCATTACATAATTCACAAAGATAATGCTCTACAACCTCGATTGGTGAATCGTAAAAGCTTGCAACTGACTATATAAGATACAACTATTGGTCTCTACTCATATGGAGCGAAGAGAATGAAGGAAATAAAAGGCTCAGAGAAGAAGTAGTTCATAGGACTAACAGTCCACATGAACCACAGCCTTGTCTAACCTGAGACCAGGAGAACTAGATGGTGTTTGGCTACCACTAACGATCGTTCTGACTAGGAACACAATTGTGGTTGCCCTTATTAAGTGCCATTGTTCCGACTCATAGCAACTCTGTATAGGGTTTTCAAGGAGTGACTGGTGAGTTTGACCCACCGACCTTTCAGTTCAAATCGACCTTATAGCCCAGTGCATTATCCTGCAGCGCCACACCAGGACTCAGTGGTGGTGGTGGTGGTGGTGATGTGCCGTTGCGACCCTGCACAGGATTTCCGAGGCTGTAAATCTTTCCAGGAGCAGAAAGCCTCATCTTTCTCCCGCGGAACAGCTGGTAGTTTCGAACTGGTGACCCTGAGGTTAGCAGCCCAATTCGTAACCACTACGCTACCAGAGCTCCTTAACAGAACAAATAGGGTGGAAATAATGAGAATATACTGGCACACTATGACAAGGAACCAATGACAAGGAACAATATGGAGATAAATTGCTAAAGGTGAACTTAACTTCCTGCGTAAGCTTTTACCTAAAACAAATAAAGTATTCTTTTTTTAAATGCCAGCCACCGAGCTTTGTCAAGTTCTAAAACAGTTTTGCTTATTTCCCCTAATAGTACATTATTACGTTATATAAAAAATTAATGTTGTGCTGAGTTTTTTGGTTAAGTTGGCACAGCAAATTATGTTCCCATTTAACAATTGGTGTAGTGCTGTAAGATAAGCACTAGACTGCTAAACACAAGTCGGTGGTTCAAATACACCAGCCGCTCCTTAGAAACCCTAGACATGGTTGTTATAGGAGTCGGAACCGATTGGACAGCACTTAACAACAACAGTTCAGTGACATTGGCTACAGTTTTCACTATGTGTCAATATTCTCATCATTTCTGTTCTGGTGTTCCATTTCCATTCATCAAGCTTACCTGGCCCTTTTACCATCTCATATTTACTTTTGGGTAAACGTGGGTAATGTGGTCACATGTAGTTGATTATTTAAGAGAGCATATTAATCACAGGTGATCATTATTTCATAAGCCAATCTATTATTTGGTTGAAAGGTGCCTTCCAGAAGTGACTTCTGTTTCTAGTTTACAGGGTATCTCACGGTTCTTGAGGGGCGTCTCCTCTAGTCTCTGTTGGTGCAGTAAGTCTGGTCCTTTGTTAGAAATTTGAGTTCTGTTCTACATTTTTCTCCCATTCAGTCTAGGACCTTCAATTGTGTCCCTTGTCAGAAAACACACCATTGCTTAATGTGCAAGTAAAGAAAGGTGTCTTTTATTTCTTTTTCTATTGTTATTATTACTTAAGACAACTTGCCTGCAGGTTGGACTCTATTCAGTTCTCTGCAGAGCGCTACCTAAGTGGAGAATATCACAGGGTTTCTAAGATTACTATACTTCTTCCTGGCACCAGCAAAACATTGAGTAGGCAGAATAAACAGTTCAAAGCTCAGAAACCTATTAGTGTGATATGGGATCTTGTATGCTTCATAGCCCTAGACATCAATTAGTTTACATCCTTGAGATTGAAGGAAACATATTAGAGAAGATTATTGTTGCCCTGTACAAAATTGTCACAGTCAGCTAGCAAGCAGGATTGAAGTTTGAAAAAATATCTAAGCAGCAGCCACTTGGTGTCTTGAAGCATGACAGTCATACACAGAATTCATCAAGTTTATGGTTCCACGTCTTGAATTGTGAAATGTGACTAGACAGTATATGTGGTTCTGATTTCTAATAAACATCTATTTTCTGCACCATATTAGGAATAATGAATGATCATAAATAACATTTGGCTCAAACCAACGCTATTCTGAGAAAACAGCTAGTGAATTTAGAAATCACATAGCAAGTAACTAAAAATGTTCACATAACTTTTTAAAGTTACTATATGTATCTTTTTAAAATATGGCATATCAAAACACTATCTAGACATTTTATACAAGGCCAGGGGCTGACTGTAGAACAGACCACCAATTGCTCATAGGCAAGTTCAGGCTGAAGCTAAAGAAAATTAAAACAAGCTCACAAGAGCCAAAATATGGTTTTGAATATATCCT
>NW_006408536.1:20309639-20310794 GCF_000296735.1 Chrysochloris asiatica
GACCACCACCAAACTATGGATAATATTGTGAAGAATGGCAATTCCAGAATACTTCATTGTGCTCATTAGGAACCTTTATGCATTCAAACAGAACAATGGGATACTGAATGGTTCAAAATCAGATAAGGTATGTAAGGTAAGGGTTGTACCCTCCCAGCATACTTATTCAATCTGTATGCTGACCAAATAATCTGAGAATTTGTGTAATATGAAGAACATGGCATCAAGATTGGAGGGAGACTCATTAACAACTTGCAATATGCAGATGACACAACCTTGCTTGTTGGAAGTGAAGAGGACTTGAGTACTTACTAATAGAGATCAGTATGTACTGATTCAGTATGGATTGCATCTCAGTGCAAAGGAAATGAAAATATTCACAACTGACCCAATAAGTAACATGAAAAATGGAGAAAAGATTGAAGTTGTCCAAGATTTCATTTTACTTGGATCCACAATCAGTGCTCATGGAAGAGCAATCAAGAAATCAAAAGACATCACATTAGGTAAATCTGCTGCAAAAGAACTTTAAAGTGTTAATGAGCAAAGATAATCACTCTGAGGACTAAGGTGTGCTTGACCCATGCCATGGTACTTTCAATTACCTCATATGCATTCAAAAACTGGACAATAAATTAGGAATTCCATAGAAGAATCAATGCATCTAATTACGATGTTAGCGACGAATACTGAAAGTACCAGGGACTGCCAGAAGAATGAACAAATCTATACTGTAAGAAGTATGGACAGATTGCTCCTTAGAAGTGACGTTGTCTCACATATTTTAGACATGTTATCAGGAGTGACTAATCCATGGAGAAGGATACCATGCTTGGTAAAATGGAGAATCAGTGAAAAAGAGGAAGTCCCCCAACAAGATGGATTGACATTGGCAACAATGGGCTCAAACATAACAATAGTTGTGAGGATGGTGCAGGGCCAAGTAGTGTTTTAGTCTGTTGTACACAGGGTTGCTGAGTCAGAACCAACTTGATGGCACCTAACAATAACAACAACATGCATCTTAAAGTTACACCACTCAAGAATGTGCCCTTTGTTTTTTTTTAATTACTATATAAGGAGCTCTGGTAGCGTAGTGGTTACGAATCGGGCTGCGAACCTTAAGGTCAGCGGTTCGAAACTACCAGCTGCTCC
>NW_006408536.1:20311059-20341057 GCF_000296735.1 Chrysochloris asiatica
AAAAAAGTACACCACTCAGGAATCCTGAGCCCCATCCAGAGCCTTCTGAGATGGAATATTCCCACTAGAAAGGAGAAGCAGACCAGCCTGGAATAGCTAGAGCAACAGAAGATACTTCTTGAAAGAAAGCCCATTAGGAAAAATTCAAAACAAAAATGGCAGCCTGATTAGCTATAACAAGAACAAGCAAGTTGTTCACCAGGGAACCATCAAGGCACGCAATCAAGTCCCTTCAGGGCAAACACCCCCTCCAAGACTGAAACTCAAAGGGAACATGAATAGGCATGTAAGCCTGCTGGCAACCACATTGGTCTACTGGTGACTGGAAGAAGAGGAAAGACAGCAATGAAAATATAGGCTGAGTTTGACCACGTTCTATAGACTCCTGTTGACCTGGAGATGAGAGAGAGAAGAAGAAGGGCTGGTTGGTCTGAAGTGTGATGAGACCTGGGGACTCCTGACCCCATGGACAAGGACATAACCATAGGTAAAGCATCCAGCTGATATGAAGTAGTAAGGGGAGATGCACAAGAATGCCCAAACTTTCAGATAGTACCCATTTGACCTAGCCTCAATGGCTTGATGATCAGAACTCGTCTAGAGGAAGATAAAAACAAATTTTTTTTTGATAAAAGAAACAAGTGTAAATTGCTACAATTTGATGAACTTAGGCTATACTTATGGATGTAGTAGCTCAAAATGCCAACTGAGAGGGAAGGAATCTTCTTATCAAGTATCAAAACTATCTCCTCTGTATTCAGGGTTGATAGGGATGGGCAACTTAGACAATGGCTACCTAAAATGAGGGGGCAATAAAGGCACAAAGTGACAGGTTTTCAAGAAGAAGTTTAGTTTAAGAGTGTGCCGGTGGAGGAGATTGTAATCATTACAATGAAACGGTGGTGTACAGCCGATGTTCTCCCATGTAAACTATCACTCAGTTCACAATCAAAATTAACCAAAAAAAAAAAAAAAAAGAGTGTGTGGGGGAAGGTAGAGTCCTCACTGAATACTTTTCATCTTGTCTAGATGGGTCTGGTTAAAAGAGATGGGGATAAGATTCTTATGATTCAATAGCGACTGTCACAACTGTAAAGGTAGAAGTTTTGTAAAAAAACAAAAACAAAAACGAGGGAGTAGTTAATCTTTCAGTCCAGAAACAGAGGACTCTAGGACCATCAAGAGAGAAGAGCATGAGCAGAATATAGGACCCTATCCAGAGAAGCAGGGACACCAGAGATGGAGATAGAAATGAGGACATGGAGAGAGAGCGCAGCTGAGGACTCTAGACTCATGGAATGAGAAAGACTGAGTGCTGGTGGCCAGAAGGCAGGCTTACAGAATATGCTCTTTGGTTGTTTAAATTGTTATATATTCCTTAGTGTTTTGGTGTACATCCCTCTGCCCCGCTCCCCACCCCCCCCCAAAAAAAAAAAAAAACCAGAGGGAATAGAAGCAAATAGTGTTGAATGATGATGCACGGAGGAGATTGTAATCATTGCAATGAAACGAAGATGTTCTCCCATGTAAACTATCAGTTCACAATAAAAACTTAATTTAAAAAAAAGTACACCGCTCATCTGTCAGTTCGTCATACTGCAGTGACTTGCAACATTTCAAAAACCAGGATGATCATCCATGGTGAACATGTTTCAGCAAAGCTTCCAGACTAAGATGGACTAGAAAGAAAGAGAAGTGTGGCATTCTACTTCCGAAAATCAGTCACTGAAAACACTATGGACTCACAACAGAACAGTGTCTGTTCTAGGGCTGGAAAAGGAACCCCCTAGGTCATGTTGTTGTTATAAGATATTCAAAATTCATCACTGCCGCAACAACAGCCTTAAGCATAACAATGATAATGAAGTCGGTGCAGGACCAGGCAACGTTTAATTCCACTGTACATGGGGTCATCATGAGTCACAGCTGACTTGATGGCAACTAACAACAACATCTTAAAAGTAGTTTCAAGTTGGAGCTTTTACCAACCACCCATGTGATCCACCAAGCACCTGTTCGGGTAAAAAGCATTAGAAAGAGGAACGTGTGTAATACAGTAGATGAAAAATCTGAGCAGGACAGAGGGACAAAGAGAAAGAAGACCAGAGAAATTAATGAGAAGGAAAACTCAAAAGCATGAACTTAAAATATGAGGGATGCAAAACCTCATACAAGCCTTTCTGAGGGGTGAATGAATTACTTCTTTCATACTAGGATTGCAAAGTGCAGACTGAAAACAGAAAATTCTTTAACCAGATAGATCCATGTTGTTGTTGTTGTTAATTGCCACTGAGTCAGTTCTGACTCACTGCCACCCTGTGTAGGGTTTCCAACCTTGTGGTTAGCAGTTCAGTGTTGATCCCACAGTGCCACACCTGGACTCCATTTATAGTGAGCAAAATAATATCATGCTCAATGACCATTGGCAATAATTAGTAAGAAGGAAAATTTACTAAGACCAAGTGATTGCCCTCTGACACCATTCCTTTCTTGGTTGGAGTTAATCAAGAGTTGTTCATAATTTTTTTTTTTTCCCATAATGGAGCAAGACAGCAAATTCCACATTATCTTAGCTTCTTACTAAGCAGCAGTTTTGGGATTCATTGGTATGCACCATAGACTGTGTGTGTCTGGAGCCCTGAACCTGATTTTGCTGTAGAATAGATACTGAAGTAATGTAATGCATGACAAATTAGGGAAGAGAGAGAGAGACTGAGAGTAAGACTAGAATGAGGGGAATGGGGATTTTTTTTTTTCTGGCTCTCTTTATTTCATTGTTGTTATTTTGTACCATGGAGGCAATATGATCCCGATGTCAGAGTAGAACTATCCCATAGGGCTTTTGAGATTGTAATCTTTACAAATGGGATCTACAGGATAAAGCACTGGACCACAAGGTCAGCTTTAATGGCAAGGATGGTCATTCAAATCCCTCAGCTGCTCCTTGGAAACCCTATACAGAGTTGCTATGAGTCAGAATCAACTCGATGGCACTAAACAACAATATCAATCTTTACAGAAACATTTCACTAGGTTTTTCTTCCCTAGCGCCAGAGCAACTGGGTGAATTCGAACCACCAAGCTTTTGGTTAGCAGGAGAGAACTTAATCATTGTACCTCTAGGACGTCTTCCGTGCTTCGTTCCCAGACCCACTGCCATCAAGTCTACTGTGACTCATAACAACCACATAGGAGAGAGCACAGTCCCTCCTCAGGGTTCCGAGACTACACATTTTTAATGAAGCAAACAACTTCATCTTTCTCCTGCGGAACAGCTAGTGGATTTGAACGGCCAATCTTGCAGTTCATAGTCTAATGCTTATCCCACAACACCACCAGGGTTCCTTGTTTCATTGTTGTTGTTGCTATGTACCATGGAGTCAGTTCCGACTCATAGCGACCCTGTACAGGGTTTCCGAGGCTGTAAATCTTTACGGAAGCAGAAAGCCTCATCTTTCTGCCGCGGAACAGCTGGTAGTTTCGAACTGCTGACCTTGCAGTTCGCAGCCCAATTCATAACCACTATGCTACCAGAGCTCCTTGTTTCATCACTATTTAAAAAATAATAAACCCACACCTGCGCAGTCAATTCTAACTCATAGCAAACCTGTAAATATTTATGGGAGCAGACAACCTATTCTCTGTCCCAAGAAGGAACTGATTGATGCCTTTGAATTGCCAACCTTGTGGTTAGCAGCCTAAAACCTAGCCTACAATGCCACCACAGCTCCTTCCTTGTTGCATAGTTGCTGTTGCTAAGTGCCATTAAGTTGATTTTGACTTATAGTGACCCTGTATAGGGTTTCTGAGGAGCAGCTGATGGGTTTGAACTATTGACCTTTCAATTAGCAATCCAGTGCTTATCCTACAGTGCCACACCAGGACCCCTCCTGGTTTCATTTGTTGTTGTGAAGTGCCATCGAGTCAGTTCTGACCCATAGTGACCCTGCATAAGGTTTCCGAGGAGTGGCTGGTGAGCTTGACCAGCCGACCTTGTGGTTCAAACCCACCTTGTGGTCCATCCAGCACATTATAAAACACTTGTTGCATATACAGGAACACGATTTGTGGCCAAAAACTCATCCTACCTTTCCTTGGTAGCCCTGGTACGTTCCTAAAAGATCTATCTAATCAGAAAGTCAATGTTGGATGGACTTAGTCGATAGTGCTCATGGCTTTGCCCTTGTCAAATCATCTCAAGAGAAAGAAAGTCAAGTCTGTGGGTGGGCATATCGGTGTCACACAGCCCAAGTCACCTTTGGGCCTGTGTGACTAAGATCCCATGATCCCTCAATGGCAGGGGTTAACTCCTGAGTTCAGAGTGAAAGAGGGTACACACAGTGCTCCAAGGCAAGCTGTAGACACTGAGCTAACTCAGCAAAAGTGATTCCAGCCATTGAATATAAAGCTGCATGTTGAAAGGCAAACAGAACTTTTCTGTTCAAGCCTCCCAGCTGTGTGGTAGAGTGAATAGCCACTCCCAAAGAGATCCACATCCTAATCTCCGGAACTTGTGACTATAGTTCCTTACAAAACAAAAGGAGCTTGGCAGATGTGATGAAGCCAAGAATCTTGGGATGGGAGATTATTCTGGATTATCTATGTGGGTCCAATATCATCACAAGTATCTTTGAAAGAGGGATACAACATGAGAGAAGCCAGTCAGAGAAGAAAGAGAAGGAAGCAGAAGACCACAGAGAAATATTAGAAGATGCTACACTACTGACTTTGAAAATGGAGGAAGAGCGTACGAGCTAAGGAATGCAGGTACTTCTAAAAGCGAGAAGAGGACAGACAACATATTCTTCTATAGAGTCTCCAGAAGGAACCTGGAGACCTGGAGACCCATTTTTTTTTTAATGGTCTACATTTTTTGTGTGTACTTTTCATTATGAACTGAATGAAAGTTTGCAGAGCAGATCATCAGATTTACATTCAACAAACTGTACACTTGGTTTCATCTCAGTGATTACAATCTCCTCAATGCAACATCACTTATCCCATTTCCTCCCTGTGATATCTCTTTCCAGTCCTCCTTTGTCTTACAAGTGTTGTCCTTAGGAAAAGCCTGCCCTTTTGATCTCAAATTATCGAGCACTGGAAGCTGAGTGTACCTCACTAGTGTTGTTATGCCCCCTATAGACCTACAAACTACTTGGCGGAAAATAGAACCACAAATGTGAGTTCAGTTCCCAACCAGAAAGTTTCTCCTGTCTCATTCTGACCAGTAAATCTGGTCTTTTTTTTTTTTTTTTTTTATGATTTTACATTTTGTCCCACATTTTCTCCCACTCTATCCAGTACCTTGTAATGTGATTACTCTCAGAGCAGTTAGTAGAGGTAGCCAGGCACCATCTACTTCTGGTCTCAGGCTTGTGGAGGCTGATGTTCATGTATTCCATTTGCCCACTAGATAGACTCTTTCCAACTGTCTTCAATTCTCATCACTCTTCTTGCCTCTGCACAGGGAGACATCAATAGTCGCTCATGAGCTTTTTAAAAGATCCCAGTCACTGTGAACCAAAGTAGGATGCAGAACATTGTCTTAGTGAGCTATGATATGTCAGTTGGTCATGGTGGTCCCCAAGACTATGGTCCTGAGCCCTAAGGCCCAGTGATTTATTCCCTCAAGGTGTCTGGTAATGTCTGAGACATTTTCATAGCTTTATCTATATGCTCCATCACATTTATAGGTGTGTTCACAGCAAAGGTAAATCCCCATATATAAACATCCTCTGTCAAACCTTTATATATTTGTGGGTATCCTCCACTCTTCCTCCCACGGCCATTCAATCTGCGTCTGTATCTATCATCTCATAGATCTCTGTGATTGCAGGACTGTGCATATAATAGTATTTACATCTATTCCCTTTAACGCTTATACTCCTTCCCATATCTTTCCCTTCCTTCATCATTCTTCTCCCAACCTCCCTCTTGTTGCATATTGCCTTCGCCATCATCCAAGTTGACTCATGCTACCCTCTAGGAATCTGTACATGGACCAAGAGGCAGTTGTTCAAATAGAACATGGGAACACTGAATGATTTAAAATTAAGAATGGTGTGCGACAGGGTTGCATTCTTTCACCATACTTATTCAACCCATATGCTGAGCAAATAATCCAAGAAGCTGGGTTATATGAAGAAAAACGTGGCATCAAGATTGGAGGAAGACTCATTAACAACCTGTGATATGCAGATGATACAATCTTGCTTGCTGAAAGTAAAGAGGACTTAAAGACCACAACCTTCAGTATAGATTGCATCTCGATGTAAAGAAAACAAAAATTCTCACCACTGGACCAATAAACAACATTCTTATCAACGGAAAAAAGATTGAAGTTGTCAAGGACTTCATTCTTCTTGGCTCAACTATCAACACTCATGGAAGCAGCAGTCACGAAATCAAACAACATGTTGCATTAGGCAAATCTGCTGCACAAGACCTTTTAAAAGTGTTTAAGAACAAAGATGTCAGCTTGAGGACTAAGGTGCGTCTGACTCAAGCCATGGTATTTTCAATAACCTCATATGCATGCGCAAGCTGGACAGTGAATAAGGAAGACCATAGAAGAATTGATGCTTTTGAGTTATGGTGTTGGAGGAGAATATTGAAAGTACCATGGGCTGCCAAAAGAACCAATAGATCTGTGTTGGAAGATGTGCAGCCAGAGTGCCCCTTGGAGGTCAGGATGGCCAAACTTCGTCTCTCATATCTTGTACCTATTGTCATGAGGGACCAGTCACTGGAGAGGGATATCATGTTTGGTAAGGTGGAGGGTCAGAGAAAAAGAGGAAGAACCCCAGCAAGATGGATTGGCAAAATGGCAGCATCAATGGGTTCAAGTGTGGCAACAATTGTGAAGTTGGCCTAGGATTAGGCAGTGTTTCGTTCTGTTGTGCATAGGTTCGCTATTAGTCAGTAGCAACTCAATTGCACCTAATAACAACAACAACAGCCCTCTAGTCAGTGAATTACGGCCCCTTCCCTTCTACCCCTGGAAATCATCATAGAATTTTTCTTCTAGTGTGAAAACCTTTTCTTAAGTTTTTGTGATAGGTATCTCAAACAATATTTGTCTCTTTAAAATTGACTAATTTCACTTAGTGTATTATCCTCCCAGTTCAGCCATGTTATAGGAAGATTTACAGATTCATCATTATTCTTTAAAGCTAGGTACTATTCCACTGTATGTGTTGCTATTGTTTGGTGCCATCGAGTTGGTACCGACTCATAGTGACTCTGTGCACAACAGAACGAAACATTGCCCAATCCTGGGCCAACCTCATAATTGTTGCTCCATTTGAGCCCATTGATGCTGCCACTGTGCTAATCCATCTTGTTGGGGGTCTTCTTCTTTTTCTCCAACCCTCCACTTTACCAAACATGATATCCTTTGTGTATATGTACCCAAATTTACTTGTCCATTCTTCCACTAATGGACATTTAGATTGTCTTCAGCCTTCTACTTTTGTAAATAGTGCTGTAACAAACATGGGCATGCATATATCTATTAGTATCGTGGCTGTTATTCTTGAAGATATATATCAAATAAAAGGATTATGGGTCATACTGTATTGCTATTTTCAACTTCTTGAGGAAGTGTCATATCGTTTTCTACAGTGGTTGCACCATTTCACAATCCCACCAGCAGTGTGGGAGGGTCTCAGCCTCGCCACACTCTCACCAGCATTTGTTTTCTGTTTTTGTGAAATTTGTGTTAATGCTAGGCTGAGATGTTATTTCAATGTTGTTTTGATTTGCATGGACGTGGAACAAGGGATATCATTTCTGATATCCGATGGATCTTGCCAGAAAGCAGACAATATCACAAAGGCTTTTGATTGTGTGGATCATGACAAGCTATGGACAACATTGCAAAGTATGAGTATTCCTGAACACTTTATTGCGCTTATGAGGAATCTGTACACAAACCAAGAGGCAGGTGTTCGAATAGAACATGGGAACACTGAATGGTTTAAAATTAAGAAAGGTGTGTGACAGGGTTGTATTCTTTCACCATTCTTATTCAAACTGTATGCTGAGCAAATAATCCAAGAAGCTGGGTTATATGAAGAAAAACATAGCATCAGTATTGGAGGAAGATTCACACAACCTGTGATATGCAGCTGATACAACTTTGCTTGCTGAAAGTGAAGAAGACTTAAAATATTTACTGATGAAGATCCTTCGGTATGGATTGGCCAAGTGGTAACATCAATGGGCTCAAGCGTGTCAACAATTGTGCGGTTGGACCAGGAACGGGCAGTTTCACTCTGTTGTGCATAGGTTCGCTATGAGTTCATACCGACTAAATGGCACTTAACAACAATGGCTAATAATTGTGAGCATTCTTTCAAATGTTTATTGACCACCTGAATATTTCCTTCCGTAAAGAGTCTGGTCATGTCTTCTGCCTATTTTTCAAATGGATTATTTGTCTTTTTCCTGTTGAGATGTTGAAGTTTTATATAAATTTTAGAGGTTGTCCCCTTGTCTGATATATCATTCCCAAACTTTTTTCCCAGTCTATAGATGGATTCTCATTTCACTCTTGAAGAAACCTTTTGATGCACATATGTGTCTAATTTTTAGGAGGTCCCAGTCAACTAGTTTGTCTTATGCTGTTTGTGTGTTTTCAGTTATGTTTGATAAGGTACCCATGCCATGTATCAGAGCCATTAGGTTTGTCCCTATTTTTTCATTGATGGTGTGAGTGTGAGATATGGCTCTTGTTTCATTCATCTGTGAATGGATTTCCAGTTTTGCCAGCACCATCTGTTAAAGAGACTATCTCTTCCCTATTTAATGTGTTTTGGCCCTTTGTTAAAGATCCGTTAACTATATGTGGATGGATTTACTTCTGGATTCTGAATCTATTCCACTGATCCATATATTTGTGTTCTGTTGTACCAGTATCAGGCTATTTTGACTACTGTGGCTGCGTAGTGGCATTTAAGACCAGGATATGAGAGAGCTACTACTTTTTTCTTCTTTAGTAATGTTTTGCTTATCCAGGGTCTCTTTCCAAATAAAATTGTTGTTGTTGTTATTGTTGTTAGGTGCCATCGAATCAGTACTGACTCATAGAGACCCTATGCACAGCAGAACGAAATACTGCCCGATCGTGGGCCAACCTCACTACTGTTGCCACACTTGAATCCATCGATGCTGTCACTTTGCCAATCCATCTCGTTGGGGGTCTTCCTCTTTTTCTCTGACCCTCCACCTTACCAAACATGATATCCCTCTCCAACGACTGGTCTCTCATGACAATATATCCGAAGTATGAGAGACGAAGTTTGGCCATCCTGACCTCCAAGGAGCACTCTGGCTGCACGTCTTCCAACACAGATCTGTTGGTTCTTTTGGCAGCCTATGACACTTTCAGTATTCTCCAACACCATAACTCAAATGCATCAATTCTTCTACGATCTTCCTTATTCACTGTCCAACTTTCACATGCATATGAAGTTACTGAAAATATCATGGCTTGGGTCAGGCTCACCTTAGTCCTCAAGCTGACATCTTTGTTCTTCAACACTTTAAAAGGTCTTGTGCAGCAGATTTACCAAATGCAATACGTCGTTTGATTTCTTGACTGCTGCTTCTATGAGTGTTGATAGTTGATCCAAGAAGAATGAAGTCCTTGACAACTTCAATCTTTCCTCCATCAATAAGAATGTTGTTTATTGGTTCAGTGGTGCCTAGTTTTTCCATCTCTTTAAAGAATTATGCTAAAAATCTGGATTGAGATTACATTATATCTATAGATTGCTTTGGGTATATTGATAGTCTCAAATTGTTAAGTCTTCCTCAACCACTCATCTATCAGTTTGTCATGTGGTGGCTTGCATTGCTGTGATGCCAGAAGCTATGCCACTGGTATTTTAAATACTAGCAGGGTCACCTATGATGGACAAGTTTCAACTGAGTTTACAGACTAAGACAGACTAGGAAGAAGGAGAAACAGACTACTTCTGAATGATTGTTGTTGTTATATGTCATCGAATCAGTTCTGACTCATAGCGACCCTGTATAGGATTTCTGAGGAGCAGCTGATGAGCTTGAACTGCTGACTTTGCACTTCAAACAGACGTTGCAGTCCAGTCCATTAACCCACAGCACCATACCAGGATTCACTGAAAACCTTATGAATAGTAGTTATAAACACCAAATTATTAAATATTGAAACATGATTCATAACACCAGAATAGTGTCAGATATAGGTGCTGGAAGATGAACACCGCAGGTTGGAAGGCACTCAAAATGTGGAAGAGCTGCCTCCTCAAAGTAGAGTTGACTGCGATGATGCAAATGGAGTAAAGCCTTTGGGAACTTCATTTGTTGATGGGGCACAACTCAAAATAAAGGGAAACATCTGTAAACATCCATTAATAATCGAAACATGGAATGTAGGAAGTATGAATCTAGAAAAAAATGGAAGTTAACAGAAATGAAATGGCATACATAAAAATCGATATCCTAGGCATCAGTGAGCTGAAATGGACTGGTTTTGGTCATTTTGATTGTGACAATAATTTGGTATACTATGCCAGGAATGATAAATTGAGAGGAATGACATCGCATTCACCATCAAAAAGAACATTTCAAGATTTATCTTGAAGTATAATGCTGTCTGGGATAGGATACTATCCATATGCCTACAAGATATGGGGGTGTAGGATAAGCACTCAACTGCAAGATCAGTTTAAACCACAAAGTCAAGAGTTCAAACTCAACAGCAGTCCATTGGAGACCCTATACAGGGTCGCTATGAGTCAAAAACCACTCATCAGCACTTAACAACAGCAACAACACAAGGAAGACCAGTTAATACCATTATTATTATAATTTACATACCAACTACTAAAGCCACTGATAATGAAATTGAAGAGTTCTGCCACCTTCTTCAGTCTGAAATTGAACAGATATGCAATCAAGATGTATTGATAATTACTGATGGTTGGAATGCAATGGTTCGAAACAAAGAGGAAGGATCAATTAAAAAATATGGCTTTGGTAATAGAAACGATGCTGGATGTCACATGAAAGAATTTTGCAAGACCAGTAACTTCTTCATTGCAAATACCTTTTTTAAACAACAGAAAAGATGACTGTACAAATGGACGTCACCAAGTGGAATACAGGGAAATCAAATTGACTACATCTGTGGGAAGAGATGGTGGAAACACTCCTTATCATCAGCCAAAACCAGACCAGGGGTAGACTGTCAAACAGAACATCAACTGCTCGTTTGAAAGTTCAGTCTGAAGCTAAAGAAAAGGAAAACAAGTCCATGAGAGCCAGAAGTTGACCTTGAACATATCCCACCTGAATCTTTCAATGAGCTCCAATAATTTTCTCACTGAGTCTTTGGAATCTTGTATGGAAAGGATCATATCATCATGCAGACCCATTTTGGATTTCTGAACCCCATAATTATAAAATAATAAATTTACTTATTTTAAGCCACTAAATTTGTGATGATTTCTTACAGCAACAACAGCAGTTTATGCAGACAGGATGTAACCAATTTATCGCTGGTGCCCAAATTACAAAGCCTCGTCTTGGAGTCCTGGTTTGGCCCTGTGGGTTCATGCAAGCCAGCAGTTCAAGCTCACCAGCCACTCTTCGGAAACCCTATACAGGATCTCTAATAGTCGGAACCGATTTTGATAGCACTTAACAACAACAACAAGTTCCATCTTGTTTCTCAGTAGAAATCCAGCCTTGATCATGATTCACCTCCACAAAAGGAGAAGGCTTACTCCTTCAAGAAATCTGCCTTGATTCTTTCATGCTGGTTCAACCCCCTCCTGGTTCTAGGCTACTCCCTCCATCCCTGGGGCCACTGTTGGCTCTGCAGCTGGCTCCCCCACCCCTCTAGGACTCACTTCCCATGATTCCTGCATCCCTTGATTGCTTTGCCTAAACCATGGACCTGATCTCTGCCTTAATTTCAAAAGTAAAATGCAAGTGTGTGGCTTATAGTGATAAGAAAATAATAAGCAATAATGAAGTAATAAAGATAATAATACATTTAAAAGAAACCTAAGAATTACAGTGCAGTAATGGTCTTAGATTGACTTCCCTAGAAACAGAGGTTGCACAAGGTTTCATGTGCATGCAGTTTACTGGGAACTGTATCCAAGAGAAGAGCAAGGAGGGAAGCAAGATGGGGCAGGGGAAGGAGCTAAGCTATCATTGGGACTCATTTAGATTTCAGCTTCAGCCTGATCCCATGGGAACTCTGGAGTGCAAATGGCACCACAGGACAAGTCCCACCCTGAAGGCAAAGTTGCTGACCTTCTGTGTACCCTTGGTCACAGTCACGGGTGGCTTCATGGAATGGGGTAACATAACCTACCCTGCAGGCGCGGTAGCTCCCATTCTGTCCAGGGTAACTCTCCAGGAAAATATGAAGCTCTGAGCTGTTGCTAAACAAAACTCACAGCAGCTGAGGGGTGGGGATATGAACCCTTAAGGGGGATCTGGGAAGGTACCAACAGCATCCAGTACAGTGACCCATACAGAGATTAGGGAACCCTCATGGTACAATGATTAAATGCTCAGCTGTTAAACAAAAGGTTCAACTCCACCAACTGCTCCTCAGGAAAAAGATGTGGCAGTCTGCTTCTGTAATGATTATAGCCTTGGAAACCCTGTGGTCTTCCAAGCCAGAGCAAAAAAAAAGAGTGAAGGAAATTAAAAACACATAGAAACAATGAGTGCAAGGACTAATGGTTTACATAAACCCCAGCCACCATGACCCTGAAACCAGAAGGACTAGATGGTGCTCAGCTTCCATTGCTGACTGCTCTGAAAGGGATCACAAGAGGAGGTCCCAGATAGAGCCAGAGAAAACTGTGTAGCAAAACTCATAATAATAAACTAGACTACGCTTACTGGTCCAATACAGACTGGTGGAACCACTGTAGAAACCCTTTAAGCCTAGACGTGACCTCACTCCTTTAGCTCAACTTTGAACCAAACAATAGATCTAGAAGGTGAGCAATAACACCAGGGACGTACACACTCCTTAGAACAATCAACTAAATGAGATCAAAAGGGCAGCATCTGCCCAAGGGCAAAGTTCAGAAGGCAGAAAAGGATAGGAAAGAAGGACAAATAGAAACAGGGAAGTAAGAACAATCAATCTTATGAAACAAAATGTGTATGAATTGTTGAATGGAAAAACCAATTTGCTCAATTCCACTCAATTCCCAATAGAAGTTAAAATAAAAAAGAAAGAAAGAATGCCCAGCCTGTCCTACCGAGGTGTTATGAGTCAGAATCAATTTGATGACACACCATAACATTCAGAGCTCACACCTAGTCCCTCAAGAGTACCTCTGTCCAGCTCTCTTGCCTCAACACTGTTTGAAACAGTGTGATATTTAGGGTTTTATCTTGACTAGGCCAGGATTTCCAGAGTTGAAAGGAGTCCTGGTGTGGCGATGCGGGCTAATGACGTGGACTGCAAAGTCAGTTTGAACTGCAAGGTTGGTATTTCAAGCTCACTAGCCACTCCTTGGAAACCCTATACAGGGTCGCTATGAGTCGGATCCAACTCGACAGCATTTAACAACAACAAGAAGCAGTTGAGATGTGCTTATTCCCATGGTTATGAAACTTAATACAGGGATAGTTAACTCTATGATGAGTTAACTATCTATCAATTAAAGGGACTCTTCCTTGGGGGTGTGGCCTGCTCCCAATAGAATGGACACGCAAAAAAGGCTCTCTCTCTCTCTCTCTTCTGCTGGGGACCTGGAACTCTGCAATTGTAAGCCATTTACTTGAAAATAAACTTCTCTCTCTCTCTCTCTGTGTGTGTGTGTGTGTCTGTGTGTCTGTGTCTGTGTGTCTGTGGTGCCACAGGATAAACACTGGACCACAAGTCGGTTTGAACTGCAAGGTCAGAGGTTCAAAGTCACCAGTCACTCGTTGGAAACTCTATATATGGAATCAGAACCAACTCCATGACACTTAACAACAACAAGATACATGTTTCACTGACTTTGCTTCTCTAGAAAACCTGGTCTAAGACCAAGAGTCAACCTGATTGTTCTCCCTCCTTTCCACTCCAGCAACAAAAATGTCCTCAAACTGTCTCTTCTCCCTAACCAGAGGTCCCTGAAGCATGTCTCTCCCCTTTAGGTTATCATCCAATCCCATGATTTTGCAAGAGGATTGACAGCTCCCATTTTTCATTCTTGGCCCTAGAATTTGGTGGTGGTAGTTATGTGCCTTGGAGTCAATTCTGACTCATAGCGACCCTGTATAGGGTTTCCAAGGCTATAAATCTTTGCAGGAGCAGAAAGCCTCATCTTTCTCCCACAGAACAGCTGGTAGTTTCGAACTTCTGACCCTGCGGTTAGCAGCCTGATTCATAATCGGTACACTACCAGAGCTCCTTAAACTTGATAGTGAGCTGAAATGTTGTTGTTATGTGCAATTGATTCTATTCCAACTAATGGCAACCCTATATAGGGTTTCTGAGAGCTACTGGTGGGTTTGAATTATAACTATCAACCTTGCAGGTCCCAGTTTAATGCTTATCCTACAGAGCCACACCAGGGATCAAACTGAATGTAGTTATTGTTAAATGCCATTGAGTGCTAATTCATAGTGACCCTGAATAGGTTTTCCAAGGAGCATCTGGTAGGTTTGAACTGCCAACCTCGTGGTTCACAGTCCAGTGTTGATTGTACAGAACTACACTAGGAATCCAGACTGAATGTTGCTGTTATGAAGTGCCGTAGAGTCATTTGCGACTTATAGTGACCCTGTATAGGGTTTCCCAGGAGCAGCTGATGAATTTGAACGACAGACCTTGCAGTTCAAACCAACATTGCAGTCCAGTGTATTATCCTACAGCGCTACACCAGGACTGAATAATGCCCCTCAAACATTCATGTCCACCCAGAAGCTGTTAAATGTAAATGAGACCTTATTTGGAAGTAGAGTCTTTGCAGCTACAGTCATGTTAAGATGTGGTCATACTGGATTATGGAGGCCCCTAAATCCAATGACTCGTTCCTTATAAAGAGAGAAAGATTTGGTAAAAGAGAAATGCAGAGAGAAAGAAGTTGAGATTAGAGTGATGCAGCTACAAACCAAAGAAAACCAAGGATTGCTAGCGACAACCAGAAGCTAGAAAAGGCATACCAGAGATTCCTCCTCAGAGCTAACAGAAGGAACAAACCTTACCAACACATTGATTTTGGACTTCTAACTTCCAAAACTGTAACAGAATAAAATTCTGTTGTTTTAAGTCACCCTATTTGTGATGCTTGGTTACAGACATAACGAATGAATACCGATTCCAAGAAGATATCAGGACACCAATAGCTCAATTGTCCAAGTCTGACTTACATAACATTGAGTAATTTGTTGACAACGGCAACTCAAAAGATTAGATAGAAACCTTAGTGGGCAGTGAGTTGATGTTAATGAACGAGGAACAACTCAGAAAAGGAGGATGAGAATGGCGGCACAATTCGAAGAATGTCATCAATGTCACTGAATTGTACATGTAGAAACAGTTCGATTGGGGTATCTATTGCTGTGTAGAGTCTCAACAGCAACAAAATCAAATTTTAAAATCTGTAAAGGAAACAGAAGATTCCAGATTACAATGGGGAGACAGAACATGACCCCTACTTCCATGAAATACAACTAGAGAATGCTTTAGTTAAAAAAAGATAATTAAACAAAATATTGTTTTTAATTGAATAACATGGATGAATGGTGCCAACATGAACCAAGGTGGTTCACTGTATTCTGTTTCCTTTCAGAGCTTTTCACTCCTTCCTACCGAGATGAAGATCAGTCTTGGCCTTTGTTCCTACCATCTACAAACCTTCCATTAGAACAAGCAATAACAGGCAAACAGTGAACTCTATAGACTCCTTTTTAGGGAAGACACAGATCACCAAGAAATATTACTGAAATTGTAAGTGGCAGTTCATTAGTGGTGTTGAGAAAAAATTAATGAAGAAGAATAGAATAGAAAATATGAAAGTTCATTTCAAATGGTGCTTTGGGGTAATGCACTAGACTGCAAGGTCAATTTGAACAGCAAGGTCGATTGTTCCACCTCCATCAGCCACTCCTCAGAAACCCTACACCGGGTCATTATGAGTCAGACCCATCTCAACGGCACTTAATAACAACAACATATTGCTTCATGGAGCAAGGAAACAATATATATCTATTGTTATACCTATTCATACATGCATATTCAAATATTTGTATCTTCTGGGTCATGATGTATTTCTTTTCTTTTTACTTGTCCTGGTGTGGCATAAACACTGGGCTGCTAACATCAAGGTCAACCCTATACAGGGTTGCTATGAGTCAGAACTGACTCAACGGCACTTAACAACAACAACAACAAATATGTATGTAGCAAAACATTGGCCATTTCAACATTATTCCCATGTATAGTTCAGTGAAGAAGAATGTGGCATCAGGTTGGAGGAAGACTCATTAACAACCTACGATATGCAGATGATACAACCTTGCTTGCGGAAAGCAAAGAGGACTTAAAATACTTACTGATGAAGATCAAAGACCACAGCGTTCAGTATGAGTTGCATCTCAATGTAAAGAAAATAAAAATCTTCACCACTGTACCAATAAACAACATCCATACAAATGGAGAAAAGAGTGAAGTTGTCAAGGACAACTTTTTTCTTTTTTGCTGGGATCAACAATCAATACTCAGGGAAGCAGCAATCAAGAAATCAAAGGGTGTGTTGCATTAAGCAAATCTTCTGCACAAGACCTCTTTAAGTGTTGAAGAGCAAAGATGTCAGTTTGAGGACTAAAGTGCAACTGACCCACGCCATGGTATTTTCAATAACCTCATATGCATGTGCAAGTTAGACAGTGAATAAAGAAGATCGTAGAAGAATTGATGCATTTGAGTTATGGTATTGAAGGAGAATATTGAAAGTGCCATGGACTGCCAAAAGAACAAACAGATCTGTGTTGGAAGAAGTACAACTAAAGTGCTCCTTGAAAGCCAGGATTGCCAGACACATCGCTCATACTTCTGATCTATTACCACTGGAGAAGGATATCATATTTGGTAAAATGGAGGGTCAGAGAAAAGGAGGAAGACCACCCCCCCAATGAGATAGATTGGCACAGTGGCAGCAGCAATGGGTTCAGGGGTAGCAACGATTGTGAAGTTGGCCCAAGTGTTTCGTTCTGTTGTACATAGGGTCGCTATGAGTCCAGATCGACTTAATAGCACCTAACAACAACAACAAATAGTTCAGTGACATTAACTTATGTTCATCATGTTGTTCAACCAAACCCTTAATTATATATTCCCAGATTTTCGCATCTATGTATTTCTGAAGTTAAATATATATATATTTGGAAAAAGCCCACTGGTTTAAATACTTAGATAACCTCTCTTGTTTTTATCCAAAAGAGTTTGGTTTCTTAGTGTTGTTGGAGGTTCAGAAATCCCCATGACTACAGTACTGCACATCTGTGAAAAGGACGACCCATTTGGATGTTTGTTTTTTTCTAAAATGAATTAACTTACTTTCTCATTCCACATCCCAAAGGCAAACTGAACTCTACTTCTTCACAAAGCCTGCTGAAAGCTTTGAAATTCCCACTTCACCCTTCACTACTGGGCTTTCAAAGATCTTAGGAAAGATCTCTGTGTATCTGGTTGAATATTCATAAAACATCTCTAAAAAGATAACCAGGAAGCTAGCAACAGTGGTTGCCTTTGGGGAAGGGAAGTGGTTACCTTCAGAATTAAGGAGAGAGTCTTCTTAGTACAATACCCTTTGAGTTTGGAACCATGTAATGTATTATGTATTTTTAAATAAATAAAATAAAAACTGAGAAAATCTTAGGCTAAAATTCAGTCTACCTAGCAATCAGCTCCTCATCCCAAGAAATCAATGCCAATGAAAACCCTTCGCATATGTATGGATCAAACAAAGGGATAAAGTCGTGAGATGATGAATGTCCCTTCCATATCGTAGATACCTGGCTCATAGCCATTTCTCTTCACCAAAAACCTGGGAAGCTCAACTATCCAGCCTTATCCAGAAAGATTTTCAGTAGTCTACTTCTTCCTTTCAACCTCTTTTCTTGAGGTGCTGACAGCTAAGATAATGTTCCTATCATGATATTCCTTAATTACTGACTTACATGAAGATCCAACATCATATTTCCTTATGAAAAGACATCCTATTAAAAGAGCAGATAATCCACATGGATGATTTAAGAAGAACAAATCCATGAGACAATTTGAGACTGAAATCCAACAAACTACACATAGTTGACTATATAATTTGAGATGTTGGGCCCAAGAGCTGTCAACATCAAAACCTCCAGTAGGAAGGGACGCAAGTGAACTGGGCCCTTCTATGAATGACTCACATAGGACTAGTCTACACATTCTGGTGATCTATATATTTCATGACTTGAATTAAAGTAAAGGTGTAGAAAGAGATAAAGAGCTAGAAAATACTCTGAAATTGTCAGGAGTGTTTCTCTTGTCATGCTATAAAAACAGACACCAGGCTGTCTGGATTAGAATACTGAGTCCGCTTTATAGCATGCTTTTTCTGTGCCTCAGTTTCCCTGACTGAATAATACGGATAATGATAATACTTACCTCTAAGGGCTGTTGAAGAAGTTAAACAAGATAAAGTATGTTATTGTTGTTGTTGTTGTTGTTGTTGTTAGGTGCCAGAGACTTGCTTCCAACTCATAGCGACTCTACGCACAACACAACAAAACACTACCCACTTATGAATCATCCTCATAATTGTTATGGTTTAACCCATTGTTGCAGCCACTGTGTAAATCCATCTCATGTTAGGGGTCTTCCACTTTTTCATTGACCTTCTGTGAACTACAATTCATGGATGACCCTGGTGCATTCTTCCTCTGTTTTGCCTGGTTAACCCACACTCAAACTTCAGCTCCCAGCTTAAATTTTGGGAGCTAAAATAAACTTCTCTAGCTATCCCCCACCAACTAGGCAAGCAATCTCTGTAATTGGCTCCCATGAAGTTCTCCTTCATGACATTATATTTATATCACCAGGTGATTAGTGGTTGTCTCCTCCAAAAGAACAGGGGCTTTTTCTGCTTGTGTTCACCATTATATCACCAGCATCATGCAAGTGTCTTGACAGTGGGAGTTTAATAAATATTTGTTGGTTGGAGAGCTGGCTGTCTGGCTGGCTAGATGGGTTTTTGTTGTTGTCAAACACCACTGAGTCGGTTCTGACTCATAGCAACCCTGTATAGGGCTTTCAATAGATGGGTAGGTGGATGATATACATTTTCTCCATTCCTATTCTATCCTAGGAGTCCTGTTGTGGTGCTGTGGGTTAATGTGCCAGACTGCAAAGCCATTTGAACTGCAAGGTCAGTGGTTCATGCTCAATACCTGTTCCTCGGAAACCCTATACAGGGTTGCTATGAGTAGGAATCAACTTGATGGCACTTAACAACAATTCTATCATGGATAGATAGATAGATAGATAGATAGATAGATAGATAGATAGATAGATAGATAGATAGATAGGTAGGTAGGTAGGTAGGTAGATAGATAGATAGATAGATAGATAGATAGATAGATAGATAGATAGATAGATAGATGAATGAATTAATGGACAGATGGATAATTGGATGGATGGATGGATGAACTTGACTTCTAAACCTGGCCATGTAACTAATTAGCTACATAACCTTCATCTTTTTCAGATTCTGTTCTCTCAGCTGTTAAATGAAAAGGTTGGACTGGTTGACCTTTAAGATCCTTTCTGAATTTCAAGTGCTGAGTTCATAAAGTTTAACTGACAAGAGGATTTCTTTCACTGTAGGTACTGTGGAACCAAATCAAAAAGCATCATTTACTCTACTATCCTTTTGTAGACTGCCATTTTAGATAGAATTCTGACTTTATGCGGTCTCATGCAGTAGTTAGTAATCTAGAGCAATTGGTACACTACAACTGTTATCAAGCAGCTGGAACTGCCAAACAGCTAATACAAGTTAGAAAAATATATGCTGACAGTCTAGGCAGATGTTGAATGAAATGTTATTGAGAAAATTTTACAGATGTTCTTGGCCAAAAAAAGATAATAGAAACAAAATGACGATAATCAAAGTAAAGGCCTAATTTGGTCTGATGCACTCACTACTAAAAATAAACTTTGCATCTTTGAGTGATGTCTAATAAGGGACATTATTGTCATATTGAAAGAGTTTTCTTTTGAATTTACAAAGTAGCGTTGTTCTATACAAATTCAAGGAAATTTGTTTATGTCCTAAATATATTTTTATATTTGTGCATTTAAAAAGAAAATGCAATTCATCTTTTCACTTGACATACCAATGAAACACATGATTCCTACCTGTTCCCCCATTCAACATCTGGATCTGAACTGTAATCTGCCTACAAATAAGAAATGAGAATTTTGATCAGGCAGCTTTGCAATCTGTTCAAAGTAGTCTGGGAATACTTGATTGTATAACAAATCTCCAAGTAAATTAAATGATGTTAAGACAGTTTTATGACCATAAAATTATTTTATTATATTCTATATCCTGTTCAAAATAGATCATCTGTAGAAATGGGGAAAAATGTTTAACTGCTGTAGTTTTTCTATTTGCAGCCTTTTTATTTACCTCAAACCCTGCTTCAAATAAGTGTGTGTTTGTCTCAGTCCTCATGGAAGCCAATACCAACATGAAATTAAAAATGCAAGGATTTTATTAGGGAAAATACTTGGATGAGAAAAAGGGAAGAAGCTAGAGAGCCATTGAGTGACAGTTAAATATGACCCTGAATGAAAGACAGCAGAAACGAAGCTTGGGTAGACGTGTCCAGGGTTGCCATATAGTCTAAGGAACATTTGGCAAGGCCATCAGGATTCCTTGTGCCAAAGTCAACCATCAGAGGACTCTCAAGTCTCCTCTCAACAAACCCACCTTAGTACCCCTGCTATGCCCAGTCATGTCTGAGAGGAGCCCGTGGATGATATGACCTTGGTTCAAACATGGAGATGGATTTCAGAGCCCAGTAGCTGTGTCCGTCAGTCAACTATGCTCCTAGAAGCTGAAGGTCCACCAGGCACATCCTCAAACCCACCACAGCATGCTTTTTTTTATTGTTTAATGTTTTACTGTGAATTATGTGATAGTTTACATGGGAGAACATTAGCTTTACATTCATCCTAGCGTATTGTCATGGTTACAATCCACTCCATGCATTAGCAACCAACCAAAGGGTACACCCTGCAAGCCTAGCCCATGGTCGTCAGCACACAGCCCCTCTCCCTCTCTGGGTCTAGAGTTCCCAGCCGCTCCTTCCCTCCAAGTCATTGCTTCTCTGGATAGGGTCCCGCACTCTGCTCGTCTCCCTTGATGGTCCCAGGGACCTCCGCTCCTAGACTGCAAAGTCAATCACTCCCCTCCTTTTGCACAGCATGCTTTTGAAAGCCAACACAGGTTTATACAAAGAAATCATCTGTTCTTACTTTTAATAGATTTTAGCCACTATGCAAATGTAAAGGGTCAGTGGTAGAACATGGTGTGTCTTATCATGGATTTATTTTTTTTAAATCGGTCGCCATTAGTCAGTCACATAATGTTCACCCATTGAATAAAAGCTCCTTAACTGAGGTAGGATTTACATTCAGTTACTAAGTATGTACCCTGGACATAAGATAATTTATTTCTCTCTCATACAAAAGCTTATAGTTGTTAAGGATTAAATGGTATCTCCCCCAAAAATGTTGTCATTGTCGTCATTCTCCTTGTTAGGTGCTGTTGAGTCATAGAGACCCCGGGTCCAGTCCTGTGCCATGCATATAACTAGTGCTGTGTTGCAGCCACTTTGTCAATCCATCTTGTTGAGGGTCTTCTTTTTTACTGACCCTCTACTCTACCAAGGGGTCTTGGTGTGGCACTGCAGGTTAATGCGCTGGACTGCAAGGTTGGTTTGAACCTCAAGGTCGGTAAATCAAGCTCACCAGCTGCGCCTCGGAAACCCTATCCAGGGTCATTATGGGTCGAAACTGACTCAACAGCACTTAAGAAGAAGAACAACTCTACCAAGCTTGATGTCCTTTTCCAGAGACTAGTTCCTCATGATAACATGTGCAAAGTGTGGGATACAAAGTCTCACCATCCTCATTTCTAAGAAGCATTCTGGCAGTGCTTCCTCCAAGACACTTTAATGAGGTCTTTTGCCGATTTGCCCAAGGCAATCCATCATTTGATTTCTTGACTGCTGCTTCCATGAGCACTGATTGTGAATCTTGACTAAAAGCAGAAAATACCACAAAGATATCTACTTGTGTTTTACGGACTATGCGAAGGCATTCAACTGTGTGGATCATAACACATTATAGATAACATTTTGGAGAATGAGAATTCCAGAACACCTGTGCTCATGCAGAATTTGCACAATGACCTAGAGGCGGTCTTTCACTACAGCAAGGGGATACTGAATGGTCTAAAATTAGAAAAGGTGTGTGTCCAGATTGTATCCTGTCACCATACTTATTCAGTGAATACAGTGGTTCACTGTATTCTGTTTCCTTTCAGAGCTTTTCACTCCTTCCTATGGAGATGAAGATTAGTTTTGTCCTTGCCATCACATTCACTACACTCCTTTGAAAGTCAAGAGGACTTGAAGCACTTGCTGATGAAGAACAAAGAATGCAGCCTTCAGAATGGATTACAAACCAATGTAAAGAAAACAAAAATTCTCTCAACTGAACCAGTAAACAATATCATGATAAATGGAGACTAGACTGAAGTTGTCAACGGCTTTAATTTATTTGGCTCCACAATCAATGCTCATGGATACAACAATTAAAGCAATCATAAGACTTATTGCATGAAATAAATCTGCTGCAAAAAACCACTTTCAAGTGTTCAAGACCAAAGATGCTACTTTGAGAACTAAGGTGCGCCTGTCTCAAGCCATGGTATTTTCAATCTCCTCATTTGTGCATGTGAAAGCTGGACAACCCTAGAGAAGAGCTGATGCATTTGATTTATGGTGTTAGTGCAGAATACTGAAAGTACCATGAACTGCAAACAAAAGAACAAACAACTCGATCTTGGAAGAAATACAGTGAGAATGCTCCTTAGAATCAAGGACTTAGATTCATGTTTTTTGGACATGTTATCAGGAGGGACCACTCCCTAGAAAAGGAATCAATCTTGGTAAAGTAGAAGGTCAGCGAAAACGAGGAAGACACTGAATGAGATGGATTGGCACCGTGGTAGCAAGATTAGACTCGAATAACAATTATGAGGATGCCACAGAACCGGGCAGTGTTTCCTTCTATTGTGCAGAGGACCACTGTGAGTCGGAGCCAGTCCAACAGCACATAATAACAACAACATGAGTGTAGGATATATTTTAAATCAATCTCTTGTAAGATCGACAAGAGCAGATTAATCACAAATGGAGGGGGAAATGCATGATACCCGATCACCAAGAAACCTAGGAACCTAGGAATAAAAGCTGAAAACAGATAAGGACCTACTCCCAGGGCCAACACACAGAGTTGTCCTCCTAGATCTGGCTTCCTGAATTCTGACCCTTAGCCTTCTAAATTGTGAGAAAATAAGTTTCTGTTTGCTAAAGCTACCCACTTGCGGTGTTTCTGTTATAGCAGCAGTAGATCACTGTGTGTGATGGTAGTCAAACAATGCAGAGATGGTGTGACAGCTCCACGGTGTCATCCTGGACCCAGACAGCTTCTGTATTACTATTCCTTCATTCTCAAGGTCACCTCATGTTCCAAAATGAATGCTGGAGATCCAGATGTCCTGTCTGTGTTCCAAACCAGATGAAAGCACAGAGGGAATATGTTAGCTGTGTATCCCTTTGAAAATAGTCATGTTTCCTGAGAAGTCCCACCACAAAATTTCAGCATAGAACTCATTGGCTATTCCTTTCTGCAGAGAAGTCTGAGAAATGTATTCTTTTAACTGTGCATTTCATAGACGAAGGGAAGAATGAATAGTGAATAACAGTTGGTATACTTGGTCAGAGCCATTCTCCAGCTTGGTTCTGAAAAGATCTTACTTTAAAAAGACTAATTGTGTAGTGCTGTAGGATAAGCACTGGACTGCTAACCAAAAGGTTGGCATTTCAAACCCATCAGCTGATCCTCAGAAACAGAGTCACTATGAGTCAGAACCAAGTTGATAGAGTTAACAACAAAAATGGAGAAAGAGGAAGGTAGTAGAAGACACAGGGAGGGGTGCAAGACTTAAAGTGACTAGAGGTCAAAACTGTTAGCTGATGCTACATGGAATGGATTGCAATCATTGTAATGGTGCAAAGTGTATGATTTGTTGAATGTGGGACAGATTCACAATATAAAGCAAAAAAAAAAAAAAAAAGACTAATGGAGTACCGGTAGTATTGTTGTTGTTGTTGTTGTTGTGAAGTGCCATTGAGTTGGTTCTGACCCATAGCGACCCTGTATAGGGTTTCCGAGGAGCAGCTGGTGAGCTTGAACCACCGACTTTGCAGTTCAAATGGCTTTGCAGTCTGGTGCATTAACCCACAGCGCCACACCAGGACTCTACTCGTAGTGTAGTGGGTTATATACTGGGCTGTTAACCGTAAAGTCAGCAGTTCGATTCTACCAGCCACTCCACTGGAGAAAGATTACAATAAAAATAAAAACCAACCTATAGAGCAGTTCTACCCTGAACACACGGAGCCAACATGAGTTGGATTGAACTCGCAGGGTAACAGGCTTGGTTGGTTTAACCTACCCCTTAGCCTTTGAGATTGGTCCAGGAAGAGAAACTAAAGTAAGCTGTGAAGACCATGGTCAACAGTTCTCCAGAGAATTTGGAGTTGAGATCAAAATCATAAATCAGTCTCCACTGACCATTTGAACAATTTATAAGGGATTGGGGACAGCCATCTTCTGTCATGTTTATGAGAAAGCCAACAGATCCGGAGAAGGAACAAGAGACGATGCCGCCCTTATTTGGCAGAAACCAAAATGTAGTCCTGGTGTGGCGCTGCAGGATAATGTGCTGGACCAAAAGGTCAGTTTGAACCACAAGGCCAATGGTTCAAACCCAGAGCTGCTCCTCAGAAACCCTATCCAGGGCCACTGTGGATCAGAATTGATTCAACAGCACTTAACAACAACAACAACAAAGTAGAGGGTCCGTGAAAAAAAGGAAGATCCCTAACAAGATGGCTTGTAACAGTGACTGCAGCAACGGGCTCAAACAGAACAGTTCTGAGGGATGGCTCAGAATCGGACAATGTTTTGTTCTGCTGTGCATAGGGTCGCTATGAGTCAGAATCAACTCAACGACACCTCACAACAACTACATGTGGATCAAGACTTTTTGCAGATATATTACCAAATGTTACATCCAAGCAGATGAAATGAAAGGACCATAAATAGCTGGTGTATCTCGTGTCAGATGTTTTCCAAACTACCTTTGTTATTATGACGTAACCAATACAATCCCAAACCTTCTCCTCTGTGGTTTAGGACCACTGGAACCAGCATGAAATGTGGTTCTTTTTTTCATTCATCCCCATCCTCACCTCCATCCCCAATGCATATTTCTTTGAATGAGTATTGGGTACTTCTCACCAATGAAGCCATCCTGCCTGCCATATGTAATCACAAGTATTAAGGGATCAAAGGACCCTGGTGGCACAATGGTTAAGCACTCAGCTGCTAAATGAAAACCCACCAGGTGCTCCAAGGGAGAAAAGACCTAATGAAGTGCTCCAGTAATGATTAGCGTCTAGGAAGCCTTGTGGGGCAATTCTATTCTGACTTATGGGATCTCTATTTGTCAAAATTGACTCAGTGGCACACAACAACAATAAAAGCACAAAGGTAATGTTATGGATTAAGTTGTGTCCCCCAAATATATGTGTTGGAATCCTAACTCTTATACCTGTGGATATAATCCCATTGGGAAAAGGGGGTTTCTTTGTTATCAGTGTAGGCTATGTCCTAAACCCAATCACTTCTGAGTTCTAAGAAGCAACACAAACACAAGTACAAGAAGCCCAAGCAGGGAATGACAGAAAACACATGAAGATTTCCAAGGAACGAGCGACAAAAGTTGAAAGAGACAAGGACCTTCCCTGAGTTCCAATAGAGAAAGGGCCTTCTCCTAGAGCTGGTGGCCTGAATTGATTCCAACTCCTAGCCTGTGACAAAATACATTTCTGTTCTTGAAATCCAGTGACATGTGGGATGTTGGCAACAGCAGGAAACGAAAACGGGTAGTGATAAGGGACTGCTGGGCTGTTGATTTGGCTTGTTGGAATCAATTTGAGAAATGGAGTTCAATTTCACTTTAACACCATTCCTAAGTCTGGAGACTACAGAGATGGTTAAGATATGAACCCTGCCCAGGAACTGATACTTTGGTATCATAAGTATTTAAGACACATCTAGCAGGAAGGAGCTAAGATTGCTCATTTGGAAGATGACTCAATGTTCTAGACACAGAAGGGTGGGAGATAAAGGTATGGATTTCTTCAAGAAGAAAACTCTTTCTAACTTTGGTTCACTTCTCAGACCAACCAGGTTTTTGCCTATTTCTCTCTGCTTTTCTGCACTCTCCATGACTGAGGAAGGGATCAAATGAAAGATAAACAAGAGGAAAACATCTACACAGAACTAGTGGGTGATGGTTTTCAAATCAAAAGGCTCAAAATGACAGCAGGTTATAAAGATCTGTAGAAACTATGATGTGGATATAATAAAAGAATGCTACTTTGTGTTGACATCCTGGTGTGGCACTGTGGGCTAAAGCACTGGACCACAAGGTTGGTTTGAACCACAAGGCAGGCAGTTCAAACTCACCAGCCACTCCTTGGAAACCCTATGAGTTGGAATCGACTCAATGGCGTTAAACAACAACAGCAAACTTTTCTTAGTCTTTTTCTTTTTACTCTGATACGTCTCATCTTGATGTTTAAAAACAAAAACAAAAATAAAACTGAATTCTGCGCCTTCTGGAACTTTGTCCCAGCAGGAGATGAGAAATCATATAAATTGCTGGAAACAAATGGTAACAGTCAGTCATTTCTTTTAAAATGGACCATTAGATCGGTATATTTGCATGTATCATTAAGATTTATTGCAAATTCACTAATGGAATGACAATGCTACAGATCTAGTCTGTCTAACACAATTAGCATGTAGACTTCTGTGGTAAAAAGATTACACATCTTCCTTAGAGGGAAAAAAATATATGTCTTCTGCTGTGAAAATACCAGTGAGGATGAAGGAGCCATCCGGAATGGCTGTTGTTCAACTTAACAGTTTTTCTTTGTAAGAATTTCATATTCGCTGGTTATTTGAAGCAAAGCATCATCCACAATGGCCTTTTTTTTTTTTTTTCCATGCAGAACACAGGATAATCAAAATCATTGTTTTTTATCGTTCGCTGAAAAAGGCAAATGCTTTATGGGTACAATTCTCAGTGAAAACCAATGTTATGCCTCAGCAAGAGGAGCCCTAGGAGAGCTCACGAAAGCCACCCTTCTTGGTGGCAGATGAGAACGGGGCCAGGCAGCATTTCATTCCATTGTGCCATGAATAAGGAAATGATGATGACAGCTAACAACAACAACCCCCACTCCTCCAAATGACACCCATTGCATTGTTGTCACAGCGCCCATGGCATCTGACTCTTTCTTGTTGTTAAATGCCATGGTTATTACTCATAGCGACGCTATGTAGGATTTTTGAGGAGCAACTGGTGGGTTTGAACTGCTGACCTTCCAGTTAGTAGTCCAGTGCTTATCCTACAGCACAACACCATGACTCCTTTGATTCCTTTGACTCTCTAAGCCCCGTCAAAAATAATTCACTGCCATCAAGTTAATAAGGACTCTTAGTGACTCTATAGGACAGTACAACTCCTCCCGAGGGTTTCCAAGGGAGCAGACAGCTTCAACTTTCTCCCCAGGACGGGCTGCTGGGTTCTAACTGCTGACTTTGTGGTTAGGAGCACAATGTGTAACCACTGTATCACCAGGGTTCCAAATGGAAATGAATTCCAATGTAATTCCTTGTCCAAAAGAATTTGGGAAATACCACCCCAGGCCTGTAATTGTTTTTGGGTTTCCCACCCCACCCCCCCCAAGGAGCTTTGGTAGCGTAGCAGTAACAAGTTGAGCTGCTAACCTCATAGTCAGCAGTTCAAAACTACCAGCAGTTCTGTGGGAGAAAAATGAGGCTTTCTGCTACGGTAGATATTTATAGCCTCAGAAACCCTATGCAGGGTCAGTATGAGTCAGAACTGAGACATTAGTTTATTACAGAAAAGAAAATAAAAGAGATATCTTACTGGTAAGGGAATTTACTTATGTTACAGCAGCTCTGTGCCCGAGAGTGTCACAGCAGCTTTGGTCCAGAGAGTGTTACAGCAAGTTCAAATCTGTCGTCAAAGAAACCGAGGCCACTCAGAGAGGTGAAGCAGTTTCAGATTTTATTAAGCCTGCTGACTCAGAAGAGCTAGCTTCTCCAGATTCTGAGCCCCGAATACAGGGCAGGGCAGGCTTATATGGGGTCAGAATAAGGGAGGGGTTAGGTTGTGGACCTGATTGAAGACAGGAGGGAAACCAGAGGATTGGTTCTGCTCAGTAACCTGATTAACATTCTAGCTTAATTCCCAGGAGGAGAAGGCAGTGAATGTTCTTACCTTTTCCTGTTCACTTACAAAGGACCAAAAATAAAACAGCTGTTTCCAGTAGTGGCCAGGTGGGCAGTGAAGCTTTTCCATGCCAGGGGTTTGGGTTAGCATCTTTATATTATGGATTATACAAGCTTCGCACACATAAGGGCTGTTAAGGATGGTATGCAATACTAGGGAAAGTAGGAAAATCACAAAGTGCCTGCCCTTTCTTAGACAATGAAGAGTTTTGATCTGCATAGTTGAAGGAGGCGTCTGCGCCTGTCTGTTCCTTCCTAGATGGCTAGATCAGGAGGAATGGATAGGGGACCTGATCTGAGGTGACCTTGGTGTGCTCAGTGGTCAGTTTGTGTCCCTACAGCTTTTAAGTTCTCTATCTAGGAGGGTGGGTGTATGATACTGTGTGACTTTTGAGGCTAGATAATATAAAAGACATAGTTATCTGTCATATAATTCAGATTCCATATTGGGAGTATACCAGGTTAATGAATAGGCCATG
Organism: Chrysochloris asiatica; assembly: GCF_000296735.1. NCBI lineage: Eukaryota > Metazoa > Chordata > Mammalia > Afrosoricida > Chrysochloridae > Chrysochloris > Chrysochloris asiatica. Next base: position 20,340,286 of record NW_006408536.1, read on the forward strand.
TATTGATCTTCCAGTCATGGGAGCGAATGCGCCTTCAGATGTTTCCAGCCTTCAAGTCTTTCCGTGGAAAACACCTTGAAGGAGACAAGCCATTTCATCTATTGTTGTTGTGTAGTGCCGTCAAGTGGGTTCTAACTCATAGTGATCCTGTATTGGGTTTCCGAGGAGTGATTGGTGAATTTGAACCACCAGTCTTGTGGTTCAAACCTTGCATTATTCCACAGAGCTACATCAGGACTCCTCTATGCCTTAGCTAAAAGCTTTTATTGTGAATTGAATGTTAGTTTACATGGGAGAATGTTGGTTTTGTACTCAACCAATCGTATTTTGTTTCATTGCAATGATTACAATCCCCTCTGTGCACCATCGGTTAACATTCCCTGTTTTTTTTTTTTTTTAAATGTACACAAAAACACACAGGAATATATAATTGTTTAAACAACCAAAGGGCACATTTTGCAAGCCAGTCTCCTGCCCGCCAGCACACAGCCTTTCTCTTTCCATGAGTCTATCTCTTCATCAGGCCTGTAATTTTATACTTATTTTTTAAGTAGTCCGCTGGGCTGCAAAGTCATTTTGAACTTCAAAGTGACCAGTTCAAGCTCACCAGCTGCTCCTAGGAAAAGCTGAAGAGGGTCGCTATGGGTCAGAACTGACTCAATGGCACACACACACACACAAAGCATTTTTAGAGTCCTGGTGTGGATCTGTAGGATAAGCACTGGACTGAAAGGTCAGTTTGAATCACAAGGTCAGTGGTTCAAACTCACCA
>NW_006408536.1:20341157-20348041 GCF_000296735.1 Chrysochloris asiatica
CCTTAAGGTCAGCGGTTCGAAACTACCAGCCGCTCCGCGGGAGAAAGATGAGGCTTTCTACTCCCGTAAAGATTTACACCCTCGGAAGCCCTGTACAGGGTCGCTATGGGTCGGAACCGACTCTATGGCACTTAACAACAACAAAGAACAACAAGCACTTTTAAGATGTCCTGGTGTGGTGCTGTGGGATAAAATATTGGACCTCAAGGTCAGTTTGAACCTCAAGGTTGGCGGTTCAAACTTACCAGCTGCTCCTTAGAAGCCCTATATAGATAGGGTCGCTGTGAGTCGGAACCAACTCAATGACACTTTACAACAGCAAAAGCAATTTCAAGGAGCCCTGTTGGCACTGTGGGTGAGGCATTGGGCTGCTAACTTCAAGGTTGGTTGTTCAAACTCACTAGCTGCTCTTTGGGAGAAATATGAAGCTGTCTGCTCCGTAAAGATTTATAGTCTCAGAAACCCTACATATGGCTTGTATGAGTAAGAATCAACTTGGTAGCAGTGGGTTTGTATTTTCATTTTTAAACATTTCTGAAGCTTTAAAAAAACTTACCACCCTAACTTGATATATTAAATGTTATGCATGCTGTTAAGTGTTGTTGAGTCCGTTCTAACTCATAAGCGACCCTGTATAGGGTTTCTTAGAAGCAATTGATGGGTTTGAATCACTGACTTTGCATAGTAGTCCAATGTTTATCCTACAGCACCACACCAGGACTCCAATGTTATGCATATATCCCACACACAAAAAAAAAATTTATCCCGCAGGAAGTCAGTAGTAGTAAGTAAACAGAGAAGCGAGCGCTTGATAAGAAATCCAGTAGCTTTAACATGTATTTTAACAATATTAATAATTCAAAGATGCCTGCTGGAATCAGATAAAAACACTCCAGAATATTCTTTAGAGATGAAGTTCGGTGATTTGGGATTTAGTGATATGATGGGTTTTAGCTATATTCAAATGGACCATTAGAAATAAAGCATGGCTAACTCAGGGGATACCAGAACCCCAGAGTGAAGAAAATATTCAAGAAAAATATGTGGCTTGTGACAAAATCAGAAGCATTAAAACAAATTTTTAGAAAGTTTTATGTACCTGAAAAACCTATGGCGTGCTATACTGTAAATGAGGAAACGACTTGTGTAACTAAGTGAATTGCTGGGTAGTCAACCGACTTAAGTCTATCAAATAGGATAGTCACTGAAATAGTTATAAAGTGGTACGGGCTGCAAACCTTAAGGTCAGCGGTTCGAAACTACCAACTGCTCCGCGGGAGAAAGATGAGGCTTTCTACTCCCGTAAGGATTTACACCCTCGGAAACCCTGTACAGGGTCGCTATGGGTCGGAACCGACTCGACGGCACTTAACAACAACAACAACTTACTCAGAAGAAAGTTCTCATGGACTACATAGGTTTTGAAAACAATCCTGAAGAGTCAAAAATGATGGGAATCAATGCTTTCCTCAGATATTTTTCCAAATGCCCTGAGAGTACCATATACATCTAAAACCAGCCTTTATTCGTATGACCTAACCATACAAACATGACTAAATGACAGCTGATGTGGCTTTGTAGGATCAGCACTGGACTGCGAACCACAAGGTCGGCAGTTCAAACACACCAGCTGCTCCTCAGAAACCCTATGCAGGGTCTCTATGAGTTGGAACCGACTAGATCTTGATGGCACTTATCAACATTAGGAGCCTTGGTATGGTGCCGTAGGATAAGAACTGGACAGCAACGTCGATTTGAATTACAAGGTTGTCAGTTCAAACCCACCAGCTGTTCCTCAGAAACCCTATAGCAGGGTTTCTATGAGTCGGAACCGACTCTATGGACCTTAACAACAACAACAATCAATATAAAAGGATTCCTAGTGGTTCAATGGGTTAAGCATCGGACTGCTCATTGAAAGGTCCAAACCCACCAGCTGCTCCACAGGAAAAAGATGTGGCAGTCAGCTACCACAAAGATTGTTGTTGTTGTTGTTGTTGTTACGTGCCGTGGAGTCGGTTCCGACTCATAGCGACCCTGTACAGGGTTTCCGAGGCTGTAAAACTTTATGGGAGCAGAAAGCCTCATCTTTCTCCCACGGAACAGCTGGTAGTTTCGAACTGCTGACCTTGCAGCCCGCAGTCCGATTCGTAACCACTACGCTACCAGAGCTCCTTGGAAACTCTATTGGGCAGTTCTATTCTATCCTATAAACTCGCTATTCAATCCCAATACAACCCCAAACCTTGATCCTTCTGTGAATGAGACACAAAAGAACAAGCCCGCAATTTGGTGGGGTTTTATGCATTCCCCACACCCACCCTATTCCCAAAGCATATTTCTAAGTATTTGTTTACTTATTCATTTGTTACGTTGTTATTAAGTGTTGGTCTAGTGGGTTCAAACTCGTAGGAACCCTTTATAGAGTTTCTGAGGAGTGGCAGGTGGATTTGGATCATCGATCTTGCAGTTAGCAGTCCAGTGCTTATCCTACAGCCACACCAAGATTTACTCATTTAGGTGTTTGTTTACCAATCCATGGCCGTGAGCTCCTGAGGACAGAGTCTACAATTCACCTCCACAACCTCAGTGCCTGGCCGAATGCATGGTAAGTCTCCAGCAAATATTTAATGATTAAGTGATTTTGAGTAATTATGAATCTCAGTCACTTATCAGGACATTGACATCTTAGAGGCTTAAGCTTCCTCATCTGTAAAATAGGGACTTAAACTGTCTACTTATATCATGGAGTTATTTATTCATTGTAATATTTGATTGTGTTTGGGATAAATATTTATACAGAACTCTATACACTATGAGTCGGAACCAACTCCACGGTACTTAACAACAACAACAATACATACTGCTCAGTGACATTGGTTACATTTGTCGTAATGTGTCAATAAGCTCATCGTTTCCATTCTGGTTGTTCTGTTTCCTTTAATCTAGTTTTCCTGCCTCCACTTACCTTCTCACCTTTGCTTTAGGGTCTCATATAGATTATGTTTTAAAGCAGCATAGTACTCATGGGTGATACTGTTTATTTTTAAGCCAATTTTTACTTCACTGAAAAATGACCTCCAGGTTAGTTGTACAAAGTTTAAAGGATATCTTAGGATGATAGTCTTGGGGGATCCGCTGGTCTTTACCAGTCCAGTAAGTCTGGCCTTCTTAAAGAATTTCTAAAGTTATTTTTAGAGCCAAGCAAGATTATCAGACTATGTCTTGGTTATCTAGTGCTGCTACACCAGAAATACCACAAGTAGATGCCTTTGACAAACAAAAGTTAATTCTCTCACAATTTATAAACCTACAAGTCTGAAATTAGGGTGCCAGTTTTAGGGGAACGCTTTCTTTCACTGTCATCTTTAGTGGTAGATGCTTGTCTCCTTTCAACATCTGTGCGTTTGGTGTTCCTTGGAGATCTCCGAGTGTCTTGACATCAGTCTTGCCCTGGTTCTAGGAGCTTCTCAGCACAGAGATTCCAAAAGGTCGTGCTCTGATCCTGGCTCTACTTTCTTGATGGTAGCCAGATCCCTCTGACCTCTACTGGCTTTGTTCATCTCTCGAATTAAATTAATTCAAGATAAAACCTAATCCTGCCTTGTTAACATCATAGAGATGAAGATTTATAACAAATAGGATAATTACATTGGATCATAAAATAGAGAATAATGACATAATAGAATCAGGACCTAGCCAAGTTGACACATATTTTGGACGGACACACATAATTGACTATGTGGTGTGTTTTTTAGCATGTCATTATCATCATCATCATCATTGTCATTATTGTCCTCATGACTTTCCCAACCATTATCCAAGAAGAGTGATTGACTCCGCTCTCACAAATGCATATGACTAAGTATGTAAAATGTAATCTGACTCATGAGAAGAAAATACAAAATGGTGACATGTTTTCATTGAAAAATTCATGAATTAGCAGCGAGACCCAAGTATCTTGAAATTCAGATAGAGATTTAAACAATGTATATGGTTCAGAAATAATTACAGGGTAGCCATGATTACAAGATATCTTGTTAATACCCATTGTTATATTTTACCTTAGAGGACATTTCTATAACTAGAATAGAAACTCATTCATTTCAGCCCTAATCACGAGCGAACTTCCAATCATTTTAGGACTAAGAGAACCAGACTCCAGAGTGTAATGGGGGTGGAAGTGAAGGAACTGTCCAGATGTCTGAGGAAGAGTCAGTCAACACAGCAAAGAATAAACGAAGCTTATAAGGGGACATGGAGTTTCCTAAGATCTCCAGTAGGTGACTGCTTGGGGAAGAATAGCCCTGAGAAACTGGAAACCCTAAGCTACCTCGAGTTTCTCCTGAGTACGCATTCACTTTTAGACACAAAACTCAAAGACCTGAAGATTTGGGGTTAACATGACAGATATAAAGGATTTTATTTCAAAGGCACAGATCCATGAACTCCAAGAAATGAAAACATAGATGGCAGCAGATAAAAGATGGTCACAATATTTTGGAAGCTGGAAAGCAAAAGGGCAAACGGTAACTAACTGACTTCTTGTTGGTGTTAGGCTGTAAATCTTTACGGGAGCAGAAAGCCTCATCTTTCTCCCGCGGAACAGCTGGTACTTTTGAACTGCTGACCTTGCAGTTTGTAGCCCGATTCATAACCACTATGCTACCAGAGCTCCTTAAGAATTGTCTATATGACCAGCATGGAGCAGCTAGAGGACAGAGGATGCTTCTTGAAAGAAAGACCGACAGGAAAATAAAATACAATAACAGCAGTCCGCGACTGACTGCCACAAGAACAAGCAAGTTGATCGCCCAGGAGACAAGACCTCAAAGCCACAAGGGTCACTAATAAAGGGAAGTTGGGTGTAAACAGCAATGAAGCTGTGGAGACCTGGTTAGCTGGCAGTTTGGCACGACCTGGGGACTCCTGGGCCCAGAGTCAGTGACATAGCCACAGAGGACTGGAATGGAGAGTGAAGCATCCAGCTGATAAGAAGGGAGGGCATATGCACAAGAACACCCACACTTGCAGATAATACCCACTTGATCTGACTTCGATGGCTGGATGATTAGAGCTCAACTAGAAGAAGAAAGAAGAGGGGGAAAAAAAGAGTAATCTGATACAGTTTCATGAACTCGACCTACACCTATGGATGCAAGGATCATTCCAACCCCCTCAATACACAGGGTAACAGGGGTGGGCAATTGGACAGTGGCTACCCAAAATGGTGAGGGGACTACAAAAGCAAGAAGTGACTGGTTTATAAACTTTCAAGAGGGAGCCTAGATCCAGAGGGCGTGAAGGAAGATTAGAATCTCCACTGAGTAGTATCCAATCCTTTGGGTGGGACTGATAAAAGGAGATGGGGCTAGCACTCATGTAGTACAAGAGTGAATAATTACTATCAGAACTGACTGTGAGGGTTGGAAATGTAACGGTAGACATTTTGTAGCAAAAGGAGGGGAGTGGTTGACTTTGCAGTCCAGGAGCAGAGGTCCCTAAGACCATCAAGGGAGAAGAGCAGACAGCGGGACCGTACCCAGAGAAGAAGTGACGCCAGAGATGAAGGCAGAGACAATGACGTGGAGAGATGGAGTGGCTGGGGACTCTAGACCCAGAGAGGGAGAGGGGCTGTGTGCTGACGACTGGAGGCAGGCTTGCAGGGTATACCCTTTGGTTGGTTGATGATGCATGAAGGGGATTGTAACCATGGCAATGTAATGATATACGATAGGATGAATGTAAAGCTAATGTTCTCCCATGTAAACTGTCACATAATTCACAATAAAATCGTTTTAAAAAAAGAAAAGAATTGTCTATATGGATCAAAGTGACAACAGCAACTCTAAAGATTAGATTGGAACCTTAAGGGCAGTGAGTTTATGTTCCTGGGGGAGGAACAACTCAGAAAGGAGGGTGAGAATGGTTGCACAACTCGAAGAATGCCATCAGTGTCACTAAATTGTACATGTAGAAACCGCTGAATTGGTATATGTTTTACTGTGCACATTCTCATCAACAACAAAATAAATAGTTATTGTTTAAGTCTCTAACATGAAAGACCAAAAACAAACATACAAGGAGAAAAAAAGGAGCTCTGTCCCAGAAAATAGAGGCAATTTAGAGAGCAGATGTAAAGGTCAAAAACCTAGACCTTACTACAAGTAATATCCTCAAAAGGTAAAAGATTGCATTCCCAAAACAAGAGCAGCATACAATTTTAAAAAGATGCCCAAGAAAAAATAAAGAGCTCTTTGAAATTAAAGTATAACAAATAATTAAAACTCAATACAGACATTGTAAGATAAAGGTGAAGCCATTTTAATGAAAGTTGAATACAAGTAAAAGTGGAAAATAGAAGAAAAATGATTAGAAACCAAGAGGATCATTCCAGAAAATCCAAGTTTGAATTATAGGAGTTCCAGAAGAAAGAAATGAACATGGAGAAGAGAAAAGAAAGAAACTTAATTCATAGAATAGAATAATGTGAGTTTCTGGATAAACGAGGTCAAGCAGGTATCCAGCACAATACCCATGCTAAGGTACCAGTGTAAAATTAGATAACATTGGCTATAAAAGGAAGATTCTAAAATCTTCCAGAGAGGAAAAAGAAGCAAAACAGTTCACAAACAAAAAATAAGGAACCAAGAAATACAATATGATCCAGCAATTCCTCTACTTGGTATTTACCCACAAGAAATATGAGCCATAACGTGAATAGATATATGCACACCAATGTTCATAGCAGCACTATTCACTGCAGCAAAAAGATGGAGACAGCCTAAGTGCCCAACAATGGAAGAATGGATAAACAAACTGTGGTACATCCACACAATGGAATATTATGCTACCTTGAAGAACAACAAGGAAGCTGTAAGCTA
>NW_006408536.1:20349312-20372586 GCF_000296735.1 Chrysochloris asiatica
GGATAACTATTGTGTAAAGAAACATCTTCTTCACTCCTGCACTGTAATTGCTACCAACAGTTGATGAGATCATGTGAGCAGGGATGTCCTCTCTGAAGGTTGACTTGAAGTGTCCCTCATATCATATGAACCATGAAGACTATAGAGGGATCCAAGGAACAGAGTGGTGGAATTTCTTGTCGAAGCTTTGAATGATTCTTTTCTGCTCCCATCTCGAAACAGATCACTGTCATCTATTCAAATTCTGAAGTTTGAGATTAAAATTATAGTATTTTTCAATTGCACTGAAGCAAGTCCTGTTACCCACTAAATGGGTGGTTTTCCTTTAGCTACAGTGGCCTAAAAGTCCATGTTAAATAAGCATGTTATCTGTCTTGTTAATAAATAGTCCTTCAAAAACCAATTTTAATGGTATAATTTCTTATAGATGTATTTAAATTTATCTAACAGTTCTGTAATAAAGGATTTAAGTTTTACCTTTTTCTAAAAAAAATAAAAAGAACAAACAAATTTTTATAGCAAGGATCATTCCCACCCCCTCCATACACAGAGTAGACAGGGATGGTCAACTTAGACATTGGCTACCCAAAATGGAGGAGCTACAAAGGCAAGAAGTGACTGACTTACAAGCTTTCAAGAGGGAGCCTAGATCCAGAGGGTGTGGAGGAAGGTAGAATCTCCACTGAGTAGCATCCAATCCGTCTGGGCAGGGATGATGAAAGGAGATCGGGCTAGCACTCATGTGGTACAATAGTGAATAATTGCTATCAGGGCTGTCTGTGAGGGTTGGAAATGTAAAGGTAGACGTTTTGTAGCAAAAGGAAGGGAGTGGTTGACTTTGCAGTCCAGGAGCAGAGGGCTCTGGGACCATCAAGGGAGAAGAGCGGAGTGTGGGACCCTACCCAGAGAAACAGTGACGCCAGAGATGGAGGCAGAGATGATGACATGGAGAGATGGAGTGGCTGGGGACTCTAGACCCAGAGAGGGAAAGGGGCTGTGTGCTGATGACCACGGGGCAGGCTTGCGGGGTGTACCATTTGGGGTTGATAATGCGTGGAGGGGATTGTAACAAAGGCAATGTAGTGATGTACGATAGGATGAATGTAAAGCTAATGTTCTCCCATGTATACTATCACACAATTCACAATAAAACATTTATAAAAAAAAAAAAAAAGGATAGGGAACCAGACTAGCAAGAAATTTATGGAGCAATGCCATCAAAATTTTGAGAAAAAACTTTTCCATATGGAATTCTATATCCAGCCAAATTATCAATCTCTTTTGAGGGTAGTTTAAAAATCTTTTCAGACGTATACTGTCTGAAATGGAGTCCTGTTGTGGCGTTGCGGGTTAATGTGCTGGACTGCAAGGTCTGTTTGAACCGCATGATCCTGGTGGAATAAGAATTCTAAAAACATGAACAACTTCTGGACAAGGAGGATTTACACCAGCCGCAACTCCACCTAGGGCTCAGTACCCTACTCTACCACCCCTCCCCACTCCTACCCAAGGAGTTCCTTGGCTGGTAGGGCGGGCTGACCCACACTGGGTGTCCTATCCCTACAGTTTTCTCCTCTCTGGTTCCTGCCTCTGTCCCAGTTTTCTCCTGTGTTTTTGTTTTTGTTTTCTTTTCTTTCCCTTTTCTTATTTTTTATCTTTTATTTCTCTGGTTTTCTTTCTTCTTTCTTTTCTTCTATTGTTCATGTCTTTTTTCCCTTCTCTTCTTCTATCTCTTTTTTTAATCTTTTCTCTTAGTTTTTTCTTTGCTATTTTCTTCCTGTTTTCTTTCCCCACTCCTAATTTTGCTAACTGTATTTTGTTTTTTTCATTTTATTCTTTTTCCCTTACCTTGTTTCCATTTTCCTTTCTGCTTTTTGCCTACTCTCCCTTACTTGTTTTTTGTTCCTTATTATTTTCTTTCTTGCTATTCTTATTTTTTTTTCTTGTCTCACCTGAAGTGAAATAGCAACCTTGCCCATACAGACAAGCCACACCCACCCTTCTGCAGCACCAACTACTGGGTGAGGGCCCTACCCACTCCTGTACCACCTGATCATTGGCAGCAGTCAATCCCAAACAAACTTGCCCTCAACTATGTGTCATGAACAGAGAACTGTGCACATACTCACATTCTCTATCACACCCAACATGAGACAGGTGAGGAGTGCCTAAGAACACACCAACATACGGTCATCATTTAGATGCAAATACAACACCACCACAATGTCTCAGAGAAAACAGACAAATTCAGTTAATGAAGAAAAAAGACGGAGTAGCTCAGGCTTGAGCTGACTGGTGGAAGGGGAAGTGGGGGCTGGCAGCAGGGGCTTACCAGAGCCTCCGCGGCAGTACCTGGAGATCCAGGCAGTCAGCTGAGCTTACACCATCGCCTGCATCCTTATTACCACCGCTATGAAGTTGGAACTGATCACCCCGTTTCAGTTGTACTTCGATTCATCTTTAAACATTTTCAAATATGGAAATTAATCACCAATTTCTTTTTTTGGGGGGGGAGCACTTTTTGATTAACATGATTTTTCCATACTGTTACTGTTGAGTGCTAGAAGAAAGCTCTTTCTGAGGTCGTTCAGCAGATTTTGTATTTATGTTTCTTTCTGGCAAGTTCTTTTTTTCCCCTTTCTGGTGAATTCTTAATGACTCTTTATGGTTTCTTTGTGAGCTTAGTTTTCCCGTGTCAGGCCTTTACAACGATACTTCTCTACATGTGGAGCCGAAGGAACCCATATATGTGCGTGTACTTCTTCGGCCTTCTCAACTTCCAATCACCTTTCTGCCCTGGGTGCTCATGGGATTTTCCTTGTTATTGGAGAACTCAATTATTGTGGACCTCCTGGGTATTGCAGTCGGACACATATATTTTTCCTTGGAAGATGTATTTCCCAATCAGCCTGGTGGAATAAGAATTCTAAAAATGCTATCTGTTTTGAAGGTTATTTTTGAAACACCAGATGAAGAACCAAATTACAATCCACTACCTGAAGACCTCTGGTAGCGCAGTGGTTACGAATCGGGCTGCGAACCTTAAGGTCAGCGGTTCGAAACTACCAGCCACTCCGCGGGAGAAAGATGAGGCTTTCTACTCCCGTAAAGATTTACACCCTCGGAAACCCTGTACAGGGTCGCTATGGGTCGGAACCGACTCGACGGCACTTAACAACAACAACAACAACCTGAAGACCAGTCAGGGGGCTTTGCCTGGGGTGAGGGCCAACGCCTTGGAGGTTAAAGCAGCCGTGCCAATGAGACCCAGCTGTGTAAAGACGCCAGTGAAATACCCATTAGGATTTGTTCATCCTTTGTGTTGCAAAAGTGTGGACACTTTTGACAGCTTTACAGATTTTAATTCCAGGAGCATTTTATGAAATGGTACACTGATTAATGCAGAAGACATTTCCAGCGATGTGCCAGGGGTTCCTCACTACACTGGCACTGAAAGTGTAATCTCTCGGACCCCAAAACTAGAGAAACAAATATCCTGCCACCTCTAACCATCAAGTACCTGAATACTTGAGTTCTATGGAGTCCTGGTGTGGCGCTGTGGGTTAATGCACCAAACTGCAAAGTCAGTTTGAACTGCAAGGTCGGCAGTTCAAGCTCACCTGCTGCTCCTTGGAAACTCTACACAGAGTCGCTATGGGTCGGAAACAACTTGATGACACTTAACAACAACAACAATGGCAAAGGGTAAGGAGCTCTGGCAGCATAGTGGTTATGAATCGGGCTGCTAACCTCAAGGCCAGCAGTTTGAAACTACCACCCGTTCTGCGGGAGAAAGATGAGGCTTTCTGCTCCCATAAAGATTTATAGCCTCGAAAACCCTGTGCAAGGTCTCTATGAGACAGAACCGACTCCACGGTACTTAACAACAACAACAATGGCAAAGGGCAGAGCATTTTATTCCTCCTCTTTGATGCACGAGACCATGTGTAAATGGAAATTTCAGAGATGACAAAATAAAACTGAATTCCATCTCTCTCTAACTGTCCTACAGCTTTTGTGTGTGATCTTTTAAATGATGACAATGCGTACTAGCTCTCCTACCTGGCTTCTGAGCTCAGAACAGCTGAGAAAGTCTGCTCTTACTGTGTCTTCATAGCTTTTGAGTGGATTTCATTTTAGGAAGATTGGAAATATGTGGCTTGCTTCCTGTTCACAAACCAGGACTGTTGTTACTGTGGGTTGAACACACATCTTATTAACTTAGATTAATATCTAAATGAATCTCCTTCAATAGGAAGATGATTTATTTTTGTTGTCCGGATAAGTTGTTCTCAGTCTGGGTCTCACAAAACTTCAATATGTCAGTGTAGAAAGAGGGAGCTAACAGCAGGTATTCAGCTATAGGCAAAAAGCTTATGTTGTTGTTGTTGTTAAGTGCCGTCGAGTCGGTTCCGACCCATAGCGACCCTGTACAGGGTTTCCGAGGGTGTAAATCCTTACGGGAGTAGAAAGCCTCATCTTTCTCCCGCGGAGCGGCTGGTAGTTTCGAACTGCTGACCTTAAGGTTCGCAGCCCGATTCGTAACCACTACGCTACCAGAGCTCCTTAGGGAGCCTTAATTATTCGGCTTACATTTCTTTATTAAGTGATATCTAGGGAAATACTGGTCATGGCTACATTTTGGAAACTACAGAACAAGTGTCCAACTTGGAAAACCAGCCAAATGAACAGGCGCCAGTTACGTGGTTAACATTAATCATTTGCTTCATGTTAGACTGAAAAGCTTTTCAGAGCCAAGAGCCTACTTTAGCTTCCCAATCAGGTAGAAATTAAATAAGGTCCACAAAAGTATGTAGTTAATTCCTGTAGTTCAATAAATACCATATCCCAAATATGGCCTCGGCAGGATCGATTTCACACTGTAATTCACGAAAACCAAGAAAAGTAAGATCTGTGCCCTCAAAAAAGAGATTATTTCAAACATTTTTACAAACATCATGTGGACCCAGGACTATTTCCCCAAACTTGACTCTCAGAGGTATTTTCCGCTTGAACATGTAGTGTAGTTTTCCATAGTGAGAGTTTGCTCAGAAAGATGAACAAGAGAATTGAACATCATAAACATCCTAACTGGGAATTCTCAGACTGAATTCTCAGGTTTTGAAATGAAAACTCTTTTACTATCTTTAAACGCAAACCGCATAAATAATGAATTGAAGTGCTTTAAATGTTGCTAGTATATAACTTTGAATATGATTGCTACAATTTTTAGACCTTGGCTTAACAGGAGTGTTATTCTCCTGAATGGTTCAAAAGTCTCTAACAGTTGAAATGCCAAGCTTAGATGTAAAATCCTTATGGGATTTGAAGAAAACTTTATCAGTGACTTAGAAGTTTTTTTGTTTTTTTTTTAAATTATTGTTGTTTTAGGACTAGAAATCGGTTTCTTTAGTTGTATTCCTTGGGTAAACTTTGGGTTATCCAGCTCACTGGATTTTTTTTGCAGAGAAATTTAGCCCTAATTCTTACTCACTGACTGTTGATTTGATAGGATGAAAATCCCCAGTGGCAACAGGTAATGCTGGGTTACTACACTGTGTCCTGGGCAGTGAGGCGTTCAATCACTGCTCTTTTGCAGTTTAGCCAATTCTACTAGCACCATCCCTTTGAAATTGTCAAGGACTAAGGTGTGCCTGACCCAAGCCATGGTATTTTTAATAACCTCATATGCATCTGAAAACTGGACAGTGAATAGGAAGACCATAGAAGAATTGATGCTTTTGAATTATGGTGTTGGAGAAAAATATTTAAAGTGCCATGGGCTGCCAAAAGAACCAACAGATATATCTGTGTTGGAAGAAGTACAGCCAAAGTGCTCCTTGGAGGCCAGGATGGCCAAACTTTGTCTCATACTTTGGACATATTGTCAGGAGGGACCAGTCGCTGGAGAAGGATATCATGTTTGGTAAGGTGGGGGGTCAGAGAAAAAGAGGAAGACCACCCCACCCCCCAGAGAGATGGATTAGCCAAGTGGCAGCATTGATGGACTCAAGCGTGGCAACAATTGTAAGGTTGACCCAGGACCGGGCAGTGTTTCGTTCTGTTGTGCATAGGGTAGCTATGAGTCGGTACCAACTCAATGGCATCTAACAACAACAACTACCACCACCATCCCTAGCCCTGGATTACTTGACAAGAACCCTGTGCTTATACCTGGACACAGGAAAGGTCCTTACTTCTTCCCCAACTTGCCTGTCAGTCTTGATCTTTCCAGAACACACTACCTTTTTGCAATGGAAGTGAACTGAAAGAGAAGATTTGATACATGGAATTTTACAACTTAATCTGACATACATATAATTTGAGGGCTTGTTGGATTCTTCCAGTAATACTGAAACGCACACCTAACTAAGGTATACTTTTTGTTTTGTTTCACAGAAATATAGTATATGTTCATTTAAAATAAAAAATGGACTTACAAACTGCATTTCCCTAGGAGGTATCTTTATATACAATTTGGTGTTCTGGGTTTGTTTTTTTTCTCTATGGATTTCTACTGGTTTCTCTTTTCTACTTGTTCTGATTCTGTGCTACCTTTGAATGTCCTAATATTTTTCATCCCTCTTGTGTCATCTCTAAGCACAGAACATCCACAAATCCTGGATCTTGGAAATGAAACCCTCATTCTGTGGACGCCTATGCAGCTCTCTATAGAGACTTTTGAATATTAAGAACTAGTGCAATTGCCATGTTGGCTAGGGAGCTTCCTAGAATTGTCACCTGTCCTGCTAGCGTTTTATGTTGTGGCTCTATTTGCTTGGACTGGTGAGTGCCATCTCTGTTATTAGTCACACTCCTGCCATCATTTTCAGTGTTTTGCAGGACGCCCACTAAGCTACTTGCATGAGAGTGTTAATGCTGTGGAACTTTGTCTGGTAAATTCATTTACCCCATTGATTTCTAAGTTTCCTTATGCATTTATTTCAAATGCATAGTTTTTTTTTTGTTTTCCTCTAATACTTATTCCCACTTCTACCTAACAAAAAAAAGACCCATTTCACTGTCATTTTAAATCCCTATATAGCTTCAAGTCTGCATGATATATTCTTACACCAAATTATGTATTGTCTTGTACTGTTCCTAGCTGGTACATGTATATTAGTCTTGTCTTCCTCATGAGATTGTAAGCTCCTTAAGGGCAGGGACCATGTCTTAAATGTTTTATCTGCCATAGTGCCTAGCACATTGCTCAGCACAAAGGTGCTGAAGAAATACTTTTTCTATTGATAATAATAATAAAGACTAGCTCAAACAAGGAACTAAAATACAGAGCCAGAAGACCTTTCTAAGGAAGAAATGGCATGGAAATTACCTGATAAGGGATTTCAAAACATGATATCTTCAATTAATTCAGAGAAAGAGAAAGCAAAATGAAATTGAGGAAAACATAGACAAAACTTTAGAAAACTTAAGGAAAATGAAAACAAACTAACAAATTAAGTGGAAAATAAGAAACCATACAAAAACAGGAGCTAGATGTCCAGAAGATTAATACTAAGTTTTCATAAATAGATAATACACTCTAAGGGCAAAGGAATAGAACTAAATCAATGGGAGGCTGAATTGATGAAGTTCAAGATAAATCTCTCAATACTAATTGGCTAGAGGAACAATCAGATAAGAGAATGAAAACAAAACAAAGAATGTCTAAAAGGAATAACCTACATGTGATTAGAATGCTCCAGAAAAGAAAGGAAGAGAAAAAATTTAAAAAGAGAGAGAGAGAGAAAATTGTCAAATAGTTGTTCGAAGAAAACTTCCCTAACATCATGATAGCTGAGAAGATTTATATCAAGAAGATGAACAAACCCCAAATAGAATAGACCTCCAAAAGAAAATCACCAAGACATACCATAATCAAATTTTCCAAAACCAAAGACAAGGAAAGAATCCATATAACCACTTGGGGGAAATTACAAGTTATGTACAAAGGAGAACCAGTAAGACTGAGCTCTGATTTCTCAGCAGAACCCATGCAAGCAAGAAGGCAATGGAATGACATATATAAAACTCTGAAAGAAAAACATTGCCAACCAAGACTCATATACAAAGCAAAATTTGTCCCTCAGATACAATAGCAAATTAGGACATTTCCACATAAACAGAAATTAAATGAATTTGTAAAAACCAGACCAACTTTACAAGAAATACTAAAGGGAGTTCTTCAGACAGAGAACCCACAACCTAGAAGCCAACCCAAATATGTTGTTGTTGGTAAGTGCCATCAAGTCAGTTCCAACTCATAGTGACCCTGTGTGTAGGATGGCTAATCAACCAGAACTCAAACTGAGGTAGATAAAGAAGTTTGATATTGTGAACAAGTGCAAATTACTACAATTTGACAAATTAGATTTTTACCTATGAATGCAGGGACTCAAAATTCCAACCAGAATAGAAGGAACAACCTTGTTTCCTCAGTGTACTGGGTTGATGTTGTTGTTATGTGCCGTGGAGTCGGTTCTGACTCATAGAAACCCTGTACAGGGTTTCCAAGGCTGTAAATCTTTACGGGAGCAGAAAGCTTCATCTTTCTCCCATGGAACGGCTGGTAGTTTCCAACTGCTGACCTTGTGGTTCACAGCCCGATTCATAACCACTATGCTACCAGAGCTAAAGACAAGAAATGTAGGCATTGGCTAGCAAAAATGGGGGAGGGAGCTAAAAGGCATTAAGTGGCTGGCTTACAAGCTTTGTGAGTGTGCTTAGTTTCAGAATGAGGGGGGTAAGGTAGAATCCCCACTGCATAGTTTCCCTCTTTCCCAGTTGGATCTGGTGAAAGGGAATGGGAGATGATGATGATAGGATTTTATGACTCAACTGTGAGTAGCTGTTAGCAAGATTAATTGTGACTGTGACAACTGTAATTGTAAAAGATGTGTAACTAAAATAAGGGAGTACTTAATCTTTCATTTTAGGAAGAGTTGATCCAGGACCATAAAGAAGGAAGAGTCCCCACCCCCTTTGTACACAGGGTTGACAGGGATGGGCAACTTGAACATTGGCTACTCAAATGGTGGGGGCTGTTGTTGTTGTCAGGTGCCATCGAGTCAGAACTGACTCATAGCGACCCCATGCACAGCAGAACGAAACAATGTTTGATCCTGGGCCAACCTCACTACCACTGCCACACTTGAGTCCATCAATGATGCCACCTGGCTGATCCATCTCGTTGGGGGTCTTCCTCTTTTTCTCTGACCCTCCACCCTACCCAGCATGACATCCTTCTCCAGCGATTGTTTCCTCTTATTCCTTCTTGAAGCCCCTTCATATTCCTTCCAACTGGGCAGCCATGTTGTATGCAAGAGAAGTTCTGTAAATACAGTTTGCTCCGTCAACACTCTTTCATGTTCCCAAGATCTGGACATTGGTTACTTAAATGGTGGGGGCTACAAAGGCACAAAGCAACTGGCTTACAAGCTTTCAAGAGGCAGTTTAGTTCCAGAGGATGTAGGGGAAGGTAGAGTCTCCATTGAGTGGTTTTCAACCTGTCTAGATGGGGCTGGTGGAAAGGAGATGGGGATAAGACTCTTGTGGTTCAATAGTGAATAATTGCTATCAGGACTGACTGTGAGTGTTGCAAATGTAAAGGTAGATGTTTTGTAACAAAAGGAGGGGAGTGGTTGATCCTGCAGTCCAGGTGCGGAGGACCCTGGGACCATCAAGGGAGAAGAGAGGAGTGTGGGACCCTATCCAGAGAAGCAGGGACACCAGAGATGGAGGCAGAGATGAATGATGACAAGGAGACATGGAGCAGCGGGGCACTCTAGACTCAAGGAGGGAGAGGGGCTGTGTGCTGGCCGGGGCTCAGGCTGATAGGGTATGCCCTTTGGTTGTTTGAATGGTTGTTTGAATATATTCCTGAGTGCTTCGGTGTGCATCCAAAACAAAAAAACACAGAGATAATGGAAGCAAATGCTGCTGAATGATGATGCATGGATGCATGGAGGGGATTGTAATCATTGCAATGAAACGAAATACGATAGGATGAATGTAAAGCTGATGTTCTCCCATGCAAACTATCACTCAATTCACAGTAAAAACTTAAAAAAAAAAAAAAAGAAGGACGAGCATGAGCTCCCTACTTAGAAAAGTGGCAACAGAAGAGACATAGCAGACGCGGTGGCTTGGAGAACCAGAGCAGCTGCAAGCTCTAGGCCCATGGACTGAGAAAGGCTGTGTGCCTGTGGGCAGGAGGCTGGTTGGCAGGATGTGCCCTTTGGACATTTAAATGAATATCTATTTTTTGTTTTGTAAGTGTACATCCAATATTTATGCCTTGTTCATTTGTGAAATATAAGGTGTAAATGGGGAGCCATGGGGAGCAAGTAGGATGAATGTTGTTGCAGGGAGGGGATTTTAATAAAAAAGCACAGGTAAACATCAATAAATAAATAAATAAGTTAAGATCATGGAATTTTCCCATGAACTTCTTGAAGCCCCCTCATATTCCTTCCAACTGGGCAGCCATGCTATATGCAAGAGAAGTTCTGTAAATACAGTTTGCTCCGTCAACACTCTTTTCATGTTCCCAAGATCTGTGACCTTCTCCATGTTTCAGCACTGCTGTCCTAGGGTGGGCGGTCATGTCAACATTGTCAGCAGCAGAGAAATCCAAAACCACCACAATCTCCTATTTTTCAGCTGTCCTACAAAAATGTCAGTTTGTCCTTTTTTACAATTGCCTCTATCAAAGTTCCTTTGTGAAGTGTTCACAGTGAGATATTAATTGTGACCCATAGTTGGTGTGTGAGGGGAGGAAAAACAAATTAAGTGTTTCTACAACAAACACTTGAACTTGGATGAGTTGAACTAATGGAGTAACGATCCTATGGACAGAAATGCCTGACTTTCCCTCTGAGAACCAAAAAAAAAAAAAAAAACAAGCGTTAATCTGGGAGTCAAATTCTCACTGCCATCAAATTTGCCACCGTTATTGCTAAAAGCACAGGAGCAATGGTGACATCTTGTGTCAGGTTAAAAAGTAACAGGATCATAATTTCCTGTGGCATCTACTGGGAACATTTCAGAAGAGCTCTGACTAAAATTCATCAGTGTTGGCTCCTTTGAGCCGCTGACCAAATCATCAAACAAGGCATTCATTTCTCAAGTGTGGCGATTAATACTTGCAGGAATGATGGGCAAAAGTTTCACTTGGCATCTGACTTGTCCAACGGCCACCTCAAAAACACTAAGAGTCCCAGACTAGTTCTTCAACTCAGCTTTTCTACCTGGTCAGGATCCCCCAGGTCAAATACATGAGTTCTTAAGCTATGGTCAAGCAGAAGCATCCAGAAGGTAACTGCAGAGCTCTGTAATAATTGTTGCACTGTAGGATAAGCACTCAACTGCAAGGTCAGTTTGAACCTCAAGGTCAGTGGTTCAAAATCACCAGCCGCTCCTCAGAAACCCTGTATAGGGTCGTTATGAGTAGGAATCCGACTCAGCAGCACTTAACAACATTGTACCAGTTTGAACACATCCCTGATCTGATTTCACGGGCAGCCCTTGGAATGTCACGGAACACAGAAACTCAAGAGCCCAGTGTTGTTAAGTGCCATCAAGTTGGTTCCGACTCATAGCAACCCTGTATAGGGTTTCAGAGGAGCAGGTGGTAGGTTTGAACTACTGAACTTGTGGTTTTCAGTCCAGTGTTGATCCTACAGCACCACACTAGGAGTCTAGGAGCCCAAGAGATGACACATTAAATTCAGTGCTGGCAGCCAAATCACTTGTTTTGTGTGCACTCCATTAAGAACAATGTTTCTCAGCCCTGCTCACACAAAATCGCGTGGGGAGCTAACAAAACCACCAGAGCCTGAATTCCATCCCTAGCCAATGAAATCAGAAAGGCTGGGAGTCGGGGCCAGACGTTGGTATTTTTCAAAGGCTTCCTACATGAGTGACCCTAGCATGTGGCTTTCACTTGCCTTTCTTGCTCTGGTGACCCAGCTGCCATGCTGTAAGGAAGCTCAGAGGAGTCCTGATGTTGCGCTGCAGGATAATGGGGCTTTCTTGATTGCACTCTTTAAGGAAGTAGATCTTCGACAACATCCCTAAATGGGTTCAAACCGACAACCTTTAGCTTAGTTGTTGTTAGGTTAGTAAGTGTTATATTGTTGTTGTTGTTGTTGTTGTTAAGTGTTGTCAAGTTGGTTCCCACTCATAGTGACCCTGTATAGGGTTTCTGAGGTGCTGCTGGTGAGTTTGAACCACTGACCTTGCTATTCAAACCGACCTTGCAGTCCAATGCTTATCCTTCAATGCCACATCAGTAGGTGTTATATTGTTATGTCGGTTCCGGCTCATAGTGATCCTGCACAGAGTTTCTGAAGCTGTAAATCTTTACGGGAGCAGAAATCCTTGGCTGCGAATCCAAAGGTTGGCAGTTTGAACCCACCCAGTGGCCCTATCGGAAAAAGACCCAATGATCTGCTTCTATAAAGATGATTATTGTTGTTGTCATAGCAACCCCTTCCATACACAGCAGAACAAAATGTTATCCAGTCCCGCACAATCCCTATAAAGCTTAAAGTTGTCCTGTATGGTCACTATAAGCCAGAATTGATTGATGGCAATGGGTTCCCATAAATATGGCGTGGCGATCTAGGATAAGCACTGGAGCGCGAGGTCAGTTTCAACAGAAAGGTCATCGGTTCAAACTCACCAGCCACTCCTTGGAAGCTTTGTACAGGGTTGTTATGAGTCGGAACTGACTCAAGGGCACTTAACAACAACAATAACATTCGGGAGAAAGATGAGGCTTTCTGCTCCCGCAAAGATTTACAGCCTCGGAAACCCTATACGGAGTCACTATGAGTCGATGGAACTTAACAACATTATGTGCAGATGCTATGCTAATCACTAGGACTAGAGTGGTGAACAAGACGGACCAGGTGACATGCCTCAGGCACTGCAGTCTAATAATGAAGTTTAAATGCAATGGCCTTCACACGAATTCACATTAATTAACTTATTCAGCTCTTCTCCAAAGAAATCCAGCATGTGCTCCGTAATGTATTCGACTCTGAGGTCATTTATTGTTTCTCTTTGCCAACAGAAAGTACAAAGGAATTTGATGCTAATAGCTTAGCATGAAAGGATTGTTAAATTAGCCCACTAGATTTGGAGAGGAAAGCTGAACCATTATATTATGGGGAGTCAATGAAGGACTTCCTGTTCCGAGCCAGAACCATCCACGCAAGATCCAAAAAGGTACCAGCCAGAACTGACTGCTTCTAAGACCACCTGTGCTGTCTTGACGAGGGAAGGTCAAGAGTCCCTTCGATCAAGCTGTGAACATGTGCTGTTTCTTATTTTATGTGGTCCATGTGACATTTTGTGAGGAAAGCTTTGCTATCCCCATTCTGCAGATGATGAACTGAGACATGAAAAGGATAAAGTAATTTACACAAGACTACTACAAAGAGCCTTGGTGGTACCACTGTCACATGGGGTCACTATGAATCGGAACCAACTTGACCACAGACAACAGCACCAACCCCTATTCCAGGCACGTATGTCAATTCAGAGTTAGAAGTCTTGCCTTCCAAGCGGGAGACCTGGGTTCAAATCCTAGTCAATGCACCTCATGAGCAGCCACTATCCATCAATGGACACTTCCATGTCGTTTGATGTTCAACTGGCCTCAAAGAAGCTTCCAGGCTAAGAGAACTAGGAAGAAAGTCCTGGTGATCTATTTCCTCCAAAAAGTAGCCAATGAAAGCCCTGTAGATCACAGCGGTCTAATCAACTAAGCCCAAGGATGCTACCGGACCAGGCAGCATTGCACTGTGCATGGAGTCACCATGAGTCAGGTGCCAATTTGATGGCAACTAACAACAACAACAACAACCCCTACTACAGGAGTCCCTGTGGAGTATGAACCATTAACATGCTTGGCTGCTAACCAAAAGGTTGGAGGTTTGAGTCCATCCGAAGGCACCTCCTCAAAAGACAGGTCTGGCAATCTATTACCGAAAAATCCGCCATTGACAAGTCTCCAGATCACAGTTCTACTCTGACACACACAGGGTTATCAGAGTCAGATTTCACTCTACAGCACCTAGTACAGATACCCGTCTCACAAGGACGGATGCCAGTATTTCAATCCTGATCTGTCTATCTCCTGCTCTGTGTTCTTTTCCCAGCAACACCGAGCCTCCTGGATCATGCGTTTGGTGAGATGGAAGAAAAGGTCTATAGAGATCTGGCCTAAAAGCACTGACAACATGAACAAGACTATGATACCAAAAAAGAATGTAAACCACCAAAATGTCCAGAGAGCAGACAAGGGATAAATGGATTGTGGTAGATTCACCAAACAGTAGGACCAGCAACAAAAAGGAATCAACTTCAGCTACAGACAACAATAAGGATGAAATGATGAATTTTTAAAACTTGAGTGAACAACTACAACAATAAAAAACCCATATAGTTTGGCACGAGTTTTATAAAGCTGGAAAACAAGCAAAACAAAGCCAATTGCTAAGGAATCATCTACATGTGGTAAAATCTTCTTTCTTTTTTTTTTTTTTCCCTCAAAACAAAGGGCAAACAAAATTAAGGAGAACAGTTATTTTATTTTAATGGAAGAATGGAAGAGATCAAAGTCAAGGAGGGAGACCAGATATTAATGTTCCAGCCCCAGTGTGTTTATTTTTCAATAATCTTCACAATTGTTTAGTATGTTGTTTAGTGTCGTCGAGTCAGCTTCAACCCATAGCGACCCTGTATAGGGTTTCCAAGGAACAGCTGGTGAGCTTGAACCACTGACCTTGTGATTCAAACCAACTTTGCAGTTCAGCGCATTAACCCACAGCACCATACCAGAAGTCCATATTCGTATATATGTATATACATATATATGATATTTATCGCTTTGTATATATCAAATGTTACATAATAAAAACAGATCCATACATATTTTCTGCTATAAAATAAGGGGGCTTCAAAAAGTTCATGGAAAATGGAATTAAAAAATAATGGGCCTTTTCCATAAACTTTGTGAAGCCTCTTAGTATTGTAGAGCAAATTCTTTCTTTTCTTTTTAAAATTTCAGTTGTGAATTGAATGAAGGTTTACAGAGCAGATCATCAGTTTCATATCCAACACCTCATACGTACTTTGTGTCATCTTATTGACTGCTGTTCCTTCATGTAGCCTCACTTACCCCGCTTCCTCCCTCTGTTTCTTATTTGCATTCCTCCTTCTTTTTCAACCTTCTAAACTTTGTCTTTGGGTGAACACGGCCCTTTGATTTTGAAAGGCTAGCTCACTGGTGGTATTGTTCCCCCATAGTGGTATCTATAAGGAGCTCTGGTAGCGTAGTGGTTACGAATCGGGCTGCGAACCTAAAGGTCAGCGGTTCGAAACTACCAGCTGCTCCGCGGGAGAAAGATGAGGCTTTCTACTCCCGTAAGGATTTACACCCTCGGAAACCCTGTACAGGGTCGCTATGGGTCGGAACCGACTCGACGGCACTTAACAACAACAACAACAACAGTGGTATCTATGGCTTGATTAAAAATTGAGTCACAAGAGTGAGTTCAGTTCTAGAACTGAAGGGTGACCAAGGTCTCTTTCTAACCAGCAAGTCTGGTTGTTTTTTAATAATTTTGAATTTTGTTCCACATTTTTCTCCCACTCTGTCCAGGACCATCTAATATGATCCCTCCTTTTCAGAGCAGTAGGTGGTGGTAGCCAGGCACCATATACTTCTGGTTTCAGGGTCATGAAGGCTGATTGATGTTCATGTGTTTCCATTAGACCATTGGAATCATTGTTTCCAAGCATCTTCAATTTTCATCACTCTTCTTCCCTCCACAAAGGGAAAGACCACCTTAGATGGTCATTCATGAGTTTTTAAGATCACTACTCACCAAAGTATGTGGTAGAACATTGTCTTTGTGGTCTGTTGTTGTTGTTAAGTGTTGTCGAGCTGGTCCAACTCATAGAACCCTGTATAGGGTTTCTGAGGAGCGGCTAGTGAGCTCGAACCACCAATCTTTCGATTCAAACCAACTTTGCAGTCCAGTACTTATATTAGAGCACCACACCAAGACTCCAGGTTGTCCCCAGGGACTATGATACTGAACCCCCAGGCCCAGCAACTCATTCCCTCAAGTTGTTTGGGGGGCAAATTCTTTCATTTTTAAAATTTCTTCTACTACCCAGTAGTCTTTAAGCAGAGTGTTATTCAATTTCCACGCATTTGATTTCTTCCCTTGATCTTCTTATTACTGACTTCTAATTTTAGAGCATCGTGAAGGGAGAAGATGCTTTGTATGTCAGGGTAGAACTGTGCGCCAGAGAGGTTCCAATGCCTGAGGGTTTGGAATTAGATCACCAGACTTCTTCTCAAGAGCCTCTGGGCCGCTTAACCTGACTGTACTTGCTCAAGATTGAATCACTTATGCTAAACTTCAGCAAACAGAAACCTAATCAAGTTCCTCTTTTCTGTAAATGCCTGAGCTATCCAAAAGCCAAAACCTAAGTCAACCAGTCCATGCCCATCCCCTCAGCTGACTTGATGACAGAAGTTCTCAATATGCGATATAGCAATGTCTTTTGGAGCCGTGTTACTTCCGTGTTCTTTTATAAACCCACTGCCCATTGTGTCAGTTCCAACTTATAGCAACCCTGTAGCATAAGGTTCTGGTGGGTGTTAAGTGCCTTCGAGTAGGTTCCGATTTATAGTGACCCTAGTTTCCAAGGAGCATTTGGTGGGTTTGAACTGCTGACCTTGTGGTTCGAGGTCCAGTACTGATCCTATAGCGCCACACTAGGAGAGGGTTGTTGTTGTTGTTGTTATGTGCCATGGAGTCGGTTCCGACTCAGCGACCCTGTACGGGGTTTCCGAGGCTGTAAATCTTTACAGGAGCAGAAAGCCTCATCTTTCTCCCTCGAAACTGCTGGTAGTTTCGAACTGCGGACCTTGAGGTTCACAGCCCAATTCATAACCATTACGCTACCAGAGCTCCTCAGGAGAGTTGCCTAATAGGGTTTCCAAGGCTGTCATCTGTAAGGAAGCTTGAAGTGGTTGATGAGTTTAAACCACCAATCTTTCGGTTAGCAGCCCAGCGCTTAACCACTATGCCACCAGGGCTCATTTCCTATATAACCCTTGTTTCTTTTCTTATCCTTCTGGTCTCTAATCTGACTTTCAAAGAAAAATGAGTGTTTTGTTGAAATTCTCTTTTAGCAGGAAAGCACATTCAGTTAGCAGTCAAGTGCATTAACGGTTTGCAAAACCCAGGGACTGCAAAAGAGCTTTAATCTAATCAATTTCCTTGATAAACTAAGGATTTGGAAGTATTGGGGAAAAAGAACCCAACTGAAGTTTGAATTTAGATGCAGAGAACCCACGATGCATGCCCCCCAGCTAGCCTTTAGAACAGACCCATCAGCTAAAACAGCTGCTTCCCCACCCAGGAGAACCATTCTAATGCAGCTCCCAACACCTCAGAATCACTGAACCGATTCCCATCAGCCAGCAGGCTCCCTTCCACCAGGTAAGACCAACTGACACATATGTAACCAGTTCAGAGAATCTCTCTTCTGATTGACTCTGATAAAGCTTCAGTCTGGAACACTAAACTGGCAGTTGTCAAAGTCTGGGAAAATAATGAATGTTACCAGGAACATCCTGCCATTCTGCGTGTCTTTAATGCTACAAGGAACAAGTTCAGGGCAGAAGTGGAGAAAATGAGAGCAACCCTTTCAGCTCGTGATTTAGGATTGGGAGATTTCCTGAATTCCCTGAATACTTATGATCAGTTCTGAAGGGAGGAATGGTACCCTCCAACATGTTTCTGACTTGGTTTTTAACCCTCAAGTCAACACCATTTTAAGGAGGGAGGGGGAGTGGGAAGGAGGGAAGAAGAGAGGAGAGGCTGGAGTCGAAGAGAAGAGGGAGGGAGGTCAATAAAAACAGAAGCCATAAAGTCTTCCAGCATTTCACATCCAGTAGGATGGCGGAGTCCTGCTGTGGCGCTGTGGATTAATACGCTGAACTGCAAAGTGGGTTTGAATCACAAAGTTGGCGGTTCAAGTTCACCAGCTGCTCCTTGGAAACCCTATACAGCGTTGCTATGGGTCGGAACTGACTTGCCGGCACTTAACAAAAACAACAAAGGATTGTGGCCTGGCATGGTGCTGTAGGATAAAGCACTAGACCACCAGGTCGGTTTGAACCTCAAGGTTAGCAGTTCAAACTCACCAGCTGCTCTTTGGAAACCCTATACAGAGTCTCTATAAGTCAGAACCAACTGACAAGAGAGCACTTAACAACAACAGGATGAATACCATGGTATTTTCAATCACTCATATGCATGTGAAAGCTGGACAATGAATAAGGAAGACTGGAGAAGAATGGATATATTTGAATTACAGTGTTGCTAAGAATACTGAAAGTACCATGGACGGCCAAAAAAAAACAAACAAATCTGTCTTGGAAGAAATACAGCCAGAATGTTCCTTGGAAGCGAGGATGGTGAGACTTCATCTCACATCCTTTGGACATACTATTAGGAGGGAGCAATCCCTGGAAAAGTAAAGGGTCAAAAAAGAAAGAGAAGCGCAGCAAGATGGAATGATGGTGGCTGCAGCAATGAGCTCAAAATGACAATTGTGAGGATGGTGGGGACAGGGGCAATGTTCCATCCTGGTGTACACAGCTTAGCTCTGAGTCAGAATCAACGCGATGGCACTGGACCTGTTGCTTGTTGTTACGTGTCATCAAGTCAGCTAACCACAAAATCATCAGTTCAAACCCACCAGCTAGCTGCTCCTCAAGAGAAATATGAGACTTTCTGCTCTTATAAAGACTTGCAGCCTCAGAAATCCTATACTGGATCACTGATAGTTGAAAATGATAAGATGGCGCTGGGTATTTTGGGGCTGTAGGACAAGCACTGTACCACAAGGTTGATTTGAATCACAAAATCTGCAGTTCAAACTCACCAGCCACTCCTCAGGAAACATTAATCAGGGTCACTATGAGTTGGAACCAACTCAATGGCACTTAACAACAATAACAAGGATGGTTATATGGCGCCCTGGTGGTACCGTGGTTACGTGCCTGGCTGTGAATGAAAAGGTCAGCAGTTCGAATCCACCAGCTCCTCCTTAGGAGAAAGATGTGGCTGTCTGTTCTTCTAAAGATTACAGCATAGAACACTCTATGGGGCAGTTCTACTATATTCTATGGGGTCTCTGTGAGTAGGAATCAACTTGACAGCCCCTATGCACTGGACTGCAAGGTCGGTTTGAACAACAAGGTCAGCAGTTCAAGTTCACCAGTCATTCCTCAGAAGCCCTATCCAGGGTTGCTATGAGTTGGAACCAACTTGACAGCACTTAACAACAACACTTAGGAGTCCTGGTGTGGCGCTGTGGATTAATGTGCTAGACTGCAAAGTCAGTTTGAACTGTAAGGTCGGCGGTTCAAGCTCACCAGTCTCTCCTTGGAAACCCTATACAGGGTTACTATGGCTCGGAACCAACTCGAGGGACCTTAACACCAACAACAAGAGCACTTAACACCAACAACAGCAGCCATCGAGGGAAGAAAATAGGAGCTAGATGCTCAATGGTGACTGTGAGCTAGGCCTTTCGACATAATCCAGCCCAGGTTTCTGGTCCAGGACACAGTCTGGCAGCCAGAGAAGCAGAAGACCTCTCTGCCTGTGGAAGGAGCATGCTTTCATCATCCAGGGTCCTGCTGGGAAACAGATGGCATACTTCCATTTAAAGAAGAACTTGCTATGAGGACATGGTCAAGGTTAAGGGAAACTAACACCCTGAAACAAGCAACTCCCTGAAAACTGGTGATGCCCAAACCTACTGCCTGAGTCATCTCTGGCTCATAGCGCCTCTATCGGACAGAGGAGAACTGCTCCATAGGGTTCCAAGACTGCAACCTTTCTTTCATCTTTTGTTTTTTGTTTTTTTTTTTAATAAAATACTGTCTATTGTGAATTGGGTGCAGGTTTACAGAGCAGACAATTTTCCATCCAACAACTCATACATTTTGTTTCATGTCACTGACTGTAAGCCCTCAAAGTGACATCCATTATCCCACATCCTCCCTGCATTTCCTGTTTCCATTCTTCCTTCTTTCCTGACTCTTCTGAAGTGTGTGCTCTCCAAAACGTTGCCCTTCTGATCTCAAATGGTTGGCCATTCTATAGTGTGTATACCTCATTAATGTTGCTGCCTTCCCTATAGCTATCTGTCTATTGTTTGGCTAGAGATAAAGCAAGGCTGCAATCTTTAAGGAAGATAGCTTTCTCCTGCAGATTGACTCATGGAGTCAAACTGCTGAACTTTCGGTTTGCAATCGAGCACTTTAACCATGGTATTGCCAGGTCTCCTCTCAGACGCTGCAGCCTTCAATGTAAGAACACAGTGAATGAGATCCTACAAGGACTCAGGGTGGGAGTCAGAATTCCCATCTTTCTCTACTCCCCTCCTCCAATGTCTTGCCAGGGCTTCCCATTGGACCACAGGGCAAGTTAGAGACAGATGCTAGGTAGATCTGGAGGAGCAAAGAAAATCATTCTAACATTAGGAGTACATGCAAAGATTTAAGAGGGGTGTCGCCACAGCATGATTTGTCAATTACCTAAATGCTGTTATTGTTAGGTGTCATAGAGTTAGTTCTGACTCGTAGACAGCCTGTATAGGGTTTCCTAGGAGCAGCTGGTAAGTTTGAACCACCAACCTTATGGTTAACAGTGAAGTACTCACCCTACAGTGTCACACCAGAACACCTAAACGGGGGGGGGGGGGGGGGATTATATTATACTCACAGAAAGTAAGGGACTATGGTATCTATTTCTGTATATAAACTGCGGCAATTAGAATAATGCCTTAAATAGAAAATACTCATTAAACATTAAAAGTACCATTTTTTTTAAGTGTGTGTGTGCATATATATACCCACTGCCAGCTAGTCCATTTCCACTCATTTGTTATTGTTGTTAAGTGCCCTCGAGTCATTTCTGACTCATAGCAACCCTGTATAGGGTTTCCAAAAAGCGGCTGGTGAGCTTAAACCACCGACCTTGTGGTTCAAATGACTTTGCAGTCCATCACATTAGCCTACAGCACCACACCAGGACTCCATTTCCACTCATGAAGATTCCATATATTAGGTGTTGTTATTGTTACACGCCTTCTGACTCATAGCAACCCTGTACAGGGTTTCCAAGGAGTGGCTGGTGGATTTGAACGGCCAACCTTGTAATGCAAACCAACCTTGTGGTCCAATGCTTTATCCTACAGCACCACACAAGGACTCCATCAAGAGAAAAGTATGCACTGACACACACACACATTTACATATGCAGGTTTGGAAAAACATAATGGAGATTATTAGAATGATTAATGCTCTGGGGAGAATTAGTGGGGTTTTGTTTGATTTTGGTTTTGTTTATTTTGCTTCATTTTCTGTGATAAATACATATTGCTTTTGCAATAAAAAAAAATTCATGTTTGTCTTCATTTATTTTTTACCACATGTTAATTCTGGTGTTTTCCTTTCCCTCCTCTGTGTCATCTCTTGCTCCCTAACCTTGAGAATGGAGGCAGATGGCAGGGCAGGCATGGGGGTGGTGGAGAGGAGAGGGAATCCCACCATATGGGAGTCCTGACTCACAGCATGTACACCTTCTGGAGCACCAAGGACCAACATACTGAGAGCAACGGGAGCTTAGCACAACCTCCGGTTCCCAAGGCTCACATCCTGGGGAGAAGGAACTATAGCACATGCTGAAGGTGACTAAGAGCATTTTAAGCGACACTGGGGGAGTATCCCTGCTAGAGAAAGATATCACATTATCAGATCACAGAGAGAAACAGTCAATTCCTATTTTGCTATGATCTCAACCATAAAGAAGGCTTTCTTCTCCTTTTCTTTTTCATCATCATCACCAACATCTTCATCATCATCCTCAACATCACCATCACTATCAATGCCATCACCACCATCACTTCCAAAACCACCACTGTTATCACGATCTCCATTCCAGACTGTAAATTTCCTGACAGCAATAAATATGGTTTATCATCATATAGAAGGAGCCCTGGTAACGTACTGCTTACCGGTTGGGCTATTAACTGCAAGAGCAGCAATTCGAATCTTCCACTCACTCCTCAGGAGAAAGATGAGACTTTCTGCTCCTGTAAAGATTTATTGCCTACTTCTGGTTTTGGCGGGCAGCAGAGACAGCCAGGTAGAAAAGGCTCCATGGGGAAGGGATTAAAAACCCTCAGAAGCTCACAGAACACCACCAGAGCTCTGGATCTACCATAAGGCCCAGGACGTCAGTTTCCCGCACTCACAAGCGAAAAAAATCATGATATAAAGGAAAATACTGCGAGTTAGCAATCTCTGGACACGGGACTCCCTCTGCGGCCACACCACCCAGGCTGAGTTCAGAGGGTGGGGCTACAGCAAGATGGGCACAGGGAACTGGCATTAAAAGCAGTGCAGAGACGTTTGCAAAAAGAGATACAGGAGATTCTACACATTGTTTTCCTCCTCTTCCCTGTCAACGCCTTCTTTGCCTTGGGGCAGGTGGGTGTGCACCCCCCCAAAAAAAGTCCAGCGTTGACCCCACAGTTTTCCCACGGTGCAGAGAGAAGGAGCATGGTGGCTACTTATGACATCAGCCTTAGAACTGACTTATGCAGGACCCTTGGTGGCTGTGTGCCGTGAAGTCGGTTCCAACTCGTGGCGACCCTGTACGGGGTTCCTGAGACTGTGGATCTTTGCAGGAAAAGAGCACCTTGTCTTTTTCCCATGGAACAGCTGGCGGTTTCAAGCTGCTGACCTTGCGGTTCGCAGCCCAAATTCGTGACAACTGCACTACCGGAGTTCCTCTTGCAGGACCCTTACCCAGGCCTATAAAGCAAGAAAAAAGCAGGCACATCAGGCCTGACAGACAAACCATAGAGCAATCTGTAAAACCCCAACATAAAAGGACTCAACTACCTTGAGATTTATGATTATGCTGTGCACACGCATATGCCTAACTGACCTTCAGAGACAAAAATAGTGGACTTCTTTTTCCCATTAACTTCTCAATATCTATCCATGCAACTCCATGGTGGTGACTAGAGGAGGGGCCTGAGAGAGCGAACACCCCCACCCACAGCTGGAAGCTTCTACCGTGCACACACACTGCTTGTGGACATTCGGCCCAACTTTTTTTTGTTTGTTTCAAAGTGGTGGTTTTTGTCTCTGCTTTT
>NW_006408536.1:20373426-20374478 GCF_000296735.1 Chrysochloris asiatica
GAAAGATGAGAAGATAAACATTCAAAAAGCAAAATGTACCCTAGGAAGGATAAACCCCAAAATAAAGTCACCAAGACATATAATAATCAAACTCTCCAAAATCAGAGAGAATTTTTAAAGCAGTGAGGGAGAAGAGAAGTGTCACTTACAAAGGCAAGCAAATCAGATTAAGCTCTGACTATTCAGCAGAAACCATGCAGGCAAAAAGGCAATGGGGAGATATATACAAATTCTACAAGAAAAAAACTGCTAACCAAGAATCGTCTATCCAGCAAAACTATCAATAAAATACGATGGTGCAATCAGGGCATTCCAGGATAAACAGAAGCTAAGAGATTTTTATGAAAACCAATCCAGCATTTCAAGACATCCTAAAGGGAGTTCTTTGGACTGAAAACCAACAAGAACAGACAACAACCAGAGATCAACAGGTGTGGCAGCACCATCTGGAACTCAGTCGACAAATAGCAGAGTCCAGAACAGAACAAAACTACAACAATGAATTCAAAGGAGCTGGGAGGTCAAATGAAGATCAAAATTATATCAATGTCAAAGAAGGGAAAAATGTAGGAACAGAGATCCAGGTGGTGAGGATGTCAGGTACATTACAGGATACAATAGATTCTCTTAAATGGAGAGAAAAGTTAACAGACTATAAGGTCATCCCAAAGAAAGTTGATACTTTACAACTGACCTTGAAAATGAACTTCCAAGCAGAACAAGCAAACAGAGGGAACCTACAGTCACCAAAAGAAAAGAAATAATAAAGATAAGAGCAGAAATAAATAAGATGGAAAACAGAAAAACTATAAAAAGAATCAACAAGACAAGAAGCTGGTTCTTTGAAAGCATTAATAAAATTGAAAAACCATTGGCAAACCTAACCAAAGAAAAGAGGGAGAAGACACGAATAACTCACAGTAGAAACCACATGGGTGATGTCACAATGGAACCAAATGAAATCAAAAGGATAATAACAGAATACTATGAAAAGTTGTACTCCAAAAATTTGAAAACTTAGAAGAGATGGATACATTTTTAGAAAAACACGA
>NW_006408536.1:20387066-20388418 GCF_000296735.1 Chrysochloris asiatica
CCACCCCCTCCATACACAGAGTAGACAGGGATGGGCAACTTGGACATTGGCTACCCAAAATGGGGGGCTACAAAGGCAAGAAGTGATCTGCTTACAAGCTTTCAAGAGGGAACCTAGATCCAGAGGGCGTGGGGGAAGGTAGAATCTCCACTGAGTAGTATCCAATCTGTTTATGCGGGGCTGATGAAAGGAAATGCGGATAGGTCTCTTGTGAATAATTGTTATCAGGGTTGGAAATGTAAAGGTACACGTTTTGTAGCAAGGATGGGAGTGAATAACTTTGCAGTCTAGGAGTGGAGGTCCCTGGGACCATAAGGGAGAAGAGCAGAGAGTGGTACCCTACCCAGAGAAGCAGTGATGCCAGAGATGGAGGCAGAGATGATGACGTGGGGAGATGGAGCGGCTGGAGACTCTAGACCTAGTGAGGGAAAGGAGCTGTGTGTAAAACTAATGGTCTCCCATATAAAATATCACATAATTCACAATAAAACATTTTTTTTAATGCAAAAAAAAAAAACATACAACTAAATTGAAAGTGATATGAAAAAATGTTATAATATTTATCTTCCAGCTCCCAATGAAGCCTTGTGGGGTTTGGCCACTGCCCTAGATGACAAACTTCAGAGTCTTTGAAACAGATCCATAAAGGGGACTGAACCCAATAAGAAGAGATTGTATAAGTGAAGGTCAAATGCTGCTTTTGAATTCCGAAGTTGAGGCCATGCCGAGGAATTTAATATGCAAGCACATTATTGTAATACCAATACATTACTACCAGATGACTTCTAGCACTAGTAATTGAATCTGGGTGGACTGAGAAGTAAGCGGCATTTTTTAAAAAAGTCAACCTTGGCAATTATTCAAATGCAACAGAAGTGGCTAGTTCTTGGTGTTATCACAATTTAGCATTGCTGTATTGTTGTTGTTGTGAAATGCCATCCAGTCGGTTCAGAGGAGCAGCTGGTGAACTTGGTGAACTGGTGAACTTGAACTGCCGACTGCCAACCTTTGCAGTCTGGCGCATTAACCCACAGCACCACACCAGGACTCCACGACTGTATTTCCTTTATAAGGATGTCTTGATGCCAGGAACAAGTTAGGACCCCTGGGGCCCTGGGCCACTCTTAACCTGGCTTCCCCTGAAAGGAGGAGGACATCTCTAGTCCAACA
Organism: Chrysochloris asiatica; assembly: GCF_000296735.1. Taxonomy (NCBI): domain Eukaryota; kingdom Metazoa; phylum Chordata; class Mammalia; order Afrosoricida; family Chrysochloridae; genus Chrysochloris; species Chrysochloris asiatica. Next base: position 20,388,237 of record NW_006408536.1, read on the forward strand.
AGAAGGCTAACACTGAGAAGAACACCCTGGAGACAGAGATAAGGATATCAGAACCTGAAACCCTGATAGAAGTAGCTGGTCGCAGGCAGACGACCCATGAAGATAGTGCCTAAAGCTGACAACTGCAGAAGGCGCCCCATATCCAAGAAGCCTGTGCGCCTTTACAAAAACAAAAACAAAAA
>NW_006408536.1:20389014-20398982 GCF_000296735.1 Chrysochloris asiatica
TATGAGAGACGAAGAGCAAGAGGGACCAGGAAAAAAACGCAACATTGATACAAACTACGATTGCAAAAAGGAGTTCTGGTAGCATAGTGGTTACGAATAGGGCTGCAAACCTCAGGGTCAGCAGTTCGAAACTACCAGCTGTTCCACAGGAGAAAAATGAGGCTTTCTGCTCCCATAAAGACTTACAGCCTCGGAAACCCTGTACAGGGTCGCTATGAGTGGGAATCGACTCCACGGCACATAACAACAACAACAACAATTGCAAAAGGTATGAGCAATATGCGTCTTTATCATTTTTGGAAATGGTCATAACACCAAGGCAACCAGAAATTCTCAATTACAGAAGAAAGCCCGGATTCTCATCTCTAAAGGGACCAGCATCCTAGCTCTGGGAGACTGGTGGGCAACCACAGCCTGGAAGGAGAGGGAATCCTTGCTAATTCACCAGTGTGATTTCCTTGAGCAATCTCACCAAAGCCTAAAGGTTGATGTCTTAACTTCGCACCAGGTTAGGGACTGTCTGCAGAATTTGTCACCCACCAAAAGTGGAGTTGGGGTAAAAAAAAGTCAACCCTGAGCCAAAGAATCTGTGAGCAACAGCTGCTTTATGGAAGAGATTAGGACTGAGACGAAAGAACAAAGATTTTGAAGCCAGACTGACGTGGAATGGCTTCCTCCATTGAAGCTCACTGCCTGTGTGCCCAGGGGCAGGCTCCGGATTTTTCCATTCTAAAATGCTAAAATGCAATTAGGAAAACGCTGTCATACCTTGGAGGCTGCTTGACTGTGAGCACTGGGGATCAGTTGAAGTGACACCAGGCACAGTATCCAGGCTTGTCACTCCCTTCATCAGACCTGTGGATGTGAAACCATGAGGTTAGAATTACTCAGGCTCAGAGCTAATGCTAACAGTGCCATAGCCCAAGGTGGGTCCCTGACTCCAAAGCACAAGTAGTTTTTAAAAAGTCCTCCCCCTCCTTCTCTCTCAAGGAGCTCTGGTAGCCCAATAGCGTAGTGGTTAAGAGTTGGGCTGCTAACCTCAAGGTCAGCAGTTCGAAACTACCAGCCGTTCTGTGGGAGAAAGGGGAGGCTTTCTACTTCCATAAAGATTTACAGCCTCAGAAACCTTATGCAGGGTCACTGTGAGTGGGAACCGACTCCACGGCACATAGCCACCACCACCAGTATCTATAGTCTTGGTGTGGTGCAGCGCTGTGGGATAAAACACTGGCTCACAAGGTCAGTTTGAACCACAAGTTCTGTGGTTCAAACTCATAGCCACTGCTCAGAAACCCTATAGTGGGTAAGACTATAAGTCGGAACTGACTCCATGACACTTAACAACAAGTGTAAGAAATCTGGCTTTTCCTCCTCCCATGATTGGGATCATTGTTGTTTGTCCTGCCCTGGCCTCTGTAAGGAATCTCTCCCAGACCCCAGGTGTCAGTGTAGAGTTGACCTCCATTCACACATGGAAATCCTGGCATTTTCTACCCCATTTCTCTCTGCCACCCTCCCTCTCTCCACTCAGCCTGCTCTCCACCATCTGGCTAATTGGAAAAGCCCGAGTGGGTGGAGTCACATGATGCTTTGGAACTGACAAAGCTTGCGGACTCAAACCAGGGATATTTGCTGTTGCTGTGGCTGTTCTATGCTGTTAAGTGGATTCTGGCTCACAGAAACCCCATGTGACACAGTATTCTGCTCCATATGGTTTTCTATGGAGTCTTGGGGTGGCCGCAAGGTCGGTTTAAACTGCAAGATCGGCGGTTCAAACCCACCAGTTGCTCCTTGGAAACCCTGTATGGGGTCGCTGAGTCCGAACCAACAAGATGGCACTTACACTTAACAACAACAAATCGTTTCCTAGGTTAGGATCATACAGGAGCAGATCACCAGGTCTTTCTTCCACGAAGCTGATGGGTGGGTTTGAGCCGCTAACCTTTCAGTTATCAGCTCAACCATTCATGCTACCAGGGCTCCTGGGGAAATTTGACACTAAGTGAAAGAAACTCCAGCAATTCATCCCAAATAGAGGCAGGTCTGGGCTTGGTGGGAGAGGTTTTGAGAAGTGGAATCTTTTGATTGCTACCATTTCCTGCTTGCTGACTACATGTGCATGTGTGTAGGAATCCCTGGGAAAGTCTGTTAGAAAGCAGATGTGCTACTTCAGTGAGGGTGGGGCCAGCTGGAAGACTGCATTTCTAATACGTGTTTTAATGGTGCAGTGTTGGTATGGTACTGAGTGATAAAACACTGGACCAAGAGGTCCGCTTGAACCACAAGTCGGTGGTTCAAACTCACCAGTTGTTCCTTGGAAACGCTTCGGAACCGACTCAAAGGCACTTAACAACAACAATAGCTGTGGTTCCAAGACCACATTTTGTGTGTGAAGGTGTTAGGACAAATGGGATGGTAATGGTGATGGTGTTTGGTGTGGCACGGGTACAGCAGTTTTAGATTCGAGAGTGTCACCGCAGCTCCTAGGCCAGAGAGTGTAGCAGCTCCTAGGCCAGAGAGCATCACAGCAACTCTGAGCCTGAGAGTGCCACTGCAGCTCCGGATCCGTGAGTGTTGTGGCAGCTCTGGGTCCAAAGGTATTGCGGCAGCTCTTGATCCATCTTCGAAGAAACCCAGGTCACTCAGAGACGTGAAGCGGAGTTTCAGACTTTATTAAGCCAGCTGGCTCAGAGGCGCTGATTTCTCCAAATTCTGAGCCTCGAGTGGAGGGTAACACGGGCTTATATGGGGTCAGACTTGGGGAGGAGACCGGACACAGACCTGTTTGAGGACAGGAGGGAAACTAGGGGGATTGGTCCTGCTCAGTAACCTGATTAGCATTCTAGCTTGTCTTTTGGGTGGGGAAGATTGGTCCCATTCCGTAACCTGATTAGCATTCTAGCTTGTCTCCTGGGTGGGGAAGATGCAGTTAATGTTTTACCTTTCCCGTTCAGCACTGTAGGATAAGCACTGGGCTTATCCTAACCCTGAAATTTTCGCTACTCAAACCCACCAGCCATTCATGAGAAACCCTATACAGGGTTGCTATGAGTCAGAAACAGCAGTCAAGAAATCAAACAATGTATTGCATTAAGGAAATCTGCTGCACAAGACTTATTTAAAGTGTCCAAGAGCAAAGATGTCAGCTTGAGGATTAAAGTGTGCATGACCCAAGCCATAGTATTTTCAATCGCCTCATATGCATATGAAAGTTGGACAGTAAATAAGGAAGACCGTGGAAGAATTGAAGCATCTGAGTTATGGTGTTAGAGAAGAATATTAAAAAGATCATGGACTACTAGAAGAACAAACAAATCTATATTGGAAGAAGTACAACCCAGAATGCTCCTTAGAAGCCAGGATGGTGTGATTTTGTCTCTCATACTTTGGGCATATTGTCAGGAAGGATCAGTCCCTGAAGAAGAACATAATGCTTAAAATGGAGAGTCCGAATAAAAGAAGACTCCCCCTCCCCAATGAGATGGATTGATACAGTGACAGCAGCAATGGGCTCAAGTTTAACGATGAATGTGAGACTGGCACTGGGCCGGGAAGTTTTTCATTCTGTTGTGCATTATTAGTTCGCTATGAGTCAGAACTGACTTGATGAAACTTAACAACAACCATGAGGATGAGCCCTGTTGTGGCACTACAGAGTCAGCACTGGACTTCTAACCACAAGGTTGGTAGTTCACACCCACCAGCAACTCGCAGAAACCCAATATAGGGTCACTATGACTCGGAACCAACTCAACAGCACACAATAACAGCAACAATGGCAATGAAGGAAGCACTTGGCTAAGCGAAAGCTTGACGATTTGAACCACCCCAACAACTCCACAGAAGAAACACCTGGCAGCCTGCTCCAATAAAGAGTGTGGTTGTTGTCGGTTTCTGTTTAGTCTGCTCTGACTCATACTGACCATATGTACAACAGCACAAAATCCTGCCCAGTCCTAGGCTGTCCTCACAATCATTGCTGTCCTTGAGTCCACCTCTGTAGCCAGTATGTCAGTCCATTTCTTTGAGGGTCTTCCTCTTTTACTGACCCTCTACTTTGTTGGTATTGTTGTTAGGTGCCATCGAGTCCGTTCAGACTCATAGCGACCTATTCAGGGTTTCCAAGGCTGGTGTGGCAATGTAGGATAAGCACTGGACCACAGGAACAGTTTAAACTATAAGGTCGTAGGTTCAAACTCACCAGCTGCTCCTCAGAAGCCCTATACAGAGTTGCTATGATTCAGAACTGATTCAATGGCACGTAACAATAACAAATCTTTATGGGAACAGAAATCCTCATCTTTCTCCTACAAAGCAACTAGTGGGGTTGTGAGAAATAACTCTTGTGGGCGTGGTCCATCTTCAGGAATATAAAGGCTCATGATATTACTAGACATAGATTGTTGATTTATATCCAAGGATATGTAAGCAGGATGAATTGGGGGAAGGGAGGAAAGGAATCTGTTCTAGGACTAGGAACTTTAAATAAGAATACAGTCATTAAGACCATGGGCAAGTCATTTTGGCTTCTCTGGGGGAGGGAAAATGGGACGTGCCATAGCACTGGAGGAGGGGCTTTTTCAAGAGGAGAATAAAACTTTTGGCGGGCCAGCCCTGTGACATGTCTGCCCATGTCTATGGGTTGGGCGCCTCCCTCTCCATAAAATAAGTACAGATTGGATTACTTGAGTGTTTGTTGGTATGGACAATGTTTCTCACTGCTGACCTTGTACTTAGCAACCCATTGCTTATCCTACCATGCTTTACCAACCAAGATGTCCTTCTCCAGAGACTGATCCCTTCTGATAACATGTCCAAAGTACGTGAGACAAACAGTTACCACCCTCACTTCTCAGATCATTCTGCCTATACTTTTCCTTGTTCTGGTGTATTTGATATTCCTCACTGGCACAGAATGTCCTTGTTCTGTTTCAACAACTGCCTTTTGGTCAATGTACAGGTTCCACATGAGCACAATTAAGTGTTCTGTAATTCCCATTCTTCACAATATTACCCTACTTTGTTATATTCCACACAGTCAAATAAATGCCTTTGCATAGTCTAAAAAGCACACTTTCTGGAATTCTCTGCTTTCAGCCAAGATCCTTAGGACATTGCTATTGCTGTTAGGTGCCGTCGAGTTGGTACCAACTCACAGCGACCTTATGCACAACAGAGTAAATGCTGCCGGTCTCCTGAGCCAACCTCATAATCCTTGCCACACTTGAGCCCATTATTGCTGCCACTGTGCCAATCCATCTTCTTGGGGGCCTTCCTCTTTTTCACTGACCCTCCACTTTACCAAGCATGATATCCTTTTCCAGGAACTGGTCCCTCCTGATGATATGTCCAAAATATGAGAGGCAAAGTCTGGCCATCCCGGCTTCTAATGAGCATTCTAGTTGTACTTCTTCCAACACAGATTTATTTTTTATTATTCTCCTCCAACATCGGAACTCAACTGCACCTATTCTCCTACGGTCTTCTTGGTTGATTGTCCAACTTTCACATCTATATGAAGTAAATGAAAATACCATGACTTTAGTCAGGCCAACTGATATCAGTAATGATATTATTCCTCATTTCACAACCTCACCTGAATCTGGCTCGAATTTCCTATTGATGTACTACTGTAGCCATGTTTAAATTATCTTCAGTAAAATTCCATTCACATGTGATATTAATGATATTGTTTGGCAGGTTCCTCATTCTGTTAGGTCACCTTTCTTGGAATGGGCACAAACATGGATCCCTTCCATTTGGTTGGTCTGGTAGCTGTCTTCCAAATGTTTTGGCATAGATTAGTGACTGCTTCTAGTGCTGCATTAGTTTGTTGAAATTTTTCTATTTGTATTCTGTAAATTTCTGGAGTCTTGCTTTTCATCAATGCCTTCAGTACCATCGGTTCATGATCATCTGCTACCTCTTTTTGTTACTGTGACTCTCTGTATTCCTTCCATCTTCCTTTGATTCCTCCTGCATCCTTCAATATTTTGCCCATAGAATCTTTCAATATTCTTTCATCTTGACAAATGCCAGTGGTTTTCTAACGTTAGGTCTTTGCACATATCATTATAATACTTTACTTTGTCTTTTCAAACTGCCCTTTGGAGTTTTCTGTTCAGCTCTTTTACGACATCATTTCTTCTATTAACTTTGGCATTTCTGCGTTCAAGAACAAGTTTCAGAGTTTCTTCAAAAATCCACTTTGGTCATTTCTTTCTTTCCTCTCTTTTTAATGACCTTTGCTTTCTTCATATATGATGTCCTTGATGTTACCCTACAACTCCTCTGGTCTTCAGTCATTACTGTTCAATGCCCCAGATTTGTTCTTGAAATGATCTCTAAATTCAGGTGGCATATCTTCAAAGTTATATTTTGGTTCTCGTGGACTTGTTTTCATTTTCTTCAGCTTCAACTTGAAACTTGCATGTGAGCAATTGATGATCTATTCCAGTTGTCACCTGGCCTTGTTCTGATTATGATATTGAGCTCCCATGAAAACTACAGTCAACAAAACCCTCTGGGGCAGTTCTACTCTGTCACAAGAGGCTGTCCTGAGTCAGAATCAACTCAATGGCACACAACAACAGTGGTGAAGAGGAGTCCCTGGGTGATGCCCACGATCAATATGCTCCACTGCTAACTGAATGGTTGGATGTTCAAATCTACCCAGAGATGCTTTGGAAGAAAGACCAGGTGATCTACTTCCAATAAATCAGCTGTTAATAACACTATAGAGCACATTTCGACTCTGCTGCTCATGGGGACAATGAGTCAGACTCAATGGTAACTGGTTTTAACGGGAAAGAAAAGAGCAACATTCCTCTTGGCAATTTACTAACATCTAGAGTCAAAACTGTTTCTGTATGTCTCGAGTCTTTACTTGGTTAAAACTCTAAGAGATAGGCCTGTGACAGCTCCACACATACAGCCCACAAACATCAACTCAGAACCTTTCAAAAGTCTCAAAAACTAAACTCATTACTTTCCACCAGACCCAGGAAACTGGTAGCAAAGAGTTTCAAAATGTATCTTAAAAGCATTTTTATGCCATTTTGAAAAGTTCTATTTCAACAGTCATAAAAGTAGAGGTGGATGTCCTTGTTTTCCACATGACAGACAGTACAAGAACACCCAGATAACTGTTGACTTAGTCAACACTACTGGAAGCAAGACACTTCCATTAGCCAATGTGGCACACTCCACTCCACCAATTTAAAAGGTTAGAAAACATTCAACTGGCTACTGCTGGTAATGTCCTGTGGGAAGTTACAGAGCAATGGGAAACAATCAAATACTGACTGTGAGGGCTGGGAAAAATGGATGCCAGCAACCCAGAAAGTAAGGAATTTAAGCCATAACCTACTCAAATCTGGAAAGCTCTGCAAAGCCATGAGGGGCAAATTTCTTAGCAGTCTTAATCTTTTCTTTCTTTTTTTTTTTTTTAATGTTTTATTGTGAATTATGTGATAGTTTACATGGAAGAATATTAGCTTTACATCCATACTATCTTATATTGTTTCATTGCCATGGTTACAATCCCCTCTATACATTTTCAACCAACCAAAGGGTATACCCTGCAAGCCTGCTCCCCCAGTCCTGAGCACACAGCCCCTTTCCCTCTCTGGGTCTAGAGTCCCAAGTCGCTCCATCTCTCCACGTTATCGTCTCTGCCTCCATCTCTGGCATTACTATTTCTCTGGGTAGGGTCCCACACTCCGTTCTTCTCCCTTGATGTTCCCAGGGACCTCCACTCATGAACTGCAAAGTCAATCACTCCCCTCCTTTTGCTACAAAACATATACCTTTACATTTCCAATCCACACAGTCAGTCCTGATAGCAATTATTCACTATTGTATCACAAGAGACCTAGCCCCATCTCCTTTCATCAGCACAGCCCAGACAGATTAGATACTACTCAGTGGAGGTTCTACCTTCCTCCGCACGCTCTGGATCTAGGGTCCCTCTTGAAAGTTTGTAAGCCAGTCACTTCTTGCCTTTAAGGGCCCCTCCCCCATTTTGAGAAGCCAATGTCCAAGTTGTCCATCCCTGTCTACTCTGTGTATGGAGGGGGTGGGAATGATTCTTGCTGTAAAAATGTGTCCCCTCTTTTGAGCTACTGCATCCATAGGTATAGGTCAAGTTCACCAAATTGTATCAGATTACTCTTTTTTCCTCTTCTTTCTTCTTCTAGTTGAGCTCTGATCATCCAGTCATTGAAGCTAGGTCAAGTGGGTATTATCTGCAAGTATGGGTGTTCTTGTGCATATGCCCTCTCTTCTTATCAGCTGGACGCTTCACTCTCCAGTCTAGTCCTCTATGGTTATGTCACTGACTCTGGGCCCAAGAGTCCCCAGGTCTTGCCACACTGCTGGCCAACCAGGTCTCCAACTGGGTTGTAGGGCTTAGCTCATAGCTTCATTGCTGTTTTTCCCTCACTTCCCCTTATCAGTGATGAATGTGGTCACCAATCTGAGCGATGTCTGCTCATGTATTCCCATTGAGTTTTAGACTTGGAAGGGGGTTTACCCTGAGGGTACCCGACCACTTGCTTTGATGTCTCCTGGGCGAGCAACTTGCTTGTTCTTGTATTAATCAGTTGGACTGCCCTTATTGTTTTGTATTTTTCCTGTTGGTCTTTCTTTCAAGAAGTATCTTCTGTTCTTCTAGCTGCTCCAGGCTGGTGAAATTTCCCACTTCAGAAGATTCTGGATGGGGTTCAGGATTCTACCTACCGTCTTATGTAATGCAGAGGCTCCACAGGAAGCCTCCTTCACTGGGCACGTTGTAGCCCCATTTTAGGTATTCCAATCAGTTATAGGCAGAAGACAGACTTACAAGCTTACTATGGTGATATTTCTGACTATTCCTTTCTCTCTCCCTCAAATATCTATTTTATAATGGTATGTCAGGGAAAACAAGATTCAAAAGACAGCCGAGCATCTTAACATTATTTCCCCCCTTTTGCCCATTCCAACCATGTCTCAATTCCTGTATCCCAGAGCCCTGTTCCAAGGTTGAGCATACATCATTATTTACCTCTGTCCCACTTAGCCCATGCAAACCTGCCTAATTATTTTCCCATCCACCTTGTTCTTCCATTCCCCTCCCCTTTCTTGTGTATTGTCCCCTTCCCTAGCACCTAAACTATCCTGTGTCTATTCCCTGCCCTGTGCGCCACCTTCCCCTCCCTCTCCTTACCTCACCTTCCACATTCTGGTAACCAGCAAAGAATCCCCCCCCCTTTAGTATGGGAACTTCTTCTTAGTCTATTACAGTAGTGGTCTTATGCAGTATTTCTCCTTTTGTGACTGACTAATTTCACTCAACATAATGTCCTCAAGGTTCATCCATGTTATGTGGTGGCTTGCAGCTTCCTTGTTATGCTTCAAGGGAGAATAATATTCCATTGTGTGTATATATCACAGTTAGTTTATCCATTTTTCCATGGATGGACACTTAGGCTGTCTCCATCTTTTTGCTATTGTAAATAGTGCTGCTATGAACATTGGTGTGCATAGTCTAGTCATGTTATGGCTCGTATTTCTTGTGGGTAAATATCAAGTAAAGGAATTGCTGAATCATAAGCTATTTCCAATCTTCTGAGGAAGTGCCATATTGGTTTCTAGAGAAGTTGGAGAATTTTGCAATCCCACCAGCAATGAAGGAGCGTCCCAGTCTCCCCACATTCTTGCCAACAGTTATTGTCTTCTACTCTTTTGATCTTTGCTGTTATTGCTGGTGTGAGACGATATCTCATTGTTCTTTTGATTTGCATCTCTCTATGTGAAGTGTGAGTGTTCTGGAACACTTCATTGTGCTCATGAGGAATCTGTACCTGGACCAAGAGGCAGTTGTTCAAGCAGAACATGGGAACACAGAATGATTTAAAATTAAGAAAGGTGTGCAACAAGGTTGTATTCTTTCACCATACTTATTCAACCTGTATGCTGAGCAAATAATC
>NW_006408536.1:20400363-20405871 GCF_000296735.1 Chrysochloris asiatica
CTGTATGTGGATGGGTTAATTTCTGGATTCTTGATTCTGTTCCATTGATCAATGTATCTTTCATTATACCAGTACCAGGCTGTTTTGACCAATGTAGCCGTGTAATAAATTTTGAAGTTGGGGAGTGAGAGCTTTCCAACCTTATTCTTCTTCTTAAGCAGTGCTTTGCTTATCCTGGGTCAGTCTTTGTCTTTAGGAAGGCAGGCTCCATCTTAGTGTGGAGGCTTCTTTGCTGTTGTTGTTAAGTGTTGTTAAGTTGGTTCTAACTCTTAGAGACCTTTTTGTAGGGTTTCCTAGGAATGGTTGGTGAGCTTGAACCACCAACCTTGCAGTTCAAGATGACCTTGCAGTCCAGTGGATTAACCCACAGTGCCACACTAGGACTGTAGCCGAGGTTTCTAGGGACACAGATATCTCAGGCCACAAACACATCATCTGACTCTTCAAGTGTACCCATGACATAGGAAAACCAGCTTTGGTCTTTGCTGAGAGCCAAGGCCTCTCCTTTTGGGCAGCTGAAGCCTACTGAAACAGCATGTAAATATTTCTTTATAACCCAATTTAACACTGCCACCATTCCCCATCTAAGCACCTGCCTCAGAGTCTGCAAAGCCCCTTGCCCAGTAAGCCCTGCGGCTCTCCCTGGCCAGCTGGCCTTTTTCGCTTCTAAGCTACCAGACTGAGAAAACAGCTCCAAGCTCTGTCAGCCAGAAATTTTAACCACGTCTGCAATTCTTCCTGAGAGCTTTGGGAAGACAATATTATACTCAACTTGACTCAGAGCAAGACTTCAGCTTCATATATTCCAACTCGTTCGATTTTCACCTCTGGTTAAAAGGACAGAGGAGAACAAGCCTGTTTGTCCTCAAGGCTGAGACGAGACAATTATGCAAGTTGTCTCTAGTATTAAGTGCATTGCTCTGGTGTTAAATGCATTCATTTTCTTTTGTATTTTACCTTGGATTTGACACAAAAGTGCACAAAGTACACATGGCGATCTCACTTGGTTTTCACAAACTGATAACATTCTTAGAACCTACTGTCATCGAGTCGATTCCAACCCAGTGGATTTCCAGACTTTCTATATTGTTGTTGTTGTTAAGTACCGTGGAGTCGGTTCCGATTCAGAGTGACCCTGCACAGGGTTTCCAGGGCTGCAAATCTTTACGGGAGCAGAAAGACTCGTCTTTCTCCAGTGGAACGGCTGGTAGTTTCGAACTGTCAATCTTGAGGTTAGCAGCCCGATTCATAACCACTACGCTACCAGAGCTCCTTGTCAGTCTGTATACAAGCAGATAATCTCATTTTTCTAATGGGTATGAACCAGTTCGCAGTCCACAGCCTAAGCCATAGAACCACCAGGGTGGCTAGTGTTCCCATGTTAGTTCTATTAACATGCTCAGTTGCTAATCAAAAGGGTGGAGTTTAGCTTTCACCCAGAGGTGACTCAGAAGAAAAGCCTGGTGATCTACTTCGGAAAATGGTTCCACTCTGACATTTTCTGTGGTTAAGTGTCTCTTTTTGTCCTGTCCAATTTCCTCGAAAATGTATTACACTTGTTTGAGTAATAAGTTTATCCCTAAAACCAAGCCTCTACATTTCAAAATAACGCCTTATGTCTACCATCTTTAGAGAAGTTAGCAGACAAAATTAATGTGCTCCCCTCCTGTAAGAAAAGTAGACTTTATTACATAACACATAATGAGATCTGAGTGCTCAATGCTGCTGGGTGCAAACACAAAGAAGGCCAGATTACTCTATTTCCCAACAGCCTACACTTTCCTTGCAACATTTCAGTTATCCCAAGTCCCAGGCCGACATGAATGGCATCTCTGAAAGAGGTTTAGGTGATCTGACTTTCAAGGCCTTGTGATTGCCACATCCATTGAAATCAGGACGGTCAGCTCCCTTGTTTCACACTAAAAGTAGATATCCAATGCATGCTGTTGAAACAAGACCCAGCTGAAGGATTTGGAAGTGCAGCTGAAGCAGCCAGGCTGGGGCACCAAAAGGTAGTTCTATTTAATCAACACTCTGTTGGGAAGAATCCCAGGCTCCCAGGGGATCACCCAGAGGACCCAAAGGGAATTCAGGGATTCTATTTGCAAGCTAGTGTGACGAGAAGTGTTTCCACTGAGTCATATTTTCAAAAGACATCGTTTTTTTTCTTTATCTTCCCCCCCCCCCCACCGCCCCGTCCCTTGTAAACAAATGCCAATTAATGTGGAGGATGTGACTTGCTTTGAGTCAAATAAAAATAGCCTGGTAATCGGCTGGTGTACAATTTACCACTTTTTCTTTTAATTGACAGGGCCAACTGCCTGCCACTTGTGCTGGTCAAAGAAACAAGAAATAATTCGAAACATACACTAAGCAGGGGGCGGGGGGAGAGACGATGTCCTCCGGGTAGCTCCAAAGGCAGTGTTGGTTACACTGCATCCAAATATAAAATAAACGATCTGCCCCCGACATAAACTATTTAGACTGAACACCAGCCAAATGAAAGCAGCTGCCACTAGATTAAAAAGCCATTTTCTCAGCCAACTCAGATTAAAAAAGCAACATTTTATGAACATATTTCTTCAACTCAAGCAGATTTTTATTATTCTGTGTTTCAGCTGCACATAAAAATAAAAACAGCATCTACTGGCATGCCATTTGCCAGAAATGTAATTTCAGATAAACATATGGTGCGAAACTAAAAATATTAATGAGGGTATCATCTGTAAAATTCAGATGGTTTTAGTATATGTGGTCCTTAGTCTTTCTTTGTTAAAGCAAATATATATATTTTTTTAATCGATTATATCAAAATGTCACTAATATTTCTTTTCAAGGACGCTGAACAAGAGGCAGCATCTCTCTTGGGTCTCCTCTCTCTAGGGGTCTTGAAAAGAGATAAACTTGGAATATATTGCTTCTTCTTTACCTCGGGCCCTGGAGATAAATCTGGATACAAATTTTTAAAGGCTACAAATTGACGTCCCAATTCTCTTTACTAGTTGATTTGTTGCTGATGTTGTTGTTGGGGTGGTATCTTTATAGGGACAGATTACCAAGTCTGTCTCCTGAAAAGAACAGCAGGGTAGGTTCGAGTGCCTACCTTTGGGTTAACACCACTAGGGCTCCTTCATTTTATTGTTGTTGTTAGGTGTCATTGAGTCAGTTCCGATTCATAGGCACAGCAGAAGGAAACACTGTCGGATTCTGCACCATCCTCACAATTGTTAGCTTTGAGCCCATTGCTACTGCCACTGTGTCAATTCATCTTGTTGGGGGGGCTTCCTCTTTTTCGATTTACTTGCTATTAAAGGCTTGGGAACATTTTCTCCATGCCTGAGGGCACCAGTTCTCTATGGCCAAATTCAGTAAACTGTGTAGACACAGACAAAGAAGACAAAGGCTAGCAGGACAAATAGCTTAAGGACAAGTTATCCAAGTTCTTTACTAATTAAAACAAAAATAAGAAATAGTCCCTCCAACCACTCAGTGAAAGTTTTACCCCAGAGCCAATACATTTTTTAAAAAAGGACACCACCACTGAGCCTACTTCAGTTCACAGTCAGTCTATAGGACAGAGTAGAACTGCCCCATAAGATTTCTGAGACTGTAAATCATTACTCCCATGGAGTGGCTCGTGGGTTCAAACCACTGATCTTTCGATGAGCAGTTAACCCACTGCACCACCAGGGATCCTTCAAGGCCAATAGCCCCAGCAATTGTGGGGACCAAAGAAGACTTTGAAAGTATGTGCTTTCATTGTGTACAGTCTGGGACTCTTGGTGTGGTGTTGTAAGACTACACCACTGGACTGTGAACCACAAGGTAGGCAGTTCAAACTCATCCAGCTTCTCCTCAGTAACTCTATATAGGGTCGCTAAGAGTTGAAACTGACTTGATGGCACTTAACAACAACAACCACACAATACAAGGAGTTCTGATGGTGTAACAGTTAAGCGCTTGGCTGATAATCAAAGGGTTGGCGGTATGAATCTGCCCAGGAGCTACATGGAAGAATACCTAGTGATCTATGCTCCTAAACATTAGTCTAGAAAACCCTATGGGGCTGTTACACTCTGTCACATAGAGTCACTCTGAGTCCAAAGAGACTCAAGAGCACATAACAACAACCACATAGCACAGGGAAATCGCCACAATATTCACCCAGCATATGGTTCAAGCTAATATCTAGGAAGAAGTAAGGAGGTACAAGAGCTGAACAGAAAATTTCAAAGGTCAGGTTGAAAAGACAAAGTCAAATATTATGACAAAATGTGCAAAGACCTGGAGTTAGAAAACTAAAATGAAAGAAAGAACACTCTTAGCATTTCTCAAACTGAGGGAACTGAAGAAAAAATTCAAAACTCAACTCGTGGAATTGAAGGATTCTCTGGGAAAAATACTTGAAGAAAGCATCAAAAGAAGATGAAAGAATACAGAGTCACTGTACCAAAAAGAAATGGTTGATGTTCAAATATTTTAAGAAGTAGCATATGAAGGAAAAAGTCCAAGGTGCATTGAAGTCATTGGCAAAGAACAAGGCTCCGGGGAATTGATAGAATATAAATTGAAATCTTTTACCAAAGTGATGTGGCACTCGAGGCATTCACTCATCCATGCCTAGAAATTTGGGAGACAACTACCTGGCCTACTGACTGGAAGAAGTCTGTATTTGTGCCCATTCCAAAGAGAGGTGACCCCACGGAATGTGAAAAACATAGGACAGTTATCATTGATATCCCATGCCAGTAAAGTCTTACTAAAGGTAATACAGAAACGGCTACAACCATACATTGACAGAGAACTTCCAGAGGTTCAAGCCAGTTTCAGAAGAAGACGTGGAACCAGGGATATCGTTGCTGATGTCCAATGGATCTTGGATGAAAGCAGAGAATACCAGAAAAAGGTTTACCTGCGCTTTATTGACTACGCAAAGGCCTTCAAATGTGTGGATCATGACAAGCTATGTGAAGTATGGGTATTTCAGCACACTTAATTGTGCTCATGAGGAACCCTGTACATAGACCAAGAGGCAGTTGTTTGAACAGAACAAGAGGACACCGAATGGTTAAAATTAGGAAAGGTGTGAGCCAGCGTTGTATTCTTTCACCATAGTTTTTCAATTTGTATGATGAACAAATAATCTGAGAAGCTGGATTCTATGAAGAAATATGTGGCACCAGAATTGGAGGAAGACTCATTAGTAACATGCAATATGCAGATAATAGAACCTTGCTTGTTGAAAGTGGAATAGCACTTGAAACATTTACTGATGAAGATCAAAGAGAACAGCCTTCGGTATGATTACATCTCAATGTAAAGAAAACAAAAATCCTCACCACTGGACCAATAAACAACATTCTTATCAATGGAGAAAAGATTGAAGCTTTCAAGGACTTCATTCTTCTTGGATCAACTATCAACACTCACGGAAGTAGCAGTCAAGCAATCAAATGATGTATTGCATTAGGCAAATCTGCTGTACAAGACCTTTTTAAAGTGTTAAAA
>NW_006408536.1:20412931-20413379 GCF_000296735.1 Chrysochloris asiatica
GTGAAGGAGGCTTCCTGCATAGCTTCTGCATTAAATAAGACCATAGGTGGAATCCTGAACCCCATGCAGAATCTTATGAGGTGGGAAATTTCCACCGGAAAGGACAAGCAGACCAGCCTGGAGAGGCTAGAAGAACAGAAGACACTTCTTGGAAGAAAGACCAACAGGAAAAATATAAAATAATAATGGCAGTCCGACTGACCACTACAAGAACAAGCAAGTTGCTCGTCCAGGAGACATCAAGTCAAGTGGTCGGGTCCCCTCAGGCCAAACCCCCTTCCAAGACGAAGACTCAATGGGAATACATGAACAGACATGCGCTCTAATTGGTGACCATGTTCATTACCGATAAGGGGACGTGAGGGAAAAACAGCAATGAAGCGGTGAGCTAAGGCCTACAATGTTCAATACACTCCTGTGAACCCGGGTGGAGACCTGGTTGGCCAGC
>NW_006408536.1:20414226-20419131 GCF_000296735.1 Chrysochloris asiatica
AGGAAGTCCCCCAGCGAGATGGATTGGCCAAGTGGCAGCATCGATGGACTCAAGCGTGGCAAAAGTAGTGAGGTTGGCCCAGGATCAGGCAGTGTTTCGTTCTGCTGTGCATAAGGTCACTATGGGGTGGTACCAACTCGATGGCACCTAACAACAACAACAACATAATCAACATCACTAAAGCAGCAGTGAAGAAGTCAAACGAGTTATTGCACGGGGCAAATCTGCTACTAAAGATCCCTGTAAAGTGTTACAAAACAAAAAATGTCACTTTTAAAACTAAAGCCCACATGACCCAAGCCATGGTATTTTCAATTAACTCATATGCATGTGAATGCTGAACAATCAATCAAGAAGACTGAAGAAGAATTCATACCTTTGAATGATGTTGTTGTTAAGTACTGTGGAGTCGGTTTCGACTCATAGCAACCCTGTACAGGGTTTCGGAGGCTGTAAATCTTTATGGGAGTAGAAAGCCCCATCTTTCTCTTGCAGAACAGCTGGTAATTTCGAACTGCTGACCTTGAGGTTAGCAGCCCCAATTCGTAACCACTGCTACCAGAGCTCGCAAAAAATACAGAAAGAAGAACAAACAAATGCCCCTTAGAAGTGAAGATGGTGAGACTTTGTCTCATGTACTTTAGATATGCGGTCAGGAGGGATCCATCCTGGAGAAGGACATCATGCTTGCCAAAGGAGAGAGTCAGCAGAAAGACCATCTATGAGCTGGATTGCCACAATGGCGGTAACAATGGACGCAAACATAAGAAAGATTGTAAGGATGGTGCAAAACCAGGCGGTGTGGTTTTCTGTGGTACATAAGGTGTCTATGAGTTGGAATAGACTAGAAGGCACCTATCAATAACAACCATCCTTTGCAACAAACAAAACAGTCTGTCATGCAGTCCTTACATTTAAAGAGTAGACTTGTGTTGTTGTGGTTGTTAAGTGCCATTACAAAATTCAAATCGCTTGTCCTCTAACTGCTTCCTAGGGTTTTCAAGGCTGTGACCCTGTTTTGGAAGCAGATTGTCAGGTCTTTCTTCTGAGGCACCGCTAGGTGGATTAGAATCACTAATCTGACTCGATGGCACCTGACAACAACAACAACTGTTTTACCATATGTGCCACCCAGGGCCTCCATATTAGGACTACAGAAAAATGAAACCAATATTTATGGATCTTCCACTCAATTTTGGAGTCCTTGTGTGGCGCTGTATGATAAGCACCAGACTACTAACTGCAGGATCAGTGGTTCAAACCCACCAGTCGCTTCTTGGAAACCCTGCACAGGATCCCTCTGAGTCTGAACCAACTGAATAGCACTTAACAGAACCACTACTCAATGTAAGGAATATGTGAACAGCGCTTTCAAAGGCCCGCTCACATCAACCCATCAGCCCACTGGTAACTGCTAGGTATCTTGATTTTTGTTAATTATTCCCTTTGTGATGGTTAAGGTTTTATGTCAAATTGCCTGGGCCAGGATTCTCAATGATTTAGCAGTTAAAATGTGGTAATCCTCCATGTTGAGATCAATTATAATGTAATCACTTTAATAATGAGATCAAATATGATAAGTAGCCAGCCAATCAAAGTTGGGGGTTGGGCGGGTTGGGGGAGAATGTGGCCCACAATACCTTTTATCTTATAAGAGATGAAAAGAGAGAGAATGAGCAGAGAAAGAGGGGCCCACTGCCACCAAGACATAAGAGCGGGAGTGGAGTGTGTCCTTTGGACCTGGGGTCGTTGCACTGTGAAGCTCCTAGATCCAGGGAAAGACTGATACCAAGACACCTAGATAACTCCAAGGAATTCTGGGGCTACAGATGCTGAAATGAACCAAGGACTTTTCTCCAGAGCCGGTGCTCTGAATTTGGACTTTTGGCTTCCTAGCCTTTGAGAGTCCTGGAGTGGCGCTGTTGGATAAGCACTGGACTGCTAACCACAAGGTCACGCTAAGAGTTGGAACCTACTCCACAGCACTTACCAACAACAAATACTATGAGAGAATAAACGTCTGTTTGTTGAAGCCATCCACTTGTGGTATTTGTGTTATAACAGCGCTAGAGAACTAAGACCCGCCTTGTGTCAAAAAGAAAACTGGGATTGAGTCAAGTCGAATTAACGGGGTTTACTGAATGAGAAACTTCACCAACAGGGAGAACTCCAATCTAGAAAGAGTTAAAAACAAACCCACGGCCACGGAGTCAATTTCGACTCACAGCAACCCTATATAGGGGTTCCGAGGCTGTAAATCTTGATGGGAGCAGAAAGCCTCCTCTTCCTCCCTCGGAGCGACTGGTGGATTGAAACTGCCAACCTTGCAGTTAGCAGTCCTACAACCTGTAACCCACTTTGCCAAAAATGGTGAGAGGTCTCCAATCTTGCATAGAGACAACACACTTTGAAAGGTTTTTCACCCTTTCTCCTGATTGGTTAGTCACATTCATTGTCTTTTTGTTTGGGGAAAGTTGAACTGGGTTATCTTGATTGCTGAATGTTAACTTAAGCTGATAAGAAAAACTTGCTTAAATTTCAATCTGAGTCCTGGTGTGGTGCTGTGGGTTAATGCCCTGGACTGCTAAGCGTTGACCTGAACCGTAAGGTTGGCAGTTCAAGCTCACCAGCTGCTTCTTGGACACTCTACACAAAGTCACTGTCAGTTGGAATCACGTAGATGGCACTTAACGAACAACAATTTTCGCTTCTCTGAAAATGGACTCATGAAAAATTTTTGTTTAGTTGTCAGTGCAGGGAAGCTGGTTTAACAGTTGCCTCCGAAATAAATTTTTTTTGAATATTTGCTATTCTTAATAGTCTTATTACATATGTATGTACTTTGAAACTTATTTTGAACTTTGTTTTCATATTTTATATTCTACAATCACTGCCAGTGTCTTCAGTGCAGCTTGGATTTCTTCCTTTGACTCATGATCATATGCTACCTCTTGAGCATCCAGTATTTCTTTTTAATACAGTGATTCTGTGTATACCTTCCCACTTCTTTTGGTCTTGTTTGAATCATTCAGTATTTTGCCCTTTGAATCCTTCAATATTGCAAGTTGAGGCTTGAATTTTTTTCTTCAATTCTTCCAGTTTGAGAAGTGCTAAACATGATATCTTCTTGCCTTTTCGTTTTCTAACTCCAAGACTTTGCACATTTCATTATATTTGACTTTGTCTTCTCAAGTGCCTTTGAAATTTTCTGTTCAGCTCTTTTACTTCCTCTTTTTAATGCCTGTGCATTCTTAACCAACGTGGCACAAAATACACATTTTAGCCAAATGTTCAATGACTCCAGACAAGGTCAGAACCAAATATTCTATCCTAGAATGCATTTTGGAGATGCAAGAATATACCTAAAATTTCTTTTTGAATGTCATTTTATTATTATAAGTTTCTAACGTGTGACATGTTACTGTAGTGACAATAATATCTGAGCTCACACAGCTGCTGGCATGTTCATTCAATTTGTGCCCAATGGCCATTCACTCTCAATTGCACAATGGCATTGGCCAGTACTGCCAGCATGGGGTTCTGCTGCTGGTGATATTGCCACCAATTTGTTGCTTTTCTTTGCCCTGGTGACACTGTAGGCTAGGAATTGGGATGCTAACTGCAAGGTTGGTGATTCAAACTCACCAGCTGCTCCTTGGGAGAAAGATGAGGCTGTCTGCTCATCCAAAGATTTCAACCTTGGAAACCCTATATAGCATCGTTATGCATCAGAATGGACTCAAAGGCTGTGGGATTGCTTTTTTAGGTGTTGCTAATTGTAACTGATCAAGATCAAGCCTTTGGAGAGGTGGGGCTTGACGGTAGATAAGGTAGAGGTGCAGTGAAGTTCTTCTTCAGTAATACAACAGAATACCAGGCGAAGTAGGTTCAGGGACGAGCTCCAAAAGTCTGAACCAATATGTAGGAATATTTAAAAATTTGAAGGCTTATAGCTAGTGGAACTTGTAGAGGAAGTAAGAAATTGTGTACTTGTGAATCTGCCAAGCTTGAGGCCGACAACTTGGGAGAGACCAAGTGGGGGAACAGACCCACCATGGAACAAAGCGGCTGGAACCTCGGAGCAAAGGTGGACAATACACTTTGTCAGTTTTGCTTTATAGATTTTCTTTTTTTGAGGGGGTATCTGCTCATTGGCCCCCCACTGTTTGCGCACCTCCATTCTGGTGACTAAAGGGGGTGTCTGAGCGAGTGGAAAGCTCCCACCCAACCACTGGTAGGTTCTTCTGCCACGCATGCACACAGATAATCTCAGCCCACGAGCCGGCCCTGAGCTGTTTTTTAATAGGGAAAAAGCCAGGACAAGGGGTGTGGAGAGGGAAAGAAAATTCAAAAACAAAACAGGCCGAAAATTAAATTAAATCTTGAGGTATAGTATAACAACCAACAGTGGCATCTTGAAATCTATCAGATGGCTTTGAAGGCAAGAAGCTGAAAGAGGACATTAAAGTCATACTCATATTAGACTATAGATTTTTTTTTTTAATTCTCTCCCTCCTCTCCCCTTTCTGTGATTACATATTACACTATCCAATCTAGTTTTGTTGTTGTTATTGTTTTGGTGGGGGGGGGGGTTTCTTATTTTTTTATTGTTGCTGTTTTTCTGTTTTATGCTTCCCCTATTACATTTAGGGGACTCAACAGGATCTTAGCCAGCAGAATTCAGCAGCACATCAAAAAGATAATGCATCATAATCAAGTGGGATTCATATCAGGGATGCAAGGATGGTTCAACATAAGAAAAACAATCAACGTAATCCACCATTGTTGTTGTTAAGTGCCGTCATATATAAATAAGAAAAAAGAAAAGAACCACATGATCAGGTCGATTGATGCAGAAAGGCATTTGATAAACTCCAACATCCATTCCTGATAAAAACACTCAAC
>NW_006408536.1:20422616-20429506 GCF_000296735.1 Chrysochloris asiatica
GAAACTACCAGCTGCTCCGCGGGAGAAAGATGAGGCTTTCTACTCCCGTAAAGATTTACACCCTCGGAAACCCTGTACAGGGTCGCTATGAGTCGGTTCCGACTCCACGGCACATAACAACAACAACAACAACAATCTGATACAGCTTGATGAACTTGACCTACAGCTATGGATGCAATAGCTCAAAAGAGGGAACAAATCTTTACAGCAAGGATCATTCCCACCCCCTCAATACACAGAGTAGACAGGGATGGGCAACTTGGACAATGGCTAACCCAAATGGAGGCGCTACAAAGGCAAGAAGCTTTCAAGAGGGTGTGGAGGAAGGTAGACTCTCCACTGAGCAGTATCGAATCTGTCTGAGTGAGGCTGATGAAAGGAGATGGGGATAGGTCTCTTGTGGTACAATGGTGAATAATTGTTATCAAGGCTGTCTGTGAGGGTTGGAAATGTAAAGGTAGACGTTTTGTAGCAAAAGGAGGGGAGTGATTGACTTTGCAGTCCAGGAGCAGCGGTCCCTGGGACCATCAAGGGAGAGGAGCGGAGAGTGGGACCCTACCCAGAAAAACACTGACGCCAGAGATGGAGGCAGAGAGGATGACGTGCAGAGATGGAGCGGCTGGGAACTCTAGACCCATAGAGGTAGAGAGGCTGTGTGCTGATGACCTGGGACAGGCTTGCAGGGTATTATACCCTTTGTTTGGTTGATGATGCATGGAGGGGTTTGTAACCATGGCAATGAAAGGACATATGATAGGATGAATGTAAAACTCATGTTTTCCCATGTAAGTGATCACATAATTCACAATAAAACATTAAAATTAAAAAAAAAAAGATCAAGCATTTTCCTTTTGGAGTTAAAGGCTCTATGATGACAAGTGCAATTTTACCAACACTGTCTCACCAACTGAGTTTTATGTATGGCTTAAGGAGTCCTAGTCTGGCGCTGTGGATTAATGTGCCAGACTGGAAAGCTGTTTGAAGTGCAAGGTCAGCGGTTCAAGCTCATCAGCCACTCCTCGGAAACTCTATACAGGGTTGCTATAGGTCGGAACCGGCTCATGGCACTTAACAACAACAACAACAACTAAGGAAGATAATGGCCGAATATTTCCAGAAAACAGCCTTAAGACAGTTGCTCTGTTTATTTCTAATATCTGGCAGCATTTACCATGCTTCACATGATCACAGGAGATCAATTTGTCCTCAAACTTTGGATCTAGAATTGTGGCATTGGAGCAAGTAATTGGTTTTCAAAATGACAAAGCTTTCTCTGAATTTCCACCTGCATCTCAGCTTTCACTGCATTCACACCAATTGCGGCATCTTCACTGGAGAAAAATGAGAGAGGTGTCTTTCCAGCGAGTCATGCAAGAAATACTTGGAGCTTCAAGGTGGGCGTCAGTCTGCTTAATGGCTTCAGCAGCTTCCAGCAAATAAATGACCTTTGCTTGCCAGTAACCGCCGGTTGTTAATAAGCCCAGCTTTGTTGCTATCATTATCTGCAAAGCACAAAATTAAGGTTCTTTGTCCAAGCAACATTTAAAAGAATCTGTTATTGTTGCTTTTCCATCTTTTTTGACCTGCTATTGGAAAAGGATTGCTGTTCAGGAAGGACTTGTTTATGAAAAGCAACACTGAATTCAATCCATTCTTCTCAAACTTTAGTGATCCCTGGATTAATACTCTGGGGTGATGTTAGCTGCCATTGAGTGGACTCCCAAATCATGGGGACCCCATGTCCAACAGAAAGCAATGCTGCCTACTCCTGCACCATCCCACGATTGATTGTGGATGCGACAGTGATGATCCATGGGTGTGCTAAAGGCATCTGACGTCTGAAGTCACCATTCACAGCATCAGTCCAAGGCAGATTCCTGGGAGGCAGAGGTCAGACATGCGCACCTCCTCTCTACAACCTCTGTACCAATTCAGATACCAGCCGTTCCTCCCACAGCACTCTCTACTTCTCTGCTGGGTTTGATCAGTCATTGGCCACACAGAACTCACAGGCCAGCCTCACAATCATGAGGTTTATTAGGGATGTAACAGGGTACAACTTGGGATCAGGAGCAGCTCAGAATATAGTTCTTCAATCAGAACTAGCAGAATGGCAAAACTCACCAATTCTCTCCTTAGGGTTCTATACACCTTATTTGCATGGTCCCACCCCCATAAGGATGCCCTGCACCTTACTTACATTATTAACAATGCATCCAATATCCTTGGAGTCCTGGTGCTGCGCTCTATGATAAGTACTTGACTGCTAACCACAAGGTCGGCAGTTCAAACTCACCAGTTGCTCCTCTGAAACCCTATACAGACTTGCTATGAGTCGGAACAGACCAGGCAGTCCTGGTAGTCCCTTAAGGAGCTCTGGTAGTGCAGTCGTTATGAATCGGGCTGTTAACCTCAAGGTCGGCAGTTCGAAACTATCAGCTGTTCCACGGGAGAAAGATGAGGCTTTCTGCACCTATAAAGATTTACAGCCTCGGAAACTCTGTGCAGTATCGCTAGAGTCGGAACTGACTCCACAGTACTTAACAACAACAACCCCCACCCCAAGTCATTTGGTAGGAATTATAAAGTTTATAGCTAGAAGGGCCATATTAAGTAATGAACTGCACCACAATTTTCCTTGGCTTATTTTTGGAAGTAGATTGCCAGGCCTTTCTTCCTAGTCCCTGTTAGTCGGGAAGCTCTGCTGAAACTTGCTCAGCATCATAGCAACACACAAGCCTTCACTGACAGATGGGCAGTGGCTGCTCATGAGAAAATCAAACTCATGATGCTGAACCACCATACCCACAAGTTTGTGGGGGCGGGGGGGTGGAACCAAGAATTTATAATCCCAAGGAGATGCTCTTGCTGGTTAGGGGTTCATAGTTGGAATAGCTCTGAGTTAGCTAATGTCCTCATCCCCACCCATTATCTTCAATGTGTGCCTGCTTTGCTGAAAGGGCGTGGGTCTGATTTTGATTGTGCTAATTTTTCAGTTTCTTTTCAAATAAACCACTCAACTCTGTTCATTTTAGTGAAACATCAGTCACATACTATAAAATTCTCCCATGTAAAGTGTGCCATTCGGTGGTTTTTAGTATAAACATAGATTGATGAATCATCACAACTACTTAATTTTAGAACAATGCCATGACCCCCAAAAGAAACCCAATGCCCTTTACCCATCATCCCCTATTCTCTCCATCCGCCAATACCGGCAACCACTAGTCTACTTTCTGTCTCTTTGGATTTGCTATTCTGGACATTTCATAGAAGTGGAATCATACAATCATTTTCTGTACTGTTTTCTTGATGGGGTAGAAACAAAGCAATATTTATCCTAGCTGAACATGACAAGAAAAACAAACCTGTTGACTACTGTCCTTTAAGATACAAGATTTGCAGGACTGATGGCTCCTCCCCATGAAGGTCAAGGGCATCCACAGGGAAGGCTATTTGGATTTGGAAGGTTTACTACTTACTACAGTGGGGGTGGTGCTGTGGGTTAATGCATCAGACTGCAAAGTCATTGGAACTGCAAGGTCGGTGGTTCAAGCTCACCAGCTGCTCCTTGGAAACCTTATACAGGGTCGCTATGGGTAGGAATCGACTCGATGGCACTTAACAACAACAACACAGTGGGCCCACCATCCCAACACCTGACTCTCCATCTCCTTCACTCTTTGGAGAACTCCTTCATGACTCCAGCTGTGTGGGATTTTGTTTGTTTCCTTGCTTGTTTTTATCGTGGCAAAAATATAGAACAAAGCATCTGCCAATTCAAGGATTTTGATGTGTACAATTGAGTGACATTAGTTATGTTCATCACATTGCGCAACCATCACCATGATCCACTTCCAAGGGATTCTACCATCATGAACAGAAATGTTGTGGTGAGTCGATTCCTTGAGGTTCACAGTTCAGTGCTTAGCCTATAGTGCCACACTAGGAGTCCAAACTGCTGGGAATTTTGCATGATGCCATGACACCAGCTTAAATCCTGAACACTTGACCTGTAAGTGTGAAGATCGTATTGAATGCTAATTTAAAGGTAAGATGTCCCTGGGTGATAGAAACAGTTAACAGTGCTCTCTCGACTGCTAATCAGAAAGTTGGTGGTCGGAGTCCACTCTGAACCACCTCAGAAAAGGCCTGGCAAATCTCCTTGTTAAAAGCTTGTTGTTGTTGTTATTAAGTGCCATCGAGTCGGTTCTGACCCATAGTGACCCTGTATAGGGTTTCCGAGGGTGTAAATCTTTACGTGAGTAGAAAGCCTCATCTTTCTCCCGAGGAGTGGCTGGTAGTTTCGAACCACTGACCTTAAGGTTCACAGCCCGATTCGTAACCACTACGCTACCAGAGCTCCTTAGCCACTGAGAAGCCGGGGGAGTAGAGTTTTGCACTGTCACACAGTTGGTTGTCATGAGGTTAGAATCGACTCCACAGCAAGTAGCTACTGCATAAGAAACCCAGGGGAGATGACAAAGTTTAACTTGGGGTGTTGTAAAGATTATTGGGCAAATATTAGAAGGTATTTTCCAATATTCAACTCACACTGTGCGGGCAAGGCCATCTTGAATCCTTACCAAAGAAACCGTCACACGATCGCATTTTAGTTGACTGGTGCATTTCTGGTCGTCACTTATGGCCAATTGTTCATTCTCTTGTTCCATTCACTTTCCTGAACTTCTGACAGTGAAACAGTTCTGTTTTGCCATCCTCCACTTGTTTTCCCAGCTCTCCACCCTCTCCACCTACAAGTGAGCACTCAATTGCCAATTGAGGTTCATATCACTCTGAGCTGAGCCCTGGAGTAGTGATATAGAATCAGCACTGGACTGGTAACCACAAGGTTGGTAATTCCAACTCACTAACTGTTGTTGTTGTTATGTGCCGTGGAGTCGATTACGACTCATAGCGACCCTGTACAGAGTTTCCGAGGCTGTAAATCTTTACGGGAGCAGAAAGCTTCATCTTTCTCCCGCAGAACTGCTGGTAGTTTCGAACTGCTGACCCTGAGGTTCACAGCCCGATTCATAACCACTACACTACCCTATACAGGGTTGCTATACGTTGGAACTGACTAGACAGCACACATGATGATCATGCAGAGCCAGTTGGCTGGTGCTAGGAATGTGGAACTGATATTTTTTTATATTTTTCAAGAACCAACTGCACGCCAAGAACCAGAGTAGCCTGAGAAATGTAGCATCACTGTTTAAAGAATGAGGACATTGAGTCCCAGAGAGCGTGTGTAACTCACAGAAATTCACAGTTCTGATGGAATAGCAGAAATCTACACCAAACTGGAATCTGATCCCACTTTGGCCAAGGCTATGCTCCCTTCATTATGCAGTGATTTTCCATTTTAGCTTCACATGAAAATGACCAGGTGCATTAAAACACACAGCCATACACAACCAAAGCATGGCCTTGGCCTCACTCCTAACTAAATCAACAAGTTGTCATTGAGTCAATTGTGACTCATGGAGACCCCAAGTGTGTCAGAGTAGAACTGTGCTCCATAGGGTTTCCAGTGGCTGATATTTTAAAAGTCGATCAGCACGCCTTTCTTCCCAGGTATCTCTTCCTGGTGGTGGTGGTGGTTGTGTGGCACCAAGTTGGTTCCGATTCATAGCAATACTGTATAGGGGTTCTGAGGCTGTTGATCTTTACAAGGCAGTAAGCCTCATCTTTCTTCCTCAGAGCGACTGGTAGATTTCAACCACTGACCTTGTAGGCACCTTTTGATTAGACTCAAAACTCCAATCTTTCCTTAGCAGCCTAGTGATTTCACCATTTGCAGGACCCAGGGACTCTGAATTTGGCCCCACTCCCAGAGATCCTTATTTAAATGGGTGGGGCCGGCATCAGTACTTCCCTTTAAAAGCTTGAGTGGGTGGAGAGCAGGAAGACTCTAATGAAATGCCAGAGTTAGAATCACTATGCTAGAATGAGCTGCCTTTCAAGTAATATCAGTAAATTTCATAAAATATACCAGAGGCTGGACAGCACTTCAATCCTGACGTCTAAAAATACCTAATAGTGGCTGGAATACACAGTATTAAAGTAAGTGTAATTGGGTAATTTCACTAAGGAGAGCATCATTTCCTCATGCAAAGTGTTTACAAGAGGCCTGGGACAAAGGGAGACAGAGTGAATCTGATGCCCTGGCCCACCTGGAAACCACCTGGTTTAGTTACAGGCCCTTCTGCCATAAGCAAGCACGTTTGCATTCCTGCAGGAGGGCTCTGTCTAGTACCTGGAAGCTGGCCCAGCCCATGCAAAGGGTGTCTGAGGAGTGTAGGGAATTTATCATTGCAAGAGGCAGCCATTCACCCATGAAGAGAAACAGTCAGTGGCTGAATGGTGTTGTTGTTGTTGTTTTTAAGTGCTGTTGAGTAGGTTCCAACTCATCGCGACCCAGTATAGGGTTTCCAAGGAAGAGCAGGTGAGTTTGAACCACCAACCTCTTGGTTCAAACTATGAGAAACTCTCAAGATGGTTCATCTTCAGGAATAAAGGATTTGGGGTTTGTTTGTTTGTTGTTGGGTTTTTTTTGTTGTTTTTGCTAGACTTGACATAGGTTGTTGATTCATACCCAGGGATATGTAAGCAGGATGAATTTGGGGAGGTGGGAAAGGAATCTGTTCCAGGGCTAGAAATTTTAAAATAAGAATACACCCATCAAGGAAATAGGGGAAATTCATGGGGAGGAATGAAACTAACTTTAAATAAGGATGCTACCGATAAGGAGTAGTAGGCAACATTAGTGGTAGATTGTAAAGTCCATGTTGTTGTTGTTGTTGTTAAGTGCCAGAAAGTCAATTCTGACCCATAGGGACTCTGTATAGGTTTCCTGAGGAGCAGCTGGTGAGCTTGAACTGCCA
>NW_006408536.1:20429606-20430184 GCF_000296735.1 Chrysochloris asiatica
CCCAAAGGATGAAATATCTAGGAATAAATGTAACCAGAGAAACAAAGGAGCTATACAAACAAAACTATAAAACACTACTGCAAGAAATCAAAAGAGACCTAAAAAATGGAAGCATGTACCATGCTCCTGGATAGGAAGACTTAACATTGTGAAAATGTCAATACTGCCCAAAGTAATTTATACCTATAATGCAATCCCAATCCGGATTCCAATGCCAGTCTTCAGAGAGATGGAAAAAACAATTACAAACTTTATGGGGAAAGGAAAGAGACCCAGGATAAGCAAAGCACTGCTTAAGAAGAAGAAAGAATAAGGTTGGAAACCTCTCACTCCTTGACTTCAAAATTTATTACACGGCTACAGTGGCCAAAACAGCCTGGCATTGGTACAATGAAAGATACACTGATCAATGGAACAGAATCAAGAATCCAGAAATTAACCCATCCAAATACAGCCAACTGAGTTTCGACGAAGTACCTAAAAATATCGCATGGGGAGGGGATAGTCTCTTCAACAGATGGTGCTGGCAGAACTGGAAAGTGATATGCAAAAGATTGAAACAAGACCTTTACCTCATG
>NW_006408536.1:20431322-20433857 GCF_000296735.1 Chrysochloris asiatica
TGCCACGTTTTTCTTCATAGAACCCAGCTTCTCAGATTATTTGCTCAGCATACAGGTTGAATAAGTATGGTGAAAGAATACAACCCTGTTGCACACCTTTCTTAATTTGAAACCATTCAGTGTTCCTGTGTTCTGTTCGAACAACTGCCTCTTGGTCCATGTACAGATTCCTCATGAGCACAATAAAGTGTTCCGGAATACTCATACATCGCTAGTACCCAGTAAAAAGGGAACTGGAGGAGGGGATTTTTCAAGACAGGAATAAAACTCTGAGAGGCGGCAATGCTGCGCATCTGCCCGTGTCTACAGGGTTGGGTGCCTGATTTTGCAAAATCGAATAAAGAACACCTCACTCTCCATAGCATGAGTACAGATTGGGTTTCTTGAGTGTTTGTAGGTTATCAATGACATTTCTCACAAAACCCACCTTGCAGTGCAGTGCTTTATCCCACATCGCCACACCAGCCCGAATACTTACTGTTCACTGTAGGCTGCTTGGTTCCCCCTGAACTTCATTTGCCCATGACTGTTGGTGTGGCTCTGTGGGTTAATGCGCTGGACTGGAAAGTTGGTTTGGACCACAAGGTGGCAATTCAAGTTCCCCAGCTGCTCCTTGGAAACCCTGCACAGGGTCCCTGTGGATAGGAACCAACTCGATGGCACTTAACAGCAACAATCATCCTGGGGTTCTGGTGTGGCACTACAGGATAATGCACTGGAACAAAAGGTCAGTTTGAATGGCAGGGTCGGTGGTTCAAACCCACCAGCTGTTCCTTGGAAACCCTATACAGGGTCACTATGGATCAGAACCAACTTAATGGCACTTAACATCATCCTTGTGTGGTGCTGTAGGATAAACACTGGACTGCAAACCACAAAGTCGGCAGTTCAAACCCACCTGCTGTTCCTTGAAAACCCTACACAGGGTCACTATGAGTTGGAACTGACTCAAATGCACTTATAACAACAACTATTACTCAAAAACTTATCCATTTTGGATCGTTTGTGCCTTGCTGTCTTACTTGCTCCATCCCCTCACTTACTGCTTCCAGCAACACCACCCTATTAACACCCTACATCTAAATCCTTGTCTCAGGGTCTCTTTTGGGAGAAGCAAAGTAGGACAACCTCCGGGGATCTCCTTTGAGGCTGAGATATAAATAAGCATTAAACTAATACTGACACCAATTTATATATGAATAGCACTTTGCAGCTTACAAAGAGCTTTCACCAACACTATCTCAAAATGAGGATGTTGTTGTTGTTGATAATTGGCCTTGAGTCAGTTCCGACCCATAGTTACCCTATAGAGGTTCCAAGCAGCTGGTGAGCTTGAACAGCCAACCTTGCACTTCAAATGGCTTTGCAGTCTGGCACATTAACCCCCTGCACCACACCAGGGCTCCAAAAGGTGGATAAGGGATAACACTTTGTAACACCATCACAAGAGAGCTTTAGAATGCATACAAAGAGCTTTCATTTATTGAGAGAAAAGGATTCAGTCACCTAATAAAGCAGGCAGGCATAGCAAAAACAAAAACAAACCCCCAAACCCATTGCATTCAAGTGGATTTGGACTCATAGTGACCCCACAAAACAGAAAACTGCCTCATAGAGTTTTTCAAGATGGTAATCTTTATGGGAACACACTGCTACATCTTTCTCCCATGGAATGACTGGTGGGTTTGAACTGCTGATCTTTCAGTTAACAGCCAAGCACTTAACCACTGAGTCAACAGTGTGGCACTGTAGGATAAGCACTCTACCGCTAACCACGAGGTTGGTGGTTCAAACCCACCAGCCATTCCTTAGAAGCCCTATACAAAGTTGCTATGAGCTAGAAATGATTACACAGCACTTCAGGATAATGCAGGATAGTGCACTGGACCGCAAGGTCCGTTTGAACTGGAAGGTTGACTTGGCAAGGTTGCTCCTTGGAAACCCTATACAAGGTCTCTATGGGTCGGAACCAACTCGACAGCACTTAACAACATGTTTCCCCATAAGTACGTAAGATCCCTGGATATGAGTACCATCTGCTTCTCTACAGATTGGTGGTTGTGGTGGTTATGTGCTGTCGAGTCTGTTCTGACTCATAGCAACTCTGTATAGGGTTCATTGTTGTTGTTGTTGTTAAGTGCCGTCGAGTCGGTGCTGACCCATAGCGACCCTGTATAGGGTTTCCGAGGAGCAGCTGGTGAGCTTGAACCACCAACCTTGTAGTTCAAATGACTGTGCAGTCTGACGCATTAGCCATGAGGCTATAAATCTTCACAGGAGCAGAAAGCCTTATTGTTCTCCGGCAGAGCGACTGGTGAATTTGAACTGCTGACCACTATGCTATCAGGGTTCCTTCCATAAAGATTACAGCCATCCAGCTGATAAGAAGAGAGGGCATATGCACAAGAACACCCACACTTGCAGATAACACCCACTTGACCTGGCTTCAATGACTAGATGATCAGAGCTCAGCCAGAAGAAGAAAGAAGAGGAAAAGAAGAGTAATCTGATACAATTTGATGAACTTGACCTACA
>NW_006408536.1:20434727-20441660 GCF_000296735.1 Chrysochloris asiatica
TTAAAAAAAAAAAAAAAAAAAAGATTACAGCCAAGAAAACCTATTGGCAGTTCTACTCTGTCACTGAGTCAAGGTTAACTCAACAGTAACCAACAACTAACCTACAGGTTAATGGTTTGAACTCTCCCAGCAATTCCTCGGAAGGAAAGCCTAGCAATCTGCTTCCAAAAAGATTACAGCCAAGAAAACTCTATGGAACAGTTCTACTCTGTAATACACACAGTCGCCCTGAGCAAAATTGATTTCACAACACTGGGGTTTTTAGGTAGTATAGTGAGAAATAACTCTTGTGGGCGTGGTCCATCTTCAGAAATTCATGAGATTGCTAGGCCTGGCAAACAGATGGTTGATTTACATACAGGGTGGGATATGTAACTTGGTGGTTCTAGGACTCGGAAATTTAAATCAGAATACAGCCATTAATACAATGGGCCAGCCATTTTGGCTCCTCTGAAGGGAGGGGAAATGGGATGTGCCCATAGAATTGTATATGGGGAACTGAAACTAGAGGAGGGGCTTTTTGGAGACAAGAATAAAAACCATTTGTGGAGGGCCTTGTGGCACGCCTGCCCCGTGTCTACTGGGTTGGACACCCAAGTTTGCAAAATCGAATAAAGAAAATCTCACTCTTGTTAAAATGAGTCCAGATTGGATTATTTGAGCGTTTGTCAGTATAGACAAAGTTTCTCACAGTATGTACTCTGCCAACTCAATAAGGTGCTTTACAGGAAGAATCCTTCATTAAAGCAAATATTAGAAATTTTTCTATTGTTTTATATAAAGGAGGCTCAAACAATTAGTGTAAAAACGTCAGTGTCCACCCCTGCCCCATGCCAAATTTTTACCATGAATGCTTCATGCTTCTTTATGTGAAATTCTATGCTAAACACATGTGCTGGGCCTAACATTTTTTGCTGAGATTAAAAAAAAAAAAAAAATTAGCATGTTTCTCAGACTAGTGATAACAGAGAAATTCAACATGCCCCCACTTTGTCCTGCTCTACTGTAAATAAGGCGTCCCGGTGTGGCGCTGTGGGTTAATGCACCAGACTGCAAGGTTGGCAGCTGCTCCTCGGAAACACTATACAGGATCACTATGGGTCAGAACTGACTTGACGGCACTTAACAACAACAACAATGTAAATCAACAATGAGCTAGAAAGGGGGAGATCATTGGGGCCACCGCATAAAAAGTAATGAACATTTGTCATTTCTTGCAACGTATCTGCTAGCTATTACAGTTTAACCAGTCTTAGCTATAGAGAACTTGTCAATAAAATTGCCTGGCTTATAAAGATGTTATTATTCTGAGGATAAAATGAGTAAAAATGCACAGCTCTCTCTGAGTCCACATCCTTAAGGGAAAGGATAACCCTGCTGTCGAGGAGTGTGATTTAAGTTATTCTTGTCCTTTCTGTGCTGAGTCAGGGCTGGCCTCTTGGCGCTTTTCTTCCCGAAAAGTCGGGCCCCTTTCTTAGTAAAATTGCAATCTTCCCTCTGCAAATTGGATGCTTTCTCTGCTGGTTGGATTTCTATTGTTAGTATTTTTTTATAATGGACTTCATTTTGTGGAGCAGTTTTCCATGTAGTGAAGAATTGTGCAGGAAGTACCGAGAGTTCCCCCTGCACACCGCTTCTTCCATCACTGACATCCTATGTCCCTGTGGTCCATTTGTTACAATGGATGAACCCACATGGATACATTACTATGGACTAATGTCCCTCGTTCACATGCCGGTTCACTCTTTGTATTCCATAGTCCTATGGGCTTTGACAAATGCCTCATATCATGTATCCACCATTACAGTATTTTAATATACAGTATTGCTAGAATTTTAAGGAATTTTAAAGCATTTTCTTACAAACAAGATTAGAACTTTCTTTACAAGGGGTACCATATTAATCATGTAGTTGAGGCTCTTTTCATTATATATTTTCTTTTCCTTTTATATTTATTCTTCAATGAAATCTAGACAATCTCTTAGAATGTCTAAGCTATAATATCCATACAGGAAGTCTTGGTCTTCTAGATTTATTTCCCTCTTAATCAATTAGACCATGGCTTTCATGTAAACACAAAACTATTCATCTTTCAGGGTCAGGATTAGGTCAGAGAGGTTGTGACAAAGTGGGGTGCAAAGCTGGTAGAAGGTGACAGAAACAAAGGGCAAAGAGCTTCTGAGCGGAAAAAAATAAATAGAATAGAACAGGAGAAAACAAACTGACTGGGGGGATGGAGCGCAGGGAGAGGGCAGAGAGCAAGGCAGCATCCGAACATTCCTGGTGGCCAACCTTTCTGGGCTTATTCAACAGAATAACACACAAACTGAAGAGGTAGAGGTAGGCATTCAGGGGTACTTAAGGAAGTTGGGAAGGATTCCTGCTATGGCACTGTAGGATCAGCACTGACCTGGAAACCACAAGGTCACCAGTTCAAACTCACCAGCTGCTCTTCAGAAACCCTATTCAGAATCCACTTGATGGCACTTAACACCACCAACAACAAAGGAAGCTGGGGAGTCCTGGTGTGGCATTGTATGATAAGCACTGGACCACAAGGCCAGTTAGAACTATAATGGCGGTAGTTCAAACTCACCAGCCGCTACTTGGAAACCCTATAAAGGGAGTCTAAGGCATTTGACAACAAAGGAAGTTAGAAGGGAAGGAAACAGGTGGGGAGACAACTTAGGTTAAAACACTGGGAGTCAACTTTGTGAACCGGCCATGTCTTGCATCTGATTTTGCAAAACCTCATTCTCGCTTAAAAAAAAAAAAAAAAAAAGACACTGGAGTCAACAGAGCCCAGAGAGGTGCTAGATTTAAGAGTGAGTGCATATTTAATCTCCTCAGTTTATTTGTATTTTCAAAAGTACATAAACAACTCCTGTTTTAGTCTTCAGTCCACTTTGCTGGAACATTCTGTGTAGAGATGGAAAGACAAGAGGGCTGGGCTCCGTCTGTAGTGTATAATTTTTATTCCAGATAATAATAATGCAGAGATGCTCACATGTTAATTAAAACTGTGGCAATGTTCCAGAACATGACACTAATTATTACTGCAGACTTAGCGATGGATTGTAAACAAGAAAAATGTACCCAAAAAGTATATAAGTATATATATATGTGTGTGTGTGTGTGTGTGTGTGTGTGTGCGCGTGTGTGTATATACACACACACGCACAAGGGGCTTTCAAAAAGTCTGTGGAAAATACAGTGAAAAGATACTGGAATTTTCCCATGAACTTTGTGTATGTGTGTGTGTGTGTGTGTGTGTGTACGTATGCTGAGCTGTATTAATATGACATTACCTTGAGGTGGTGGAAGATTTTCAACATGTTTCTTTGGGACATTTGGTTGTTGCCAATTGGTATTTGGATTGTGGATGGAAATCGGTATTTTTGGGAAAACTCAAAAGGCAAATTTTATCTGAAAGAGGTGATTATCTGTTACTGGCTTTCTATGCATACCTATTGATTAGGATTATTGCTCTTATTTGTGCTTATGCTTATAAGGTATCAAGAGTAGAGGAAGACTCATTAAAAAATCTGAAATAGATGATAAATTCTTGCTTGCTGAAAACGCAGAGGACTTAAAATTCTTAGAGATGAAGCTCAAAGACCACAGCCTTAGGTATGGGTTGTACTTCAATGTAAAGAGAAAAAACAAAACAAAAAACTTCACAACTGGACCACTAAATAATGCCATGATAAATGGAGAAAAGATTGAAGTTGTCAAAGACTTTATGTTACCAAACAACAACATTCTGGTCTTCAAACAACTTTGAGAGGACACAAACTGGGCTGAGATGGATAACTCTGTGATTAATAAGCCAAAAACCAAACCCACTGTTCCCAAGTTGGGTCACTTCTGACTCATCGGGACCGTATAGGCCAGAGGAGAACAGCCCATAGGGCTTCTAAAGCTGGAATGTTTTCATTCCTTGGAATGTTTACTCCCTTGGATTGGCTGGTGGATTTGAACTGCCAATGTTTTGGTTAGCAGCTGAGCACTTAATCACTACGCCACCTTAAACCTCTTGTCATCAAGATGATTTTGACTCATAGATAAGAACTGCTTAGGGTGTCCAAGGGTGTAAATCTTTCAGGAAGCTGACTGCCACTTCTGTCTAATGCAGAGCAGCGGGTGGTTTCCAGCTAAGCATGTAGCCACTGTGCCACCAAGGCCCCTCTGTGGGTGCCATCTAGTCAGTTCCAACTCATAACAAGTCTATGCACAACAAAACAAAGCACTGCCCAGCCCTACACAATCCTCTCCCATCTGTTGCTGTTTGAGCCCATTGCTGCTGCCACTGTGCCAATATTCCATCTCATTCAGGGTCTTCTTCTTCAAAGACCCTCTGCTTTTTTAATGTCTTCACCAGAGATTGGTCCCTCCTGAGAACACGTCTGAAGCATGAGAGACTAAGTCTTATCATAGGATTAATGTTGTTAAGTGCCATTGAGTTGGTTCTGACTCATAACCATCCTGCATAGTTTCCAAGGAGCGGTTGGTGAGTTTGAACCACTGACCTTGTGATTCAGCCTGACCTTGTGGTCCAGTACTTTATTCCACAGCGCCACACCAGGACTCCACAGGATTAATGTTGTTGTTGTCTTCGACGTGGTTCTGACTCATAACTACCTGAGGGACCAGTCGCTGGAGAAGGATATCATGTTTCGTAGGGTGGAGGGTCAGAGAAAAAGAGGAAGACCCCCAGCAAGATGGACTGGCAAAGTGGCAACATCAATGGGCTCAAGCGTGGCAATGATAGTGAGGTTGGCCCAGTATCGGGCAGTGTTTCGTTCTGCTGTGCATAAGGTTGCTATGGGTCAGTACCGACTTGATGGCACCTAACAACATGTTGTTGTCGTGTGCCATCGAGTCGGAACCGACTCATAGCGACCCCATGACCAGCAAAATGAAACAATGTCGGATCCTGGGCCAACCTCACTATCGCTGCAACACTTGATGCCATCAATGATGTCACCTGACCAATCCATCTCGTTGGGGGTCTTCCTCTTTTTCTCTGACCCTCCACCTTACCCAGCATGACATCCTTCTCCAGAGACTGTTCCCTCCTGACAATATGTCCAAAGTATGAGAGACGAA
Organism: Chrysochloris asiatica; assembly: GCF_000296735.1. Lineage (NCBI taxonomy): Eukaryota > Metazoa > Chordata > Mammalia > Afrosoricida > Chrysochloridae > Chrysochloris > Chrysochloris asiatica. The sequence continues at coordinate 20,439,837 of NW_006408536.1, forward strand.
GCTTAGCCATCCTGGCCTCCAAGGAGCACTCTGGCTGCACTTCTTCCAAAACAGATCTATTGGTTCTTTTGGCAGTCCATGGCACTTTCAGTATTTTCCTCCAACACCACAACTCAAAGGCATCAATTCTTCTACAATCTTCCTTATTCACTGTCCAGCTTTCACATCCATATGAGGTTATTGAAAACACCATGGCTTGGGTCAGGCGCACCTTAGTCCTCAAGCTGACATCTCTGCTCTTCAATACTTCAAAAAGTTCCTGTGCAGCAGTTTTGCCCAATGCAATACGTCGTCGGTTTCCAAAGAGCAGCAAGTGAATTTAAACTGCCAACCTTGTGGTTCAAACAGACCTTGTGGCCCAGTGCTTTATCCCACAGCGCCGCAGCAGGAGTAGGCTCGATCAAGAGGCTGCTTTTGGTGTTTCCTACCTGAAGACCAAGTCCTGGTGTGGCGCTGTGGGCTAATGTGTCAGACTGCAAAATTGGTTTGAACTGCAAGGTTGGCAGTACAAGCTCACCAGCTGCTACTTGGAAACCCTATACAGGGTCGCTATGGGTCGGAATCAACTTAACGGCACTTAACAACAACCTGAAGACTGTTTGAGACTCAGCACACTGATTTTAGATCCATTGGATATCCCACACTGTTTTGAAATGCACGTATGTTACTTATGAAGATGTCATCATTTTAAGATACTGCACTGAAATTTTACCTTACGTTCCAGAAGGATTCCTGTTTTCCTCTTTGCTAGGATAGAGACAAGTTTTTAAATACGAATTTGTCTTTGAAAGATTTCAAATGCTCCATGAGGTTTTAGTGCTACCACACTGCACAAAATGCTTGTTTGTGTTTTCAAATATCAAATGTTACTTTAAAATCCTGCGTGTTGTAACGTTTAGATGAATTTCTTTCAACACTTGGAGATGATAATATTCTTGGATGCTTTAATGATCAGATCTCTTTCCCCTACTGCTGTTTGCATGTTGAAGGAATGGTGTAGGCCAAAATTTTAAATTTATGTCATGTAAATGTGCTAACTGTTGGGCCATGGGAAGGGGGCAGGTTTCACAGATTTTTCTAGGTCTCACCAAAAGTTAGGTCCTTGGGTAAAACTGTCAAAATGAAGTCAGTTGTGGAAATTGAAACGTTTTGTGGCATTTTTTTATGTGAAAATTTATAAGCATTATGTCAAGTGCCCAGGCCCACAGGAGAAGATGTAGTAAGCAAAACTGTGTAAATAAACTGGAATTTTCTAAAGCGTGTTCCCAATTGGAAACAAATCATTTTTATTACCTTTACTCACATTTTTCATCTGTAATTTGTGGACTCATAAATATTATACATAGTTAAAAATTGAATGGAATTCTATGATTTATTTTTAATTATTTTTTTTTTTTTTTTTAGAAAGTAATTGGCTTGTTCTCTGATGCTCTCATGAGCTGGAAGATGAAAAATATTATAGAAATGTTTTGATGTATTTTTAGCTTTGGAAAAATGCATGGCAGTCAAGTTGATTCTGAAAGAATTTGATTGCTAATTTGGTGTCAAAATTGTGCTTTCTCTACCCTCCCCCTCCACTTTATATATGGCACCTGGAAGGAGCCTTGGTAGTGTAGTGGTTAAGCTCTCCCCGTTACTAACGAGAAGGTTGGCGGTTCGAACCTTTTGTGCCATGGATGTCTGCTTCCGTAAAAATTCTGGTGCAGTTTAAGTCTGTCCTATACGGTTGCTGTTCCGACCCATAGCGACCCTGTACAGGGTTTCCGAGGGTGTAAATCCTTACGGGAGTAGAAAGCCTCATCTTTCTCCCGCGGAGCAGCTGGT
>NW_006408536.1:20442195-20557337 GCF_000296735.1 Chrysochloris asiatica
ACCCCATGCACAGCAGAACGAAACAATGTCCGATCCTGGGCCAACCTCACTACCGCTGCCACACTTGAGTCCATCAATGCTGCCACCTGGCCGATCCATCTCGTTAGAGGTCTTCCTCTTTTTCTCTGACCCTCCAACTTACCTAGCATGACATCCTTCTCCAACGATTGTTTCTTCCGGACAATATGTCCAAATATAGCCCCTTAAGTCTTCTTAAAATTTAACATAAGTTTAGCTTAACTAGGGAAAAAAAGGGTCTGCCTTGAGCATTATGCTCTTTTAAGAACTCTCTATACGGGCTCATACTGTCAATTGCAACTTGAAATATTAGACAGACGCCTCAGGGGCAGTGAGATGTGAATGAGGGAGGAAATTCACAAAAAGAGGGTGAGAATGGCTGCAGATCTTGAGTAAAATCAAGGCACATATAGAATCTGTTGAATTTCTATATGATTTGCTGGGTATTTTCTCAACAACAACAGCAAAAAAAAAAAAAAAAAAGGAAAAAACATTCATCTCAGTAAACTTCTGGCCTAGAAAATCTCTAATTTTTTTATACTGGTGACCCATCTCCATCCCACTGACTCTGAATTTACCATGTTGGGGTATTTAGATACATTTCAAGAAAGAAAAAAGACATCACAAATATCATCTGATTCTATTTGACTCATCTGCCTCACTGTATTTTTTTAAATCTCTTCTGTATTCTGTATCTTTTATCTCTTGCCCTCTGGTGTCATCTGAAAATGTGATGAGTTTGCCATCTCAAAAGACCCCGATGGTCTGCTGATGGGTCATGCCTCCCTCTGAGAGCTGAGCAACAGGCTGTGTCTGTGGAAGATGCGCTGGCTTTCCAGCTACCAAGGGGGTTGCTATATTCAACCAAGATAAAACCATTGCACTGACCATTAACCTAAATCCTTCCAATGCCCAACGATACCTTCTACATGGAGGGCTTCCTGCCCCCTTCCAACTTTTCTTTACCGACAGGGAGCAGAGTCCTCCTGGAGCCAACCCTTGGTGCTTCCAATTGTGCTCTCCTTTGGGAACAGAAGACCACATACAGGGGACCACATACAGTGTATGTATAACATTGCCTTTCACACATTTTATTGATCCCCCAATTCTAAGTGTCTTGAACAAACATGCTTTCTTTTCACTGTGTAATGTTGATGCTTTTGTCCCAGGCCCAGGCTTTAATAGCTAGTGCTCTACAAGTGCCCGCCACCACTTGTCCTAATGTTAGGCTCTTTTGGGAAGACAGAGTGTTCTTGGGGGCCACTCCAGAGGTGGGAAATGTCTTCCCTGAGGTTTGGAACCAGTCATCTGAACGGCTGTGACTAGATGGTCATAAATCTTATGTCCAAAGACTGCAGAGCCTTGCAGCAGATAGATCATCTGCAATGAAGGGAAGACTTGGGAAGATGAACTCCATTACCATTGAATCGGTTCTGACTCATAGGCAATGTCCTTACAGCAGCACACAGTAGGACTGCCTCACAGGCTTTCCAGATGCAAGATGCAAGTAAAATATTGCTAAAGACAATTCTAAAACAGCTGCAATCATACACTGACAGAGAACTTCCAGAGGTTCAAGCTGGAGTCAGAAGAGGACGTGAAATGAGGGATATCAGTGCTGACGTCAGGTGGCTCCTGGAGGAAAGCAGAGAATACCAGAAAGATGTTTACCTGTGCTTTATTGACTATGCAAAGGCTTTCGATTGTGTGAATCGTGACAAACTATGGACACCATTGCGAAGTATGAGTATTCCCGAACACTCTATTGTGCTCATGAGGAATCTGTACCTGGACCAAGAGGTCATGGTCTACGTACAAGAGGTCTTGGTCTATGAGGAGCCTGTACATAACCAAGAGGCACTTGTTCAAACAGAACAAGGGAACACCAAACGGTTTAAAATTAAGAAAGGTGTGTGCCAGGGTTGTAGTCTTTCACCATACTTATCCAATCTGTATGTTGAGCAAATAATCCCAGAAGCTGGATCATATGAAGAAAAATGTGGCATCACGATTGGAGGAAGACTCATTAACAACCTGCGATATGCAAATGATACCGTAATTGCTGAAAACAAACAGGACTTAAAATACTGATGAAGACCAAAGACCACAGCCTTTGGTATGGGTTGCATCTCAATGTAAAGAAAACAGAAATCCTTACTACTACAACATTCATATAAAGAGAAAAGATTGAAGTTGTCAAAGACTTCATTTTACTTGAATCAAGCATCAAGACTCATGGAAGCAGCAGTCAGAAAATCAAACAACATATTGCATTAGGCGAATCTGCTGCACAAGACTTCTTTAAAGTGTTGAAGAGCAAAGATGCCAGTTTGAGGATTAAGGTGCGCCTGACCCAAGCCATGGTGTTTTCAATAACCTCATATGCATGTGAATGAAAGTTGAACACTGAATAAACAAGATTGTAGAAAAATTGATGCATTTGAGTTATGGTGTTGGAGGAGAATATTAAAAGTGCTATGAACTCTGGTAGCATAGTGGTCACAAATCGATCTGCTAATCTCACGGTCAGCAGTTCGAAACTACCAGCTGTTCCGTGGCAGAAAGATGAGGCAGAAAGATTTACAGCCTCAGAAACCCTGTATAGGGTCGCTATGAGTCGGAACTGACTCCATGGCACATAACAACAACAACAACAATGAACTGCCAAAAGAACACAGTGAAGTACAGCCAGAGTGCTCCTTAGAAGCCACGATGTCCAGACTCATCTCTCCCACCTTGGACATTATATCAGAAGGGACCAGTCCCTGGAGAAGGATATCCTGTTGGGTAAAGTGGAGGGTTGGATATAAAGAAGAAGACCCCCAATGAGATGGATTGACACAGTGGCAGCAGCAATGGGCTCAAATGTAGAAAAGATTGTGAAGTTGGCACAGAACCAGGCAGTGCTTCGTTCTGTTGTGCATAAGGTCGCTATGAGTTGGTGCCAACCTGATGGCACCTCATAACAACAAACTCTGACAGAAAACCACTCATCCGTCAGTTTGTCATACTGTGGTGGCTTGCATGATACTGCGACGCTAGAAGTTATGCCAGCAGGGTCACTCAGGGTGGGCAGGTTTCAGTGCAGCGTCCAGACTAAGACAGAATAGGAAGAAGGAGAGATGGACCACTTCTGAATGACTAGCCACTGAAAAGCTTAGGAAGCACAGTGGAACATTGTCTGATATACGACTGGAAGATGATCAATTTCAGACTGAAGAAGTTGGTAGAATTCTTTTCCTCATCATGGGCTTTAGTGTTTGGTGTGTAAATTTGACTGGTAGTCATGTTAAACGGTCTTGCTTATAGGTGTATGGATATTATCCTATCACAGACAGCACTCTATTTCGAGATAGACGTTAGAAATGCTCTTTTTGACATGAATACAATGCCATTCCTTTCAAGTTGTCATTTCTGGCATAGCAAACCATGTGATTGTCCAATTCAAAATGGCCAATACCAGGCCATTTCAGCTCACTAATGCCTACCTAGGATGGAGTCCTGGTGTGGCACTGTAAGATAAGCACTGGGCGAAAGGTCGATTTGAACTGCAAGGTGGCAGTTCAAACCCACCAGCCGCTCCTCAGAAACCCTATACAGGGTAGCTATGACACTGAAAGGATTCGATGGCACTTAACAACAATAACAATGCTCGGCTATCATTCCATTTATGTGGTCCATTTCATTTTTGAGAACTTCCAATTTTCCTCCACTCATCATTTTTATATTCCACACTCTGATCATTAACAGATGTTTACACTGTTGCTTCTCAGTTTGAGTTGCGCCCCATTAGGAGACAAAGGTCGTCTTGAAAGCTTTACTGTGTGCACATCATTAAGGTGGGCTCTACTTTGAGGACGCAGCTCTTCCCCTAGTTGTATTTTGAGTGTCTTCCAACCTGAGGGGCTCATCTTCTAGCACTATATTTTGCTACTAATCATAAGCCTTTTTTTTTTAGGAGTAGATCACCAGACCCTCCTTCCTAGTCTTCACATGGGAGCTCCACTGAGACCTGTTTACCATGGGGGATGCTGCTGATATTTCAAATACCAGTGGCAGAGTTTCCAACATCACAGGAACATGCAAGCCACCATAGTATGACAAACAGAGACAAGTGGTGGCAGGTGACTTCAGGATAGAGAAATGATACTGAATTATTGGGTGGACCCAATATAATCATAAAGATCTTTACATGAAAAAGGAGATAAAAAGAATCATCAGAAAAGCCAAAAAGTGGAAACAACCCAGATGTCCATCAACAGATGGAATGGATAAACAACATACGGTCCATACACACAATGTCATAAAAAGGAATAAAGTTTTGATTGTTGTTGTTAAGTGCCATCGAGTTGATTCCAACCCATAGCAACCCGGTGTAGGGTATCCAAGGAGCAGCTGGTGAGCTTGAACCACCAACCCTGCAGTTTAAATGACTTTGTAGTATGATGCATTAGCCTACAGTACCACACCAGGACTCCAAAGTTCTGATCCATGTGATAAAATGGATGAATCTTGAAATGAATATGCGAAGTGAAGCAAGCCAGACACAAAAGGCCACATATTGTACAAACCCACTTTTATGAAAAGTCCCAAATAGGAGAATCCATAAACAGAAAGCAGATTGATTGGTGGTTGTCAGGTCTGGGTAGGACAGGCGGGGTAGGGGTCTGGGGAGTGACTGCTAACAAATCCAAGGCTTCCCTTTAGGGCTGATGGAAGAGCTCTGGAGTTTATAGTGATGAGGTTTGCACAACATTGTGAATATACTTAATATCACAGAGCTGTACCCTTTAAAATTGTTAAAATGGTACCTTTAAAATTGTTAAAATGGTACATTTTATGTCTTTGAATACTGCCACCCATTGCCTGGGAGTAACTCCATATATACTAGATTGTTGTTGTTGCTGTTAAGTGCCGTGGAGTCGATTCCGACCCATAGTGACCCTGTACAGGGTTTCCAAGGCTGTAAATCTTTATGGGAGCAGAACGCCTCATCTTTCTCCCGTGCAGCAGCTGACAGTTTCGAACTGCTGGCTTTAAGGTTCACAGCCCAATTCGTAACCACTACGCTACCAGAGCTCCTATACTAGATAGACTAGGATTTTTGGTTCTGTCTTGTTTTTCAAAATTAGGACTCACCTTAGTTCCTCTGAAGTTTCTCCTACTTCCCGGCTACAAGCACAGGGTCGCACTTGTACCATGCCTCTGATGGTTTACCACATCCACCTGGGCCCATACCCCAGTCCTTATAGTCAATAGTTGCTGCTTTTGCCTTTCATTTTTCTGATTTCATCTCCCACACTCTGCTCTTTGTTCACTTCACTCTGCTCCAGCCACACTTTCGTTGTTGTTGTATTAAGTGCCTTCGAGTCTGTTCTGACTCATAGCGACCGGGTGTAGGGTTTGCAAGAAGTGGCTGGTGAATTTGAACCTTGCAATTTAAATGGTCTTGCAGTCCAGTGCATTAATCCACAGTACCATACCAGGACTCCAGACACACTTTGTTGTTGTTTAGTGCCGTTGAGTTGATTCCGACACACAGCAACCCTGTATAGGGTTTCCGAGGAGCAGCTGGCGACCTTGAACTGCTGACCTTGAGATTCAAACTAACCTTGCAGTCCAGCGCATTAACCCACAGTGCCACAGCAGGACTATGCAGCTATGCAGCTACGCTAGTTGCCATTTTAACTACTGGCAACACCATCCATTGTCAGGGTGGAACTATGCTCCATGGGGTTTGCAATGAACAAATTGTTTTGGAAGCAGATCTCCAGGTCTTTTGTCTAAGGTGCATGTTGGTGGACTCAGACTTCCAACCTATCAGCTGAGCAATTCCTGCCACCAAGCTCTCAGATTTGGCCTTCTCTGTTTCCTTAGCTCCAAAGACGGCATCTCCTCACTGATTCCCCCGGACCCATTCTCTCCATTGCTACAGCTCTGTGTTCAAAAATCGTGTTGCCAGAGAGGCTGTGCCTGACCCAAACCAAAAATCAAACCCACCGCTGTCCAGTAATTCGGACTCATAGTGACCCCACTGGACAGAATAGGGTTTTGGAGAATGCAAATCTCTCTTTTTAAAATGTTTATTGGGAACTGAGTGAAGGTTTACAGAACAGATCATTAGTCTTTGTTTCATTTCAATGACTACAATCCCCACAATTAACATCCCACATCGCTGCCTTGCTGTGTTTCTCATTCTTCCCCAACCCTTCTGAACTTTGTCCCTGGGTTCATATAACATATATGCCCTTTTGATCTTGAATTGTTAACCATTCTAAGGTCTGCAGACAATGGGAGCAAACAACCTCATCTTTCTCTTGTGGAGAGGTTGGTGGGTTTGAACCACTGACCTTGTGGTTAGCAGCCCAATGCCTAATCCACTGTGCCAAGAGGGCTCCTGACCAGTCTATCTAATATAGCAACATTCCCTTCCCCCTGCAGCCCTCCCTGTATGTCTGGCTTTTGCTATTTATCACCTCCTGATCTCGTTATTCATCTGTTTATTTACTATCCTCTTACTTCTGGGCATTCCTATGCTGATTTCTGGATTGTTTAGCACCCCTGGTGTGATAGTTAATGCTATGTGTTAACTTGGCTAGGCAAGTGGTTTGGCAGACACTGGACGGGTTGCTTTTCCAAAATGTAATATCACATAATTACCTTCCGTTTTGTGATCTTATGTGAGCAGCCAATCAGTTGAAAGGGCAGCTTCCTTCAGGGTATGAACTGAATACATATATTTATGTATCAAATATATTAATAAATGTTTTGGCAACGCTCTCTCTCTCTCTCTCTCTCTCTCTCTCTCTCTCTCTTTCTCCATTCCACTCTTGTCATCTGACTTCCAGTTCTTGAGACATAAGCTTGATGGGACTCACAGATTTGGGACTTGTCAGCCCCACAAGTGCGTAAGCCATTTCCTTGAGTTAAATGTCTGTCTCTATATGTTTCCTGGTAGCGTAGTGGTTACGAATTGGGCTGCGAACCTTAAGGTCAGCAGTTTGAAATTGCCAGCAGTTCCGCAGGAAAAAGATGGGACTTTCTGCTCCCATAAAGATTTACAGCCTTGGAAACCCTGTACATGGTCGCTATGGGTCGGAACCGACTCCACAGTACATAACAACAACAACAACAACATATGTGTCCTGGAGTTCTGCTGGGCTAAAGCACTGGGCAACAAGATTGGTTTGAACCACAAGGTAAGCAGTTCAAATTCACCAGCCGCTCCTTGGAAACCCTATACAGGGTGGCTATGAGTCAAAAGCAACTTCATGGCACTTAATAACAACGTATATGTCCTGGCATGCTGCTGCAGGTGAATGTGTGGGTGTAAGGTCGGTTTGAACCACAAGGTGGGCAGTTCAAGCTCACCAGCCACTCCTTGGAAACCCTATACAGAGTTGCTATGAGTCGGAACCAACTCGAAGGCACTTAACAACAAGAACATAGATGTTCGGGTTTCTAACCACGAGGTCAGTGGTTCGAATCTATCAGATGAGGCTTTCTGCTATAGTAAAGATTTACAGCCTTGGAAACACTATACAGGGTCACTGTGAGTCAGAACCCACTTGGCACATCACCACCACCAATATCTATCATTACCACCACCAATATCTATGTCCTAGTGTGGTGCTGTAGGATAAGTACTGGACCACAAGGTTGGTTTGAACCGCAAGGTTGCCAGTTCACACTCACCAGTCACTCCTCAGAAACCCTACACAATGTCACTATGAGTTGGAACTGACAGTAGGGCTAATGTTGAAGAACATAGATGTCAGCTTGAGGACTAAGGTGTGCCTGACCCAAGCCATGGTATTTTCAATCACCTTATATGCATGCAGAAGTTGGACAGTGAATAAGGAAGACCGTAGAAGAATTGATGCATTGGAGTTACGGTGTTGGAGAAGAATATTAAAAGTTCCATGGACTGCCAAAAGAACCAACAAATCTGTGTTGGAAGAAGTACAGTCAGCATGTCGACCAGAATTTGTCTCTTATACTTTGGACATTTTATCAGGAGAGACCAGTCCCTGGAGAAGGACATCATGTTTGGTAAAGTGGAGGGTCAGCAAAAAACAGGAAGACCCCCAAGGAGATGAATTGAATGGGCTTAGCATGGCAATGATTGCAAGGTTGCACGTGACCGGGCAGTGTTTCATTCTGTTGTGCATAAAGTCACTGTGAGTCAGTACCGACTGGACAGCACCTAACGACAGCTACCACATTTATGCTTTTCGTCTTTTGCTTCTCTACAGAAACCAGACTAAGACACTTGGCATGTCCCGGGTATTCAGTAATTACTTAAGTAATAAGTCGGGGTTGGCCTTCAACCTTGACCTATTCACTCAACCCACCCAGAAGTCTTGATAAGCACTATGTTAGGTCTCTGAGATGCAGGAGTTGGGAGAAGTCAGAGAGCCTCGTCGAAGATATGAAAAGGACTTCAATGGTCTGAGGGCCCAATGAGGTTGCCAGAGATGTTCACTCACAAGATGTGAGAGACCAGAGAGCTCAGTCAAGGAACTTCAATATCTTCATTTATTTATTTATTTCACTGAAAATATACACAATCAAGCATACTCCAATTCAACCATTTCCACACGAACCACTCAGTAACACTGGTTACATTTCTCAAATCATATCACGTCTTAACGACCTTTCCCCAATCATTCACAAGCTCACAGCCCCCTACACTTCTTATCTAGCCTTTCCAGTTCTTGTTGCTACTTTGATCCCATAGACATAATTCTTTCGAAGAGTACAATGCTTAACACCAAATGTTGTTGTTGTTGTTATGTGCCATGGAGTCGGTTCCAACTCATAGTGACCCTGTACAGGGTTTCCGAGGCTGTAAATCTTTACGGGCGCAGAAAGCCTCATCTTTCTCCCACGGAACAGCTGGTAGTTTCAAACTGCTGACCTTGCAGTTCACAGCCCGATTCGTAACCACTATGCTATGTCTACTCTTTTCAAATTCACCTAAATTATTATTTAGTTCAAAGATGACTTCAGGGGATAGTTCCAGATGAAGGTTTGAAGGTTTCCTCAGGGGAGTAATTCTTTGTAGGGTTATTGTTTTTGTTTTTGTTTTGGGGTGATGTCATCTGGTCTCAGTGGCTTCAGAAAGCTTAGATTCCATGAGAATTGTTAAGTGCCATCAAGTCTGTTCGAGCCGTAGCAATCTTGTATAAGGTTTCTAAGGAATAGCTTAACAGTTTTGAACCACCAACTTTGTGATTACCAGTCTATCACCTATCCTTCATCACCATACCAGGACTCCATGAGAACAGGAAACAACGCTATCTTTAGGCTAGCGCCCCAGAAGTGGAGGACAGGGGGGTTCTCTCCTGATGTGTTTGCCTGGTTACCGGCATCCTCCACTCTCTCTCCTCTCCTAAGCCAGCCTCAAGGGTCAGACAGAAGTTTAACATCTGCAGGTGATGGAGCATGTGTTCAAGAAAATAGAAAGGGGAAAATGAGGCAGGGCACATGGTGGCTGCGCTGTTTGTACAAAGCCCTCATTATTCCTGCTTTGCAGATGGCTGCAGTCCCTAAGAAAGCTGCCAAGTCCGATTAAAATCAATCAAGACTGGAGAATGTGGGTCTTAGGTTCAACAGACGAAACCACTGGCGAGGGAGTCGTTGCTATACAAAAGCTTCCCTGTCTCTGCGTGGGTTGGAGTGGGGCAGTGTTCAGGGAACGGCTGGTTAACCAGCCCAGCATGTAATTGGTCTGTTCTTTTCTCTGTTCCACTAATGATTCATTAAGCAGAGCGTACCACTCACTGCCATCCAGACTCATGCCTTCAAATCAAACCGATGAGGCCAATTGCCGTAAAGTGTAGGAAGGAGACAGCACGCTAGGCTTGATCTAGGGCAGGCTGTGCACACAGAAAGGCTGCAATTGCTTTTCTCTGACTGAGCCAGATATTTGGAAGGCCTACTAACAGCTTTACACCTCAACAAAGGATGGGTAGTAGAAGACTCAGTGGTTAACAATCGATATATGTCTTTGATTTGCTTACTATCATGCCTTTTCCCCCACAAACTTATAAATAATTATGAAGTTGGGCCATTTTTAAAAAAACAACAACAAAAGAACCATTATGGTAGAGTCGATTCCAACGCACGACAACCCCGTGTGTGTCAGAGAAATGTGCTCCATAGGGCTCTCACTGGATGGTTTTTCAGAAGTAGATTCCAAGGTCTTCTGAGGCAGTCAAGTGAGTTAACCATGTTATTAAATGATTAGGTTGATTACCAAGCTCAATGCCATCGAGTCAATTCTGACTCATAGCGATCTTATAGATACTGGGACAGACAGTTTCATCTTTCTCCATGGGAGCGGCTGGTGGGTTTGAATCAATGATCTTGCAGCTAGCTGTGCAATGCCTAACCCACAGTGCAACTAGGACTCCTGAGTAATTAGATTCTTGGGGCGGGGAGGGAAAGGGAGACATGAATAATTGGCAGTTACTATTTTAAATGTAATCACATGGGACTGCCTTGTTTTCCTGGGTCTCACAAGTTTTCTGCCTTTGACAGGGTACTTGTCGGTTCCAACTCATAGCAATCCTGTATGGGGTTTCCAAGGAGTGGCTGGTGGGTTTGAACCTTACAGTTAGTAGTTCAGTGCTTATCCTACAGCACCACACCAGGATTCCTGATAGGATACTTGTCTATACTTTTCTATCACACTCCATTTTCCTTCTCTGACAGGTTTCTGCCTCACCCAGGTTCCAATTTTCACAGGTTTCACTGGATTACAGACTTCAGAAATGAAATTGGATCTGTTACTTTAAGGAGTGCTGAGAATTGTTAGAAAGTTTACTGTGTGAGAAATTAACAATAATAGCCAGAAATTAACAATAATAGCCACTCTTCATTGTATTAAAGTATTATGATAAATACTTGGCATACTTTCTTTCATCTTCAAAATAACTCTCTGAACTATTTATTGTTAGCCTCAATTAACCAGTGGAAATGCTGCAATTCTGAGAGATTAAGAAGCGACATGGAAGAGTCAAGCTGAAAACCTGGATCAGCCTGATTTGCAGGGCATATTGTTTTGTATGATGTCCTGAAAAACTCTTTCAGACTTTGGTTGCAAACACCAAGTCCCTTCGAAAACAAACTCCTCTCAAATAAAGAACAAGAGGAGAAAAGATTTACTGAATGTGAATTTGCACAAATAGAAATCACTGTGAAGGGGAGGAAACAAACACCTCAATTCTTCTTCTTAAATCATGAAGAAAATGAGCCACAAACTAAGAAAGTATCTTGAAAAGAAACACCCAATAAACTGAAGCACCTTTTGTGCATTAGGTATTATGGGGAGGTCTAAAGAAAATTCTAGACACTAGTGCCTTCTAGTCCGATCATGCTTCGCTACTTTTCAATTTCTGATATATGACTCATGAAACACTTATTTCTGTTTAGAGTAGAGAGAAACAACACCAAACCACATGCACACGTACATCCCAAAACAACAGCAAATTTCAGGTGGATTCGAATCACCAACCTTTCAGGTAATACTCAAGTACTCAATAGTTTGCACCACCCAGGGACCTGAACTCACAGCACTCCTTAAAGTAACAGATCCATTAAGTCAGCTCTGACTCATAGCGATCCTCTATAGATAGGGCTCCAGAGGCAGTAAATCTTTACAGGAGCAGAAAGCCTCCTCTTTCTTCCCCAGAGCGGCTGGTAGGTTTGAACTGCAGACCTAAGGCTTAGCAGTCCAGTGCTTATCCTACAGCACCACCAAGGATCCTTAGGGACCTGAAGTAAGCGTAATTGTTACTAAGTAGGTGAGCTCCCAGAGTCCAAATATGGCACTCGTCTGCAAAGTCAGTTTGAGCTGCAACGTCTGAGGTTCAAGCTCACCAGCTACTCCTTGGAAACCCTATACAGGGTTGCTATGGGTTGGAATGGACTCGCTGGCACTTAACAACAAGAGGTGGGCTCCTACTTGTTGGAGATGTTCAATTAAATGACATAGCTCTTACTGTCTAGCCCTTAATTTAATAGAGGAATTCCCTTCACCATGCCATTTGTGGCTCAAATGCACCCAGAGGCACCACAGAAGAAAAGTCTGGCAATCTACTTCCAGAAAATTCCATCCTGAAAATTCAGTGGAGTACAGTTTTACTCTGCACACACACACATGGGGTTGCCAGGAGTCAAAATTGACTAGATGGCTACTAACGACAACAACATGCCTGAAAAGGAAACACAAATCAATATTATGTAATAATACAATTCATTATGACGTAGTTCCTGCTTATATTTTTACTTTCTTTATGTAGGTTTATATTTTGTCTGAAATCTACCTTCTTGTGACTTTTATCTATTGATCCATTTTTTCTTCTTGGAACTAAGCTCTTTTATACCAGCTCTTTAATTATTGTAAGAGAGTCATCTTTTAGTCCCTCAATATTTGATTCCCTGCACTAACCATCTTCATTTATTTTGCCTGTTGTTCATATGTTTGTTTTTGTTCATATATCAAGATTTATAGCATTATATGATGTGACTACCATGAAGGCATTGTAGTTGGTCTATGTACTCTTGAAATATGTTTCCCAGAATTGAACATAATAAATCAAAATATGATAAGATTGATTATCAAAGTATAAAACAGAATACTATTTTTCTATTTAAACAGCCCAAGATTCCTTTTCTTTTTCTTCTTCTTTGTTTTGTGCCCTGACCACTCTCGAGATTCTTTCTAGCTTCAGGCCACTAAAAACCCCATGTCATGTTTTCACATACTGCTATTTAGCCAGCTCTCCCTACATGGAGAAAGATGAGGCGTTCTGCTCCCGTAAAGATTTACAGCCTCGGAAACCCTGTACAGGGACCGACTCGACGGCACTTAGCAACAACAACCCTACATGCTTAACTTTGGTTCCAAGGATAGAACGTTAAGACTTACACAGTTTAAATTTCATTTTAAAGAAGTGTTGAAAAGGATCATGCTAAGAAAGCAGCCTTGTTCAATGCAGTTCTTTGACAAACGTTGCCAAATTATATTATCAACCATCTAATTTCTTCATCGTTTCCACAAGGACAGCATGAAAGTAGGGCTTCGAACTGGTTGAACCATGGCTGATAAAGTGAAATTAGAACTGCAAGAAATTAGGCAGGTTTATTGAGAGTAAACCTGGGAGGGGGAACTCAAAGTCAAGAGAGACCAGGAGCCTGCCCTTCCCTTGTTGTTGTACTTACCATGGAGTTGGTTCTGATTCATTGAGTTGGTTCTGACTCATAGTGACCCTGAACAGGG
The DNA here is from genome assembly GCF_000296735.1 of Chrysochloris asiatica. Lineage (NCBI taxonomy): Eukaryota > Metazoa > Chordata > Mammalia > Afrosoricida > Chrysochloridae > Chrysochloris > Chrysochloris asiatica. The sequence goes on from NW_006408536.1 coordinate 20,455,502, forward strand.
TTATCCAGGAACAGGAGCAGAACGCCTCAGCCTCATCTTTCTCCCGCGCGACCAACTACTGGTAGTTTCGAACTGCTGACCTTGAGGTTGGCTGTGCTGACCTTGAGGTTGGCTGCCCGACTCATAACCACTATGCTACCAGAGCTCCTTCCCTTACAGAGTGGCATTATCTACTGAGGTGCAGTCCTAACTAATTTTGGCGGGCTTCCAATGGGGCGGAGTTATGGAGATGTTCCTGAAACCTGACACTACTGGGGAGTGGGGGGGTGGTCTTTTAGTGTAATAAAGACTTAAGCTTTCAGGAGACCTAAGCTTAAGCAAAGGAGCTCTGGTAGCGTAGTGGTTACGAATCGGGCTGCAAACCTTAAGGTCAGCGGTTCGAAACTACCAGCTGCTCCGCGGGAGAAAGATGAGGCTTCTACTCCCGTAAAGATTTATACCCTCGGAAATCCTATACAGGGTCGCTATGGGTCGGAACCGACTCGATGGCACATAACAAAGGAGCTCTGGTAGCGTAGTGGTTACGAATCGGGCTGCGAACCATAAGGTCAGCAGTTCGAAACTACCAGCCGCTCCGCGGGAGAAAGATGAGGCTTTCTACTCCCGTAAGGATTTACACCCTCGGAAACCCTGTACAGGGTCGCTATGGGTCGGAACCGACTCGAAGGCACTTAACAACAACAACAAAACAAGCTTAAGCAGGGCTTTATTCAGCGCCACTTGGGAGCAGCAGCAATGCCATTTTGTTGATTAGGAGCAGGGTCCTTCAGGAACAAATTCAAATTTCTATATAAAATTTGAATAAAGAGGAACAACAATTGGAACAGGAAAAATGACTGGTTGAAGCTCTGGAGTAGGATACCCGGAAGAGAAAGAGTGCGCCCTTCCAGGAGCCTGATGTGGAAGATTGGATTATTGGCAGGACTGTGGAGAGTGACACACATTCAAAGCTACAGCTGGCCACCATTTCTGAGCAAGACACCACGGTTTCCAACTCTGCTGGTGAAGAGATTTGGTTGCTATGCACCATGCACGCTGCCCTTGTTTTCTGAGAGGGAGATTCGCTTTCCAGCACTGCCAATCTATACTTTTTCCCTTTCTGATTATTGTCCCAGTTCATCCACCTTTTATAAATTCAGGTCCACTCTGGTTTTACTTCCTTGGTCAGGACTGAACTGAGAAGAACTAACTGGTTTGAAGCCCTGCATGAAAGACTTTGAAAAATGCCTTGTGGAAATACAGAAACTTTGTGTCTACCGGATTCCTTTGATCTCTTAGTCTAATAAGCATATCCCAAGAGAATCTAAAGCCTGCTTCCATGTTGTCTTCTCTTTGTAAACGCATGCTGGTTTCTTTAAGGCTCATGATATGAGCCTTAAAGTCCCTCTCTCTGGGACTTGAGACACCACTTGGGATGGTTAATTTGATTTGCCAACTAAGCTAGGCTATGATGTCCAGTTTTGCTTGGTCAAGCACTAATTGTTAGGAAGCAGTTACATGCGATTGAGTCAGTTTACCTTAAGTAACAACATCCACACTTCGAATTTACAAGGCGCTTTGTAGGAGAAAGATGCAGTTTTTTGTTTTTTGTTTTTTTCTCCCTTAGAGATATAAAGCTTTGGAAACCCTATCCAGGGTCACTATGAATTGGAACCAACTCAACAGCACTTAATAATAACAACCTTAAGTAAAGCAGATTCTCCTCCATAATGTGAAGCCTGATCCAATAAGTTGAAGACCTTAAGAGCAAAGAGAGAGTTTTCTTCCCATTACCTGACCTATAGATTTGGGGCGTACCACCACAGGAATCTCCAGCTTGTCACCCGACTTACGGATTTTGGAATTTCCAGTTCCCATAATTGCATGAAATAACTCTTTAAAATCTCACTCTCTCTAGCTCTCACTCTCTTGCTCACTCTATTATTGCTAGTTGCCATGGAGTGACTCACTGCGACCCCATGTGTGTCAGAATAGAACTGCTCACTAGGGCTTTCAAGGCTATAACCTTTTGGACACCACTTGTCTGTGAGACACCACTCGTCTGTCAGTTTGTCGTACTGTGGTTGCTTACACGCTGTTGTGATGCTGGACGTCATTCCATGGGCATTTTAAACACCAGCAGGGTCAATCATGGTGGACAGGTTTCAGATGAGCTTCCAGACAAAGACAGACCAGGAAGAAAGAGAAATGGACTACTTCTGAATATTTAGTCATTGATAACCTTATGAATAGCAGAGAAACACTGTCAGACAGCACCAGAATACTGAATATTGAAATATAAAGAAGAGTACCAGAATATTGTCAGATATAGTACCAGAAGATGAGCCCCTCAGGTTGGAAGGCATCCAAAATACGACTCTGGAAGAGCTGCCTCCTCAAAGTAGAGTTGATCATGATGACATGAATGGAGTAAAGCCTTCAGGACCTTCAGTTTCTGATAGGGCACAACTCAAAATGAGGGAAACAGGTGTAAACATCCACTGAAAAATGGAACATGGAATGTACACAGTATGAATCTAAGAGAATTGGAAATTGTCAAAAATGAAATTGAATGTATAAACATATGATATTCTAGGCATTAGTGAGATGAAATGGACTGGTATTGGCCATTTTGAATCTGACAATCACAAGGTGTACTATGCCGGGAATGACAAATTGAAGAGGAATGGCGTCACGTTCAGCATCTAAAAGAATATATCAAGATCTGTCTCTCTGATAGGATGATATCCATATGCCTACACAGAAGACTAGTAAATACCACTATTATTCAAAATTGCACAACAAACACTAAAGCCCTTGATGATGAAATTCAAGAAGTCTACCAACTTCTTCAGAATGCAAAGGTTGGAAACAAAGAGGAAGGATCAATAGTTGGAAAATATGGCCTTAGTGATTGAATTTTGCAAGATGACTTCTTTACTGCAAATACCTTTTTTAAACAACATAAAAGACAACTATACACACGGACCTCATCAGATGGAATACACAGAAATTAAATTGACTACATCTTTGGGAAAGCTCCATATCACCAGCCAAAACAAGGCCAGGGGCAGACTGTGGGACAGACCATCAATTGTTCATATGCAAGTTCAAGCTGAAGCTGAAGAAAATTAAAACAAGTCCACGAGAGTCAAATATCCCACCTGAATTTAGAGACCATGTACAGAATAGATTTAATGCATTAGCCACTAAAGACTGAAGACCAGACGAGTTGTGGGATGACATGAAGAACATCACACAGGAAGAAAGCAAAAGGTCATTTAGAAGACAAGAAAAAGAAGGAAAAGACCAAAATGGATGTCAGAAGAGACTCTGAAACTTGCTCTTAAATGTAGAGAAGTTAATGTTAGTGGAAGAAATGAGGAGGCAAAAGAGCTGAATAGAAAATTTCAAAGGTCAGCTTGAGAAGACAAAGTCAAATATTACAACGAAATGTGCAAAGACCTGGAGTTAGAAAACCAAAAGGGAAGAACACGCTCAGCATTTCTCAAGCTGAGGGAACTGAAGAAAATTTCAAATTTTGATGTGCAATATTGAAGAATTACGGGTTGTATTCTTTCACCATACTTATTCAGTCTGTATGATGAGCAAATAATCCTAGGAACTGAATTATATGAAGAAAAAATGTGGCATCAGGATTAGAGGAAGACTCATGAACAACCTGCGACACATAGATATGCAGCCTTGCTTGTAGAAAACAAAGAGGACTTAAACTACTTACTGAAGAAAATCAAATCAATATGGGTTGCAACTCATTGTAAAGAAAGCAAAAAACTTCACCACTAGACCAAAGAGTGAAGTTGTCAAAGACTTCATTTTGATGGGACCAACCATCGACACTCATGGAAACAACAGTCAGGAAATCAAGCGATGAATTGCATTAGGCAAATCTGCTGCATAAAACCTCTTTAAAGTGTTGAAGAGCAAAAGTGCACAATATCCAAATCATGCATTTCCAATAATCTCATATACATGTGAAAGTTGGACAGTGAATAAGGAATAATGTAGAAGCATGTGATTTACGGTGTTGGAAACAAATATTACAAGTACCACAGACTGCCAGAAGAACAAACAAATCTGTATTGGAAGAAGTACAGCCAGAATGCTCTGTGGAAGCCAGGATGGTGAGACGTCATCTCTCATATTTTGGACATAATATCAAGAGGGATCAGTCCCTGGAGAAGGACATCATGTTTGGTAAAGTGGAGGGTTGAAGAAAGAGAGGAAGACCACCAGTGAGATGGGGCTAAGGCATAGCAATGATTGTGAGGTTGGCGTGGGACCCGGCAGTGTTTTGTTCTGTTGTGCACAGGGTCACTATGAGTCGGTATCGATTTGATGTCACCCAACAACAAGAACAACCTTGGGGAAGCAAATCACCACCAGGTGTTATATATATCCAAGGCCTCTTTGGATGGGTTTGAACCACTAACCTTTGGTTAATACTCCAGTGCTTAAGCTTAACCATTTGAGCCAAGCCTACCCAGGGACTTATCTCTGTACATACACACCCACTTCTCACTTATTGACAAGATCATGTTCCAAAGACCGGTTGTTAAGCAAAAAGTGGCATTATGTGAAAATGGAGGATGAGCACATCAGGTCACAAAATGGTAGATGACTTCATTATTACATCACTACCAAACCACTGAGAATCCCGGCCCAACTAAGTTGGCACGTAACCTTAACCATCACAGCCAGCCTTGCTCTAACCTCGCACCTCATTGATCATTATTACCAGATGGACGTAAAATTGTTGGATAGCAACTTTTTTACTATTGTCATAAATGTGAAATTTGGATAACAAGATAGTTGATAAGTGATGTGTACATGTGTATATGAGGTGGCTTAAAAAAATTGTGAAAAAATAGAATGAAAAGATAATGGACTTTTTCCACCAGTTTTTTTGAAGCCCCCTTATACATATATATACTTGTTCTGTTTCTCTAGAGAACCTTAAGACATGTCCCAGCTGCTAACAGAAAGATTTGTGGTTTGGGTTCACTCAAAGGTGCCTCCGAAGAAAGGCCTGGAAATCTATATTTAAAAAATCAGCCGTTGTAAACCCTACGAAGCATAGGTCTACTCTGACACACATAGGGTCACCAGGAGTGAGAACTGACTTCAAGGCAACAGGCTCCAATAGAAAACTAACATTGGAACCCCCTGGCTTAACATTTACATCATCAATTTTCTCCTATCCTTCCAGAACCACTTCTATTTTCCATAGAGTACAGATGTTATTTTAAGGATCTCATTTGAAAATTGTTCTCATATTCTCAAACACAATTTGCTCAAATTTTAGGAAATGCACTCTTTGTTGGCATCATTGGAATGGTGTTGAAGGTAGTGGGGTGAGAGGGGAGGCGGGCAGAGAATAATTCCCTCCTTCCAGAACTGGGGTACACTTCTGGAAATATAATAGTGAGGGATAGGTACTGTGTAAATAAAATACATTCCACAATAGCACTGACCCTTCCCATTCAGAGACCCTTGGATGACAGCCTGTCAGCTCTCTCTAGCGAATCCTTGTGTCATGGTGAGGGGTCTGTGCTGTTCTTGTGGTATGTTTTTGAGTGATCTCTCTGCCCAGGATTTAATTCAGCTTTTAGACTTGGAGTTTCTCTGAGAGTGTCACCTCCTCTAACCAGCATATCTAACAGTAAAGGACCACTTCCTTCACTGTTATTAATACGAAGCTCCAGTCTCTTCATTAATGAAGACTCACAAAACTCTAATTTCTAATTAACATTTCACAGGGAAAAATATATTCATTTGGTTTCAGTCCCGGTGTGGCGCTGTGGGTTAATGTGCCAGACTGCAAAGCCATTTGAACTGCAAGGTCTGTGGTTCAAGCTCACCAGCCACTCCTCGGAAACCCTATACAGGGTCGCTATGGGTTGGAACCAACTCGACGGCACTTAACAACAACAATCCTATTTCTGGAGTCCTGGTGTGGCACTGTGGGTTAATGCACTGCACTGCAAAGTCTGTTTGAACCGCAAGATCGGTGGTTCAAGCTCACTAGCCACTCCTCTGAAACCCTATACAGGGTTGCTATGGGTCAAAACCGATTTGGTGGCACACAACAACAACACTCCTATTTCCACAGCTCTTATTTACCATCATGGTTGAAAACTAGGCAGCAACCAGAGAAATCAACGTCATTGAGGGCTTCCAATATCAGTAGGTATCTTAAGCTGGGTTTTCTAGAGGAGCAAACCCAGTGAAGTATCATACATAGAGATTTATTTCAAGGGAATGACTCCACACAGTTGTGGAGGCTGCCAAATCCCAAATCCATGGGTCAGACGTCAGGGTGGAGGCTTCTTCTGACTTATGTGATTGCAGGTGCGAATGAACCCAATATCTGCAGGCTCATGTCCTAAGAACCAAGGGTCAGGTGATGATGAGTAGATGCAGGATCCAGAGTTTTGCCAGATAATCCACATACTCGAATACTGGATGTAGACCACACCGCTAAGGAAACTCTCCTTTCATCTGGAGGATACTTACATAATACTTAGCCAATTTGACGCATAGTGTTAACTATCACAGTATTCTTGTTGGTGTTAGGTGCCATTCAGTTGGGTCTGACTTATAGAAACTCTATGTACAACAGAACAAAACAGTGCCCACTCCTGCCCCATTTCCACAATTGTTGCTATGTTTGAGTCCATTGTTGCTATCACTATGTCAATCCATCTCATGGGAGGGGGGGTTCTTCCTCTTTTGTCATTGACCCTCCACTTTACCAAGCATGGTGTCATTCTCCAGGGATTGGTCCTTCTTGATAATATGTCCAAAGTAGGAGAAACAAAGTCTCGCCATCCTGGCTTCCAAGGAGCATTCTGGCTGTACTTCTTCCAAGACAGATTTGTTTGTTCTTCTGACAGTCCATGGGACTTTCAATATTCTTCACCAACACGACCATTCAAATGCATCAATTCTACTATGTTGTTGTTGTTAAGTGCCGTCAAGTCAGTTCTGACTCATAACGACCCTATACAGGGTTTTCAAGGAGCAGCTGGTGGGTTTGAACTGCCAACTTTGTGTTTGAAGTCCAGTGCTGATCTTACAGCCCCACACTAGGAATCCATGGTCTTCCTTATTCATTGAAGAACGTTCTCATGCAGATGAGGTGACTGAATCAGGCACACCTAAGTCCTCAAATGGATATCTTCGTTCTTTTACACTTTAAAGAAGTCTTTTGAAGCAGATTTGCCTAATGCAATACATCATTTGATTTCTTGACTGCTGCTTTCATGAACATTAATTGTAGATTAAAAGGAAGTCTTTGACAACTTCAATCTTTTCTTTGTTGATCACAATGTTATTTATTGGGCCAGTTGTAAGGATGTTCATTTTCTTTACATCGAGATGTAGTCTTCAATCTTCATTAGTTGTATTTCAAGTCCTCTTTGTTTCCATCAAGCAAGGTTGTGCTATGTACATATTATTGCAGATTGTTGATGAGTCTTCCTTCAATCCTGGAGCCACGTTCTTTTATATGCAATCCAGTTCCTGGGATTATTTGCTCAACATACAGACTGAATAAGTATGGTGAATGGATACAACTTTGATGCACACCTTTTCTGATTTCAAATCCTTGCTCAGTTTGAACAACTGCCTCTTGGTCTATGTAGAGGTTCCTCATGAGTACAATGACGTATTCTGGAATTCTCATTCTTTACAATGTTATCCATAATTTGTTGAGATCCACACAGTCAAATGTTTTGCACAGTAAATAAAACACAAGTAAACATCTTTCTGGAATTCTCTGCTTTCACCCAAGATCCATCTGACATTAGCGATGTTCCACATTCTCTTCTGAATTATGCTGGAATTTTTGTCAATTTACTACTGCGACCGTTTTTTAATTCTCCTCATCAAAATTTTACTTACATGTGATACTAATGATATTGTTTGATGATTTCCACATTCCATAAGGCCACCTTTCTTTGAAATGGGCACAGATATGGATCTTTCCCAATTGGTTGGTCACGTAGCTGTCTTCCAAACTTCTTGGCGTAGACAAGTGAGCACGGCTAGCGCTGCATCTATTTGTTGAAACATTTCTCTTTGTATTCCATCAGTTCCTAGAGCCATACTTTTTGCCAATGCCTCCAGTGCTGCTTGGACTTCTTCCTTCAGTACCAGGGGCTCTTGAACATATGGAACCTCTTGAAATGGCTGAACACTGACAAATTCTTTTTAGTACAGTGACTTTGTATATTCTTTCCATCTTCTCTTGATGCTTTCAGCATCATTCAATATTTTGCCCATAGAATCCTTCAGTATTTCAAGTCGAGAGTCTGATTTTTTTCTTCAGTTCTTTCAGCTTGAGAAATACTGAGCATGTTCCTCGCTTTTGGTTTTCTAACTCCAGGTCTTTGCACATTTCATTATAATACTTGACTTTGTCTTCTTGAGATGTCCTTTGAAATGTTCTGTTCAGCTCTTTTTCTTTCTTATTTCTTCCATTAGCTTTAGCTTCTACGTTCAAGAGTAAATTTCAGAGTCTCTTCTGACATCCATTTTGGTCTTTCCTTTCTCTCGTTTGTGTTTTTTTTTTTTTAATGATCTTTTACTTTCTTCGTGTATGATGTTCTTGATGTCACCCCATAACTTCTCTGGTCTTTGGTCATTAGAGTCTAATGTATCAAATATGTTCTTGATTTGATCTCTAAATTCAGGTGGGACATGATCAAGGTCATATTTCAGCTCTCGTGGACTTGTTTTCATTTTATTTTGCTTCAAGCTGAACTTGCACATGAGCAATTGATGGTCTGTTGCACAATCAGCCCCTGACCTTTTGATGGCTGATGATATTGAGCTTCTTCAGCACCTCGTCCTACAGATGTAGTCATTTTATCCCTGTGTATTCCATCTGGTGAGGTCCAGGTGCTTTCACACTGTTGAAAAAAGGTATTTATAATGAAATAATCATTGGTCTTGAAAAAAGTCTACCATGGGATCTTCAGCATCATTTCTATTACCAATGCCATACTTTCCAACTACTGATTCCTTCCTCTTTGTTTCCAACTTTCACGTTCCAATCAATCAATGCCTCTTGACTGCAAGTTTGATCAATTTCAGACTGAAGGAGTTGGTAGAATTCTTCAATGTCTTCATCATTGGTTTTAGTGGTTGGTGCGTAAATTTGAATAATACTGGTATTAACTGGTCTTCTTTGCAGACTTAAGGATATTATCCTATCACAGACACCATTGCACTTCAAGATAGATCTTAAATTGCTTTCTTTTTTCTGTCTTCCTTATTTATTTATTTAAAAAACTTTTTCTTATGAATTGAGTGAAGGTTTACAGGGCAGATCATCAATTTTACATTCAACAAATCACAGACTTTGTTTCATCCATATACCAGTTTACAGCTCCTCCGTATAACAACAGGTGTCTAGCTTCCTCCCTGTGCTTCCTATTTTCATTCCACCCTCCTTCCCAACCCCCCTGAACCTTGTCCCCAGGTAAATTTTACCCTTTTGATCTTGAATGGTTGACCATTCCATGGTGAAAATACCTCACTAGTGTTGTTATCTCTCCTAGAAACCTATCCACTGCTTGTTTGAAAATTGGGCCAGACCTGAAGGGTAGCCAAGGGCCATAGTATCAGGTTCATTCAGTCTCTTTCTGACCAGTAATCCTAGTCTTTTATATATATATGTTGTTGTTGTTGTTAAGTGCCGTCGAGTCGGTTCCGACCCATAGTGACCCTGTACAGGGTTTCCGAGGCTGTAAATCTTTATGGGAGCAGAAAGCCTCATCTTTCTCCCGTGGAACAGCTGGTAGTTTTGAACTGCTGACCTTGCGGTTCGAAGCCCGATATGTAACCACTACGCTACCAGAACTCCTTTTATGTATATATAATTTTGAGTTTTGTTCCACATTGTTTCCCACTCCATGCAGGACCTTCTAATGTGATCCCTTTCAGAGTAGTTGGCAGTGGTAGCTGGGCACCATCTAGTTCTTCTGGTCTCAGAGTTATGGAGACTGATGCTCATGTTCCATTAGTCCATTGGACTCATTGATTCTAAGCATCTTCAGTTTCACCACTCTTCATTCTCCTGCACATGGAGAGACCAATAGTTGCACCATTGATGGCCTACTCAGCAAAGTAGGATGTAGAATACGGTCTTCGTGGACCAGTTGACTGTGGTGTCTCCTGAAACTATGGTCCTGAGATTCCAACAACTCATTACCTCAAAGGGTTTGGTAATGTCTAAGACGCTTTGAAATGCTCCTTTTAACGATTAATGTGATGCCATTTCTTTTCAGTTTGCTGCTCCCAGCATAGTAAACCATATGATTGTCTGATTCAAAATGGTCAATACCAGTTCATTTCAGGTCACTAATGCCTAGGATATCATTTTTTATGTGTTGCATTTCATTTTTGACGACTTCCAATTTTCCTAGGTTCATATTTTGTATATTCTATGTTCCGATTACTAATGGATATTTGCAACTGTTTCATCTCATTTTGAGTTGCGCCCCATCAGCAAATAATGGTCCCAAAAGCTTTGCTCCATCCACATCATTAAGGTCAGCTCCACTTTGAGGAAGCAGCTCTTCTTCAGTAATACTTTCAGTGCCTTCTAACCTGTGGGCCTCATCTTCTGGCACTGTATCAGACAATGTTCTGCTGTTATTCAGAAGGTTTTCAATAACTAGCCATTCAGAAGTGGTCTACCTCTCCTTCTTCTTAGTCTGGAAGTTCTGCAGAAACCTGTCCACCCTGGGTGCCCCTGCTGGTATTTACAATGCTGGTGGCATAGCTTCCAGCATCACAGCAACCCACAAGCCACCACAGTACGACAAACTGACAGATGAGTTGTGGACTAACACAGTAGGCTGGAAAATCATTCCATCATCAGACTGAAAATGGAATCCTATTAACCTTCCTAATTGCTTGCTTACCTTGTTCTATACTTCCTAAGTGAGCAGGAACAAAACCACTTGCTAGCGTCCTCATTAAAACTAATGATCAATATGCTGATCCTCAGACTTTGTTCAACACTATGTACGCTTAATTTAAAGCTTATTAGAACCTTGCCAGTTTTCCTCATTATCTTCTCCACAACCTGAATGTGCTTCTTAGGCAAGTAGTTAACATGAAGTAACACTGACTAATTCTGTTTTTATAATTAAGCAGGACTTGTAGTTATATTTAAGGAGTCCTGGTGATGCAGTTGATGGGCTATGAACCACAACATCATTGGTTCAAACCCAACAGCCACTCTGAGGGAGAAAAATGTGGCCATCTGCTTCAGTGAAGGTTTGTTGTTATTGTTAAGTGCCTTCGAGTTTATTTTGACTCATGGTGACCATATATAGGGTTTCTGAGGAGTGACTGGTGGGTTTGAACTGCCGGTCTTGTGGTTAGCAGTCCAGTGTTTAACCTAGAGCACCACGCCAGGAAGGTTTGTGGCAGTTGTACTTTGTCACATGGGGTTGCTATGAGCCAAAATTATCGAGGCAACAACGGTAACAATCAATACACATTGGTCTCTCAACACATTTGCCTGTTCTAGCTATTTAATATGTTGTTGTTGTTGTGAAGTGCCGTCGATTCGATTTCGACCCATAGTGACCCTGTAAAGGGTTTCCAAGGAGCAACTGGTGAGCTTGAACCGCCGAATTTGCAGTTCAAACAGCTTTGCAGTCTGGCACATTAACCCACAGCACCATACCAGGACACCAGCTATTTAATGTGAGTGGGACCATAGACTAGCAAATCTGTCTTTTTTGCCCTTTGATGATAGATGAATAGTTTTAACTTCTGGGCTGACATTGAGAATTCTCACCAGCTTTCAGTGTAAAAGAAACTTAGAAAAGAGCATAGAAAGTGGGTTTGGAATCAGGAAGAAGAACTATGCATCTGTGCAGCAGATTTGCCTAATGCAATTTGTCGTATGATTTTTTTGACAGCGGTTTCCATGAGTTTTGATAGTGGATCCAAGCAAAATGAAGTCTCTGACAACTTTAGTCTTTGCTCCATTTATCATGATGTTATTTATTGGTCCAGTGGTGAGGGTTTTTGTTTTCTCTACATTGAGGTGCAATCCGTACTGAAGGCTGTAGACTTTGATCATCATCAGTAAGTATTTTAAGTCCTCTTCATTTTCAGCAAGCAAGGTAGTATCGTCTGCATATCACAGGTTGTTAATGAATCTTCTTCCACTCCTGATGCCACATTTTTCTTCATATAATCCAGCTTCTCCGATTATTTGCTCAGCATAGATTGAATAAGTACGGTGAAAGGATACAACCCTTGTACATACCTTTCCTGATTGTAAACCATTCAGTATCCCCTTGTTCTGTTCGAATGCTGTCTCTGGGTTTTGTGTACAGGCTCCTCATGAGTACAATTAAGTAAAATGCTCATCCTTCACATTGTTGTCCATAGCGTGTCATGATCTACATAGTCGAAAGCCTTTGCATAGTCAATAAAGCTCACGTAAATATCTTTCTGGTATTCTCTGCTTTTAGCAAAGATACATCTGATATCATCAGCAACATTCTCCCTTGTTCTATGTCCTTATTTGAATCTAGTTTGAACCTCTGGAAGTTCTCTGTCAATGTACTGTTGCAGCTGTTTTTTAAGTATTTTTAGCAAAATTTTACTTGCATGCGACATTAATGATACTGTCTGATGATTTCTGCATTCCATTGGGTCACCGCTCTTTGGAATGGGCACAAATGTGGATCTCTTCCAATCGTTGAATGAGTTGACCAGGTAACTGTCTTCCAAATTTCTTGCATAGATGAGTGAGTGCCTTCAGTTCTCTATCAGTTTGTTGAAAGATTTCAATTTGTATTCCATCAGTTCCCAGAGTCTTGTTCTTTACCAGTGTCTTCAGTGCATCTTGGACCTCTGCCTTCAGTATTAATGACTCTTGATCGTGTTATCTCTTGAAATGTTAACCATCAACCATTTCTTTTGGGGACTGTGATTCTGTGATGCATCATTCGATATTTTGCTCATTGCTGTTGTTGTTGAGTGCCATTGAGTCGGTTCCGACTCATAGAGACCCTGTATAGGGTTCCCAAGGAACAGCTGGTGGGTTTGAACTGCCAACCTTGTGGTTCGCAGTCCAATGCTGATCCTACAGCAATCAGGAGTCATAGAATCCTTCAAGATTGCAAGGCAAAGCTTGGATTATTATTACTTCAGTTCTTTCAGCTTGAGAAATTCTCAGCGTGTTCTTTCCTTTTGGTTTTCAAACTCCAGATCTTTGCATATTTCATTATAATACTGACTTTGTCTTCTCAAAATGCCCTTCAAATTTTTCTGTTCAGTTTTTTTACTTCCTCATTTCTTCTGTTTAATTTAGCAACAGTCTCTTCTGACACTCATTTTGGTCTTTTCTTTCTTCCTTTTTTATTTAAGCTTTTATTGTGTATTGAGTGAGTGAAGGCTTACAGGGTAGATCCTCAGTTTTACATTCATGCACCCTTAGCCAACAGTTTTTACGTCTATTCCCCCCCCCCCCTTTTTTTGATGTACATATACCACATTGAAAATAAATACTTGTTTCAATGTCCCAAGGGCCCATTTTGCAAGCCTGGCTCCTGCCTGCAAACATACTGCCTTATAGTTCTCGGCTGCTCTGTCTCTCAATGCCATCGCCTCTGCCACCATCTCTGTTTTCACCACTTTTCTGGTTAGGATCCCTGGTTTCTCTCATGTTCCTCCCTCTTGATGATCCTAGGGCCCTCTGTTCCTGAAATGACTGATGAACGGCTCTCCCCTTTTAGTTGCACCTCTTCTACACTTACAGTTGTGACAATCGCCATTAGACTTGATCACAATTACTTTCTTGTCTTGATGACCTTTTACTTTCGTCCTGTATGATGTTCTAGATGTCATCCCACAGTTCATTTGGTTCTCGGACATTAGTGTCTAATGTATCAAATCTGTTATTTGAGATGATCTCTACATTAAGGTGGGATATGTTCAAGGTCAAATTTTGACTCTCCTGGACTTGTAATTTTCATCAGCTTCAGCCTGAACTTGATCCTGAGCAATTGATGGTCTGTTCCACAGTCTACCCCTGGCCAGGTTTTGGCTGATGATATGGAGCTTTTCCACCATCTCTTCCCATACTTGTGGGCAATTTGATTTCTGTGTATTTTATCTGGTTAGGTCCCTGTATATAGTTGGCTTTCATGTTGTTCAAAAAGGGTATTTGCAATGAACAAGTCATTGGTTTTGCAAAATTCTGTCATGTGATCTCTAGCATCGTTTCTATCACCAAGGCCATATTTTCCAACTACTGATCCTTCCTCTTTTTCTCCAATCTCGGCATTCCTACCACCAGGAATTATCAATACACCTTAATTGCCTATCTAATCAATTTCATACTAAATAAGTTGGTAGACTTCATCATTACTGCCTTCAGTGGTTGGTAAGTAAATTTGAATGATAGTGGTATTAACTGGTCTTCCTAGTTGGCATATGGATATCATCCTTTCACAGACAGCATTATACTTCAAGATAGATCTTGAAATGTTCTTTTTGATGATGAAAGCAACACCATTCATCTTCAGTTTGTCATTCCCAGCATAGTAAATCATGATTGTCAGATTGAAATTAGCCAATACCAGGCCATTTCAGCTCAGGATATAGTTCTTTATGCGTTCCATTTCAGTTTTGACAACTTTCAATTTTCCTAGAGTTATACTTTGTACTTTTCAGGATGTTTATTTCTGTTTCTCCTCATTTTGAGTTGTGCCCCATCAGCAAATGACGGTCTTGAAAGCTTTACTCCATTCGTGTCATCATGGTCAACTTGACTTTGAGGAGGCAAAACCAGTCGTGTTTTGTGTGCCTTCCAACCTGAGGGACTCATCTTCCGGCACTGTATCCTAACACTATTCTGGTGCTCTTCATGTTTCAATATTGAATATTCTGGTTTCCACTTCTATCCATTAGGTTTTCAGTGTCTAAAGTGTGGTGCTATGGTATAAAGCACAGGACCACAAGGTCCATTTGAATCACAAGATCGGCGGTTCAAGCTCACCAGTTGCTCCTTGGAAACTCTGCATGGGGTCATTATGAGTCAGAACCGACTCAAAGGCATTTAACAAAAACAACAACATTCAGAAACAATCCACCTCCCCTTCTTAGTCTTACTCTGCAAGCTCAGCTGAAACTTGTCTACCACATGTGTACCCTGCTGGTATTTAAGATATCGGTGGCATATTTTCCAGTAGCACAGCAACATACAAGCCACAACAGTAGGACAAACGGACATACGAGTGGTGGAGATAAGATCAGAGTTATTGAAAAACCCATGGAGCCCAGTTCTATTCTGACACACTTGTGGTTGCCATGAGTAGGTATGAAGTGGAAAGCATCAGGTTTGATTTTGGCTTGTTGCTGTTGAATCAATTCTGACCCATAGTGACCCTGTATAGAGTTTCAAAGGAGCAGTTCAAACGACTTTGCAGTCTGATGCATTAGCCCACAGTGTCACCCCAGGACTCCGATTTTGGCTTAGGTTTATGAAATATTTCTAAGTGTTTAATGAAAGAAAATGTATTCATAATAGACTTCATTGTAAGTGTTCTGACCAGTCAGAAATCGTTTCCAAAAGCTCAGAATTCTGTTTCTGAACAAAGTTTTAGTGCTTTATGACTGAGACAAGCGATACCTTATTTGTTTTTTGTATTCCCGTTATCTCTAAGAGAGCTCAGCATTGTTGTGTGCCTTGGAATTTACTCCAACTTTTAGCAAGCCTATAGGATGGAGGAGAACTGCCCCATAGGGTTTCTGAGGCTGTCAAGGTTTACAAGAGCGCATTGCCTGGTCTTTTGCCCCATCGGACTACTGGGTGGGTTCAAATTGCCAATATTTCAGTTAGCAGCCAAGAGCTTATCCATTGTGCAACCAGCACTCCTCCATCATAAACATTAATGAGCAAATGAGTGAATGGACAGAAGAATAACCGCTTACTGGGGAGAGGGGAGCATTGTATGGAAAGATAATTGGATTATTTCATGAACTTTTCAAAGTCCCCTCGTATTCTGGGGTCACTTTGAAAAAAACCCAAAAAAACCACTTCTGTTTGGATAGCTTATTTGAGTCCCTATTAAAAAATGCTGACTACTTAATGTATGTGGCCTGGCTTCTCAGCAGTTAAAGATTTTACCTACCAAAGGTTCAAAAATAATGCCTCCAATCCCTCCAAGAGAAAGAGAAAGGCATATAAAGATAGTGCTTGCTCTGTTTCTGGAAACGTCTAGAAAAGATCT
Source organism: Chrysochloris asiatica (assembly GCF_000296735.1). Lineage (NCBI taxonomy): Eukaryota > Metazoa > Chordata > Mammalia > Afrosoricida > Chrysochloridae > Chrysochloris > Chrysochloris asiatica. Next base: position 20,471,776 of record NW_006408536.1, read on the forward strand.
CTGTTACTTCATGTTGACCTTTTCAGCGATTAGCCCTGAGTTTCTCAACTAGGCCCTAATGACATTTTGGGCTAGATAATTCTTTGTTTTGAGGGAGCTGCAACATAAAGAGATTTGATATGCTTAAAAAAATGATTTAAAAAAATGTTCTTTTGACCTGATGCTTGCAATGAAAGGCTTCATTTGTAACCTAAAACAACTCTAAATCTCTAGGGGGTGGGGGTAGGGGGAGGTCTTCCAGGAAAAAAGGCTCATGTGTTGGAGAATGATTTGCAGTTGTGACAATCAAAATGTCTCCACACACTGCCAAGTGGCCCCTGGGGGAGGGGGGGCGACAATGGCCCCTAACTGAGAGTCACTGCTGGCACCTAATATGAAGACTAGTCATCTTCTTGCATTTGATTGTCTCAGCTCTGGAAAGCAGTTTCAAGGAGTAGATACTCACCAGGTCACTGTAACTCCATTGTTGAGAACTTTGGCAGTGACTGGCTCTGCCTATTTTTTGGCTCTCCCTATTTTGAAATGATTTGATTAATTTCATTATTTTTGGCCAATTTTCCCCTTGGAACTTTATTTTTAGAGATGCAAATTCACCGATTCTGGTGTGGCTCTGTAGGATAAGCACTGGACTGCTAACCCCATGGTTGGTGGTTCAAACTCACCAGCCATTCCTTGGAAATTCTATACAGGGTCCCGATCAACTTGACGGCACCTAACAACAACAACAGCAACAGTAGCCGGTGCTGAATCCATGTAGAAAATTACAGTATCTGTAGAAAAGATCCTTCTTTCTTATTAAGTTCCATCAAGTCAGTTTGGGCTCATAGTGATCCAGTCTAGGGTTTCTGAGTTGTGAATTTTACAGGAGCAGAAAGCCTCAGCTTTCTCCTGCTGAGTGGCAGGTGGATTCGAACTGTGGACCTTGTGGTTAGCAGTCCATTACTTACCTACAGCACCACCAGGGCTCCTTAGCTTCTATGGCTAGGTATTTTGAAATAATTTGGGGGCTGGCCAAAGCATTGGGCTGCTAACACAAAGGTTGGTAGTTCAAAACCCACAGCTGCTGTGTAGGAGAATGCTGAGGCTGTCTGCGCGTATAACGATCTGTAGTCTTAGGAATCCGAAGGACCAGTTCTACCCTGTCCCATTAGGTCTGGGGGTGTCAGAATCTGCTCAATGGCAGTGGGTTTGATTTTTTGGTACTTTCTTTAAAAATATATAGACTTTTCACCAGCACATATAGTGTTAGTACTGGCTGCCTTTTCAAAATCAAATTCATTACATTTAAAGCATTAGTTAAGTAAACCCGGTGCTAAAAGACAAATGTCATCATAGCTTTTGTTACATCCCGCCTCAAGACTTCATCCCTAGAAAGACATTTACCATGGCTTCTGGAATTGACTTCCTGGTAGTTAAAAACAAAGGCGCTCGGGTGGCACCATGGTTAAGCGCTCAGTTGCTAACAGAAAGGTTGGCAGTTCAAACCCGCCAGCTGCTGGCTGGGAGACAGATGTGGCAGTCAGTTTCCTTAAAGATTAAATCCATAAATTCATTTCATCGAGTTGATGCAAACTCATAGCCTTGGAAATCTTATGAGGCAATTCTTTGTCCTACACGGTCCCGGAGTTGGAATCGACTTCATGACAAATTTGGTTTTATTTAAAGAGTAAGGTCCGTGGGGTTCAAGAATGATAAGACTTTCTGTTCCAGCAAAGATTTACAGCCCAGGAAACTCTGTACAGGGTCACTATGAATCCATTCCATGGCAGTGATTTTGGTTTTTGGAACATCCCTGGGTGGTACAAATGATTTGCTCTGGACTAACTGTAGCGTAGTGGTTAAGAATCGGGCTGCGAACCACAAGGTCATCAGTTCGAAACTACCAGTTGCTCCACGGGAGAAAGATGAGGCTTTCTGCTCCTGTAAAGATTTACAGCCTCGGAAACCCCGTACAGGGTTGTACAGGGTTGCTATGAGTCGGAAACGACTCGACGGCACTTAACAACAACAACAACAACTGAAAAGTTAGCTGTAGAAACCCACATGGCAGCACCATGGAAGAAAAGCCTGGCAATCTACTTCTGTTACGATTACAGCCAAGAAATCTGGTGTCGTTTATCTAAAGACTATGTCAATAATTCTGTTTCTTGGTTTATTTTAGATGTTATATATCTTCTTCCTGTTAGTGCAGAAGGATTAAACATTATTTCAGCATCCCTTCATTTCTGCTCCTGCATTTTCTCAATATAATTGTTACAATTTGTATTTAAATCAATTACCAGTGTTTAATTGATGATGTAAGTCAAGTTCGCCACAGTCACTAGTATCTTGACATCCTTGTGTTGATGTTTTCCATATTTTCTTAGTTTCATTTCCTGGTGCTTTGAGAGGGAGAAGATCAAAGCATGTGGCCTTCATACCATTTTAAAATTTATTTTTAAAACTTTTTATTGTGAGTTGAGCTAAGGGTTACAGACCACATCATCAGCTTTAAACAAGTCATACACTTTGTTTCATCTCAATGATTACAATCCCCTCCAAGCAACAACAGTTACCCAGGCTTCCTCCCTGCGGTTCCTATTTGCATTCCACCCACCTTCCCATCCCTTCTCATCTTCATCCTTAGGAAAATGTTACCCTTCTGATCTTGAAAGACTGGCGTTCCATGGTGAGCTGTTGTCCCCACGCTAAACCTATAGACTGCTTGGCTGACAGGTGGGCCACGAGGATGAGTTCCTTTCCTATCATACCTCTTTTAACAAGTACTAAAATTATATTTGAAAAATTTTCAATAGGTTACATTTAAAATAAAAAGTCTCAAGATTTTATTTAGAAGGGAGAAGCTCTATTTCATCCTGATCTCTTATGTTTATTTATATATTTTAAAACTTTTTATTGTAAATAGAGTATAAGTCCATTCGTTTTCCATTTCAACAATCTACACATTTTGTTTAACCTCATTGCGTGTTATCCCTGCGAGGTAACATCATTTACCCACGTGCTCCCTGTTTCCTATTTCCAGTCCTCCTCCTTTCCCAACCCTTCTGAATTTTGTCTTAGGGTAAACACTGCCCCTTTCATCTCAAACGGCTGATTATTGTAGGGTGTCTGCACCTACCTCTTGTGCTGCCCATAGACCTACTGTTAAGCTGACAATTGAACCATGGGATGACTTCATTGCCAGACCCAAAGGGTGACTAAGGGTCATGGTCTTGGGGGTTCCACCAGTCTGACCTCTTATATTTACCATAAATGAAAACTATGCACTTTTTACATTTAAGATAGAATTTCTTATATCAATTTAAGAAACAATTGTAAAATTGGATTTTTAACTTTTCACACAAAGAGTTTTTGGTATCGTTATTAACACCCAGAAATCGGAACCACTTAGGTAACATTTGTTGCTGTTGTTAAATGCCTTCGAGTCGGTCTGTCTCATAGAGACCCTGTATAGGGCTTCTGAGGAGGGGCTGGTAAATTTGAACCTTGTGGTTCAAACCGACCTTGGGGTCCAGTGCATTATTCCACAGTGCCACACCAGGGGTCCTGGGTAACAGAAACCTGGGATTAAAAAAGGATACCCTATTGAAATGACAGATAAAGAAGCGATTCAGCGGGAAATGTGGGTATAATAAAGCCCACAATTCAGAAATGTTAGGAATCAAAGTCAAGACCTTAATTACCAACAAAGATACCAATAGTGCTTCTTTTGTCTTTCCTGGTGAATGCACAATTAGCACTAAATATTAAGGAGCTCTGGTAGCGTAGTGGTTACGAATCGGGCTGCGAACCTTAAGGTCAGCGGTTTGAAACTACCAGCTGCTCCGCGGGAGAAACATGAGGCTTTCTACTCCCGTAAAGATTTACACCCTCGGAAACCCTGTACAGGGTCGCTATGGGTCGGACCCGACTCGATGGCACTTAACAACAACAACATTAAGAGTAAGGAATCAACTGTCTACAATCTACCGAAAAAGACCATCTGCTTCCATAAATTTTGTTCTCGGCTCTTGCCAAAAGAAGAGAACATATTAACAAAATAATGGCCCTGCACTGTTAATTGGTAGGCTGTTTGCAGTTGTGCTATCGCTATTAGAATAAGCCATTCCTTCTGCTAAATTAATAAGCAGCCAAGATTATGTAATAGTAGCTTTCAGCAGCTAATTACATTTCCCACAATGCCTTCCCCTGTCCCCCCACCTTTCTGGGGCTAAGAATCCCACCAACTGCCAATATGTAGTCAGCAAGTCTCCTGTCCTCCTTTCTGTAGCCACAGACCAATGATAGGAATACCACCAATGAGTTTAAACTTGGAGGTGGCTAGCTCTGGATATAGGCATTTTGTACCGAAAAAAATGAGAAAGCAGCATTTGTAATTAGAGGGTGCATTTCACTGCATCGGATCTTTGACCCTATGTCATCTGTTTTGTGTAGCAGGGGAGAAAAGGGGACAACAGAACGTGGTTTGGGAGCATGACTGGGCAGGGAGCCGGGAGAAATTTGAGTGGGGGCCTAAAAGAACTATAGGAAGGCAGCTTGGTGCTTTACACCCCACAAGCAACTTCATTTGTATTCCAGTATTCATTAATCATACAGATTAGTAGAAAAAATTCCAAGCAGCAATACTAGTGCTTAAGTAGGGGAGGTATTATCAATTTTTATTTTGTTAAGTAAGGGCATTAAAGAATGCCCCCTATTATAAAGACATTTGAACACACACACACAAAAGGGAAGAGCATCATCTCGAATAAAGAATTTCTTTAAATTGAGCAAATTTAGCTTCATGAAAAATTAGCATCTGTACTGGGAGCCATTAAAAAAAAAAAAAATCTTAGCGATTGAACCTCTGCAAACAGGGACAAATTTCTAGCTTCCTTTTTAAGAAGTCAGGAGACTGGGGTAATGAATAGCATCCAACATGGGAAACCCGTGGCTGTTCAAGCAAGGTCACTTAATCCCGTGGGGCTCCCCTTTCCTCATCTGTAAAAGATGAGTTGGACTAGATGATTCATCAATTCTTCCATTAAAAAAAAAACAACAACAACACGAACATTCATTATGCGCCAGACACTAGGCTCAGCATTCTGATTCCTAACAGATCTATCATCTTTGTCCTTATCAGTCAACTCACATATTTACTAGTTGTTATATGTCAGGCAGTGGACTAGGTTGGGGATGCAAAACGGAATGCTAATTTATGATGTGCTAAACCGAGGCCAATGGGCACAAGGGTGAGAGATTCATTCTTACAAGGTTTTAGGGTCAGGCTTAACAGGAAAGGTGACTTTAGGGAGAAACGGCATGCCGGGCACAGCAAATCATCAATAATGCTAAACTGGACCCAAACGGGTCGGGTCGGGAGCGGCCCCATGTGAAGGAAGCAGAAATTAATCTCGGAGATGAGAGGCTGTCTGGATTTTTCAGCAGTGAAGCGGCAACAACCCATATGGTTTGCAGCTCTGAAGCAAACATGAGGAAGAGACTTTTTGCATAGTGGTGGGCGAAAAGGTGTCTAGATCTGGGTTGTAGCCGCGCCATGGGAAAGAGGGGCCGGGTTCCAAAGAGTTCTTGCTCCAAGCAAGAGCTGACTTGATTTCCCGGGAATTAGAGACGCCCCCCCTCATCATCCCCAGCCATCACACCTCCCTTGTCCCAGCCTCTTAGGGCATAGTCATCTGAACTCGAACGTGGTTCTTGCAGGTAGGGAACTTCAATGTCCCGCACGGATGTATCTGCCAAGGACGCCACGCAACCCCGTCCACCCACTAAGGACCCGGCCGGGCAGCAGCCCGCACACACCTCGGCGACAAGGGCCTCAGTGCGCAGGCGTGCCGGCCGACCGAAGCCATTTCCGGGTCACGTGGCTGGGCTTCCGGTCCGCGCCGCCCAGCTTCGCGGACACCCGGCCAATCGGCTTCCTTATGTTGCGCGGTTGCTGGCTCTGCCTCCGGTGTCGTGGGCGGTGGCCAGGCTGCTTCCCGCGCGCTGCCTAGCCCGCCCCTCCGCTAGCCGCAGCCCCGGCTCCTCCCTCGGACGGCCCCCGGGGCGGGGTCTATCGGCTCGCCCTCCCCTCGCTGCCTGAGCGGCCTTTTTCCAAGCGGGTCCCCTCCCCTCGGCAACACGGCTGCTGCTCCTCACCGCGGCGACAGGGGCTTCCCCTCAGACGCCGCCGCTGCCGGCCGAGACCCGCCGCGTCCGCGCCCCGCGGCCGCAGTAAGTCCCGGGGGGCAGATGGAGGTCGGGGACGGGAAGGAGAAGGGAGGGCCGGGCGCGCCCCCAGCTGCCCCTTGCGCCCGGGAGAACCCACCCCGCGCCCGTCCGGCGGCGACTCGGACACCGCGCCCCGCAACTCACTTCTCTCGGTGTCCGCGCCCCGACTCTACTCCGCACCCCGGCTGCAGGGTCTATCCCGACCGCCACTGGCACCTGTGGTTCGGGGATCGTCTCAAGTTTTGCGGGGCGTTTTGGGGAGGGGCCGCGGCCGGGGGCGGGGGCGATCGGGGACCCCTGGCGCCCCCTGCGCGGTGGCGGATGCCATTGTCTGCTCAGGTCCTCGCCGTCCCCTCGCCCCGGTGCGGCCAAGGGATGCAGGGTGGCCCGGAGAGGGGGCGTCGGCGACGCCCGGACCCGAGGAACGCTGGCCCCGAGCCCGCTCCGCGGCGGAGCCCATTGTTTTTAGTACCAACCTCGAGGAATTGTGGTGCCCTGTGATTTGCGGCAAAATCCAAAGCATTGATTTTTAGCAAGAGGGAAGGAAGGAATCCTTGTGCTTTGCGACTGGGTAGCGTCCCGTTTAGCAGATCGTTTGTTTTCGGGAGCGTCAATTATTTATTTGTCCAGTAAAGTGACAGGGCGGATGCGCGACCGCCGCAGACATCCTTGAGCACAGACTCCCGTCGTTCGCTAGCAAACCCCCACCTTTCCTGGACACCAAGCTCTAGGAATACTGAGTCCGTTCTGTTTTCCCAAGTTCTGCTAACGGGTTTGCATTCAGTGTGGTCCAGTTGATGCGTTCCTGGCTGGCACTTTGATAGCGAAATTGTGTTCGTATATTTTGAGCCCGTGAAGGATTTTAAGTGAGATACGATTGGTCTGTGGCTTTAAGCCAATTTTAACTTTAATAAAGTTAAATTGCCGCGTCATGAATTTCCAAATATCTTGTTGATGGCTTCTTTCATGATGACCAAAAATAAATAAATAAACAAGACAAATTTCTTAGCGACTTTGGTGATATAGGTCCATTTTATTCTGATTTGGATGTGCAAATTCCACCTTCCAAGATGGTGCGGTGGATATTAAAAATCGGGTTTGAATTATACTTGCAGTAGTACAATTGAAAGAACTTACAATAGTTAAAAGAAGAACAAGGCATCATCTCTGAATTTTACCTTTGAATTGCCTTTGTTGAAACAATACTTACCTGTTGGCAATTGAGATGAGCAGTTCAATTATAAGAAGGATTTCTTAAAAACTAAAGACATAAATGCATGGAGACATCTGTTGATTTGCAAATCCCAAATAACCACACACAAAATAGTCTTCAGTGTCAGATACACTAGAATTCAGCATCCACTCATGCTGTAGATGCAATGTAACTCTTAATAATCTGGGCTTTTTTGATGTTTGTATTCTCTCCCATAATATTACATTAACTCCATTCTTTATGGTGTGCATATTTACATTGGATTTTTAAAAAGTAAGGTGAGAACAAACAGATCATTAAGAATCAGGCTTTTATTAAGAAAAACATGTATTTATGGGATTTTTTGGGGGCTAATATTTTCGATTTTTAAATTTTGCTTAAAACATGCTAGCATAAACTGAAGAAAGCATTCTAAGTGACAGCAATCTTGTCTACTGGGGATTTAGCCCGGAACTTGATTGGCCTCAGGGTGAAAAATAGTTCTTTTTTTCTTTCTCACGGACCTAAAGCGAATGATGTACACAATTCTTCTTTGATGCATAGAGCATGTGACTAGGCATATAGCAACAGTAGAAAATATAATGTTTTCTGTGAGAAGAGTTACCTTTCTTTTTCTTCAAAGATTTCACGCCAACTGAACTGTTTTTCTTCTTTTCCATGCACTCCTTTCCAAACTTAGATGGATCATCATGCCCTAGGGAGGTTTGCATATAGTTGTTGTTGTTGTTAAGTGCCGTCGAGTCGGTTCCGACCCATAGCGACCCTGTACAGGGTTTCCGAGGGTGTAAATCTTTACGGGAATAGAAAGCCTCATCTTTCTCCCTTGCATATAGTAGAAAGAGCTTTAGGAAGAGCTTTTTTCCTACAAGAATTTCCTGCTGTGTTAATTGGCATAGAAATATTGATGGCTAGTAATCATTGTGTGAGTCCTGAGTCCTGGTGTAGCGCTGTACGATAAGCATTGGACTGCTAATCAGAACGTACCTGGTTCAAACCCATCAGATGCTCCTTGGAAACCCTATATGGGGGCCCCTGTGAGTTGGGACAGACTCTACAGCACTCACCAATAATCATTGTCACTTGATCACCCTGCTTCCCGTCCCCCAGCCAGGTTTTCTAAAAAACATGATTGTAGTCTTCACTCTATTGAATCAAGGTGTTGCATCTAATATGTAATCTTGGTTTTATTTCTCTTGCCAGATGCAGTTTATGTTGCTTTTCAGTCGTCAGGGAAAGCTTCGATTGCAGAAATGGTACGTCCCACTCTCAGACAAAGAGAAGAAAAAGATCACAAGGGAACTTGTTCAAACCGTTTTGGCACGCAAGCCGAAAATGTGCAGCTTCCTCGAGTGGCGGGATCTTAAGATAGTTTACAAAAGGTATGGCTTGTGTTCATCAGGAAGTGGAAATAACTATCAAATGTTTTATCTCTTATAATGTGAAAATCGTAGGCTTTTATTAGACACTATTTATGAATAATGATTAATAACACTTTAGATGAAATGAAGTGGAGCTTTTGTGTTTGATGAGTTAAACAGGTTCAAATGATTTTTTTAAAAGGCAGGGAAATAAGCTGTAAAACTATGTAATTAAGGGCATAAATGGTTTTATTATACTTGGTAAATATGGTCAATATTTTAATATATGTTACCCTAAATGTGTATTAATTGGAAAGTAGTATAGTCTTTAGGAATATTAGAACCTCTTTTAAATCTTTTAATGTACATTTCTCAACATGGTTCTGAGCAGGTTGAAAAAAGCATTTCTTCTATGACAGAACAGTTTTGGGGGGTGTTACGGATTAACATGAACTTTCTTCCCCATTTCTGGTCCCTTACATGCAGCTTACAGCGTTGAAGATGTACATCGCTGCACATGAGCGTGTTCTCTTGTGTGGGAGGAGTGCAGAGGACCTACAGTATGGGGTGCAACACAGGCTGAGGAGAAGGCTTCCTGTGGGGGAGATGGCAGGGGAAGAAATGAAGAGTTTTGGATAGAGTTCTTTAAAGTTCATCAACAGAAAACAGTAGAATTGAACTCTCTTGAGTGATTTTGAAGGTAGTATATGTGTTTGTAATTGTTGAGAAAGATCTTAGAGCTGGGAGGTATCGGAGAGTAGCCTAGAGAGAGATTTTTTTTTTTCTCAATCCCCTCCCCACCCCAGTCGTTAAGTGCTGTTGAGTTGGTTCTGACTCATAATGACCCTGTCTGGGGGTTTGGAAGAACAGCTGGTGGGTTTGAATCACCGACCTTGGTGGGGGTAGCTTATGCTTCAGCACCACACCAGTACTCACCCTCCCATCCCCCAGTAGCAGAACCTTAATAACTAAAACAAGGGGAAGTGGAGCTGCTCTTGTGAAATCCATTGGGGGTGAGGGGCAGATCCTGTACCCTCTCACTGAACCTCTACCCTCTACACTGGAGGCAGTTCCGTAGTTTGAAAACCACTGCTATTGAGCAAGCCTCCATTTTAAGACACTGAGAATTTGGGAGAAGAAGTACAAGGCCATATGCTAGTTAGTGACTGATTTCAGGCTAGAACTCAAATCTTAATCCTGTAAGCCAACGTTTTAAATAAGGATGCCAGAAGATTAGATTAACATTTCTGAAGAGGTCATTGTAGAGCCTGGAGGGGCGGGTGGAAATGGGAGAGCTCCACTAGGCGGCTTCCCCAGCAGCTGCAGGCTGCACGCTAGCCCTACTTTACAGAGGCCGCTTTCTATACCCAGAAAGGTTTACAGCCTCCAAACCCTATGCAGGGGCGCTCTGAGTTGGAACCGACTCCACGGCAGAGGGTATGGAGTCCTGGTATGGCACTGTAGGATAGGCACTGGACTGCTATCCTCAAGGTAGTTGGGTCAAACCCACCAGTTACTCCTTGGAAACCCTGAACTGGGGAAGGCAGGAAAAGGAAAGAGGAGTGAGCGGAGGGACTTGGGAAAACAATGAACTGGACAAAAATGGACTTTAGGTAGTGTGTCATCATTTGGAGAAGCCTAGTTTCATGAGGCGTGGGGGTGTGAGGGAGAATTAGGTGTAAAGTCTTAAATCAGCAACATAGAAGTGTCAGATAAAGGGACCTTCAGAGCTGATGTCAAGGAAAGGGAGCGAGTTTCACATATGGGCTCCCCAGTGGCAAATGTCACAAACAGTGCAATTCAAATGGAGAAAGAATCCAGTAGATTTTACAGTGAGCATTTCACAAATTGCCAGAACATTTTCAGACGAGCAGAGACAGAACTCTCGATGTAATAGGATGAAGTGTGAAGAGGTGGAGAAATGTAAACTGCAAGTGGAGTCTATTTTGGGGAGCGTTGTTGTGAAGGAAAGGAGCGGAGGTGGTAACCACCCCTGCCATAGACATAGGAGTGGGGGACAGGGTTAAGAAAGTGTGAGGGACTTAAGCTGATTTATAAATAGGAGAAGGAGTCCCCCGTGTGGAGGAGGAAAATACCAGCAAGGGAAGCAGTCCCATGCATCAAGAATTCTGCGGCTGCAGGAAATGGCCTTTTAAGCTGCCGAAGAGAAAGCAATAGCTGGTGTTTCTTGTCACTCAGCCTGTCCCAGATTGGGCCACCACTTTTTCTTTTCACAGCTGTAAAAGGGAATCTAACTTGCTTGCAACTGAAAGGTGGATTGAACATTGAATCCTACCAGCTTTATTAAGCTTATCATTCCCACACAAAAGGTGCAGTTAACCAGTGGCCTTCCAACAGTTAATGGAAACATTTTGTGATTTTTTTTTTTCATTGCCTTTTTTTTTTCCCGAAGCTCCCTTGTTTAATCAGTTTTTCTATATCTCTCCCTCATTTTGAACTGAAGACCTCATCGATTCTACTACTTCTAGCATATTTTGTTGTTGTTGATTTAAGTAGATGATTTGTTTCCTCTATCCCGGCTGGAAGTGAAGACCTTTTAAGCAAGAGAGTTACCATTAAACACCTGAGAAATTTTGTTCCTATCAGCAAGGGAACTTTATGGGCTCCAGAAGGGGACTCACCATAGTCTTCATCCTGAGAACTAACTGCTCATAGGAATTCCCTCTTTGGGAGAGAGCAGGGAAAGGGTGAGGATAATGCAGTAGCTTTGAAAGCATAGACTGAAAATCTGGGGGTTCCGAATTCTAGTCCCTGCCTGAACCATTGACTGACTAGCTTGGTGACTTTGAACAAGTTGTTTTTACCTTTGTTTTCACATGTCTCCAATAAATGTTCTTGAAGGTCCCTTGAAGATAGAACCGAGTACACTCTTTGATTCCTGTTTCATGCAATATTTTTTGGAAGAGAAACTGGATTAAAGTCATTTAAAACTTACTTGAAAATGCATACACCTCCAGATTACCAATTTGAGACTTTATCGAAGATTGCTCTATTGATTTGCTTTACTAACAAAAGACTTTTTAATGACATGCCAGTGGATACTGAGAACAGTTGAGCTACATTCACCAACAGTCAGCTGATGTTTAGCTGACTGCAGAGAAGTCGTGTGTGGAATATAAGAATAGGCACTTTCAGATGTTCTCCAAGTGCCAGTAATTAGAGGAAACCTAATCCACTGGGTTAAAAATATCCAAACATACCTTTTTTCTTACTAGTCCACTGCTAATTTTACTTTACTTCAGATTTAGTCTTACAGATAGGCACTAGGAACAAAATGAGCTCCTTTTTGAATTTTACAAATCAGTTGGTTCTGACAATAAGGGAGTACACACTTCAGGTTCTCCTGATTATCTTTGACTAAATGAGAATGACACTTTTTATTTCTCTCCTTCTTCAAAGCTCTTAAAATACTGCTTTAAGAATGCTTTAATTTTGTGCCAGGTACAGGATTACTTTGGTACAATTCTTGGCTATAGTATTTAATAAAACAAAACAAAACAAAAAACCTTGGCCTCTGGAGTCATACCTCTTGTTTCACTCTGTACCCTGGGCAGATTATTCAAGCTTCTATCTCCTGTTAATGCTGCAAACAATGGTGCTCTCGCTGGTGCTCTCTCTCACTCATTCGACTAAAATGCTAAAATACTACAAAACTTTAGCTAACATTTGGTGTTTCACTTGGGGCTCAATGAATATCACTTGTTATTATCAGGGCTTCAAACCACTTCAGAAAGGTTCCATCATAGCCATTGGAAATGTAGCTGTTGCATAGCAACATAAGGAGCAAGTCAACACATTCAAGGCAGCGCTGGGGGCCACTATCTTTGAGTTTGGCTACTGCTTGGGTCAAGAGATTTGATTGCTGTGCAATACCTACACTGCCCTTGTTGCCCTTGTTTCCGTGGGCCATGGCTGAGCTATTCCCAAGCCCTGGTTATTATGATGTGTCTGTTTCTTTCCTGAAAGCTACATCTTCACCTCTAATGAAGAATGCCTTAATTTGATGGCTGCTTTTCAACTCCGAAGGAAAGAAGACATTTAAATAGTGGTCTGGAGGTGTTGCTATTTTGTTTGTTTTTGAGTGGGTACCCAGAAATGAACTGGGGAACCTCTTGATGTTTATAGGGGGGGGGGGGTTGTTAATGTTCCTTAGACACATCAATCCTGATCATCTGTAATGTGTCATAAAGATTCCCCTTGTGTGGAGTTGCAGTACAGCTTGTTTATAAGGAAAGGCATGGCTATGGAGGAAGCATGATGATGGTGCTTGTATTTTCAACAGCAGCAATTAAGAAAGGAAGAAGAATTTGATCCCAAATGGAACAGTAAACTTGGCATCATGAAATCATTTCACACTCTTCATGTCGGCTAGACATAACTGGTTTAGTTCTACTTACCGTTTTTGTCAGTCCCTTTACTCATGAATTGTTTTGATTTGGGGGAATCTTAGGAATCATACGGATTAGTCTCCCCAAATTCTCAATTCTCTGTGGTCAGTATGGGCTGGGGCAAATAGTTTGAATCCCCCATTAGCTTTTATAGGAGTAAAAGCCCACTGTAGTAACGGGGAAGAGCAGGAGCGATCTATCTGTTCAAGCTGGAAGTAACACCCTGCGCCGTCCTCCATGATTTAGTCCTTCTACAGCAACAGACTAGGTCAAAGGCGGACAGGAGACCCACCCGCACCGTTTACAAGAACTTTATGAAGGTGTAAGTCTCATCGAATCGTCAAAGGATCGAGCCATATGTACGATGAAGGAAGCCCTCATGGTAGAGTAAGAAAAGCCAAAGATCTGCAACTCAGTTCAGAAGATTATTAACAAAACACAACAAATTACCCTTTATCTAACTGCTGTTAAATAAGGTGAAATGTTTTCGATGGAGTGTTACATAAATACTGAAAGGAGCCCTGGTGGCTCAAATGGTTAAGTGCTCAGCTGCTGAGAGGTTGGCAGTAAGAACCCACCTGGCAGCTCTGTAGGAGAGAACCCTGGAGAGCGGTTTCCATAAGGGTTGTTGTTTACTGTCCTGGAGTTGATTCCAACTCAGGATCCTGTTTAGGGTTTCTAAGGAGTGGTTAGTAGGTTTGAACCACTGACCTTGTAGTTCTAGCAGTACAGTGCTTATCCCACAGCACCACACCAGGACTTCCTCTTAAGGATTGCAGCCAAGAAAACCCTATGAGGCAGTTTTACTTTGTCAGACAGGGTCACTATGAGTTGAAACCTACTGGTCGTCACCTAACAATTGTTAAGTGCCATCAAGTTGGTTTCAACTCATAGGGACCCTGTATAGGGTTTCTAAGGAACAGCTGGTGGTCACCTAACAATGACACCCCAAAATACTGGTTGTTTTCATAATGGAGAACAATATGAAGTACTTGGAATTCCTAGTAATATTTGGAATCCCAAAGCAGATTGTGTGTGCTTTCCTATATATTATTTTATGCTAACATTACAAGCAGTAATTGCCCATTATATGTTTTTGTATTCATTTGCATGCTCTCCTTCAATCTCAGCTGGGACTTTTGATGATCATGTAAATTTGTCTTCCCTGCTCCAAGTATAACCTAGCCCTATGTTGTTGGAATCCTAATTTAGAGAATTAGTTAGTAATTTAGAGAATTAGTTAGTAGCATTAGTTCTTCTCCAATGGTAAATGACCTTCAGTCTAACAGTGTAGAACATGGACATTTTGAGGAAGGGTCTTGGTTACCTTTAAATGGATCGGTGTTAAGTGCCATCGAGTCAGTCTGACACTCACAGAAGCAGCAGTCAAGAAATCAAACGACGTATTGCATTAGGCAAATCTGCTGCTCAAGACCTTTTTAAAGTGTTGAAGAGCAAAGATGTCAGCTTGAGGACTAAGGTGAGCCTGATCCAAGCCATGGTGTTTTTAATAACCTCATATGCTTGCGAAAGCTGGACCGTGAATAAGGAAGACCGTAGAAGAATTGATGCTTTTGAGTTATGGTGTTGGAGGGAAATATTGAAAGTACTATGGGCTGCCAAAAGAACAAACAGATCTGTGTTGGAAGAAGTGCTGCCAGAGTGCTCCTTGGAGGCTATGATGGCCAAATTTTGTCTCTCATACTTCAGACATATTGTCAGGAGGGACCAGTAGCTGGAGGAAGGATATCATGTGTGGTAAGGTGGAGGGTCAGAGAAAAAGAGAAAGACCCCCAGTGAGATGGATTAGCAAAATGGCAACATCAATGGGTTCAAGCGTGTCAACAATTGTGAGGTTGGCCCAGGATCCGACAGTGTTTTGTTCTGTTGTGCATAAGGTCGCTATGAGTCGGTGCCGACCCAATAGCACCTAACAACAACAACAAAGAGCAGCTAGTGGGTTTGAACCGCTGACCTTGTAGTTAGCAGTCCAGTGCTTATCTTACAGCATAGAACGTTCTATTCCTGTTTACTAACTCCTGTATATGGCACTATAGGATAAGCACTGGGCCGAATAGTCAGTTTAAACCTTGAGGTCGGTGGGTCAAACTCACCAGTCACTCCTTGGAAACCCTGTAGAGAGTCACTATGAGTCGGAAACAACTTACAACAACAACAACAACAACATATCCTGTCCCAACTTGGAACTGTTTTCTTGGAATTTTTCCACAATCCTAGAAACTTTCTTTTCAGAAAAAAAAATTCAGAAATTAACATCCGTGAGACCAGAATTATGTTCAAAACATTAGTTTCTTGGACTAGTGTTTTGGTGTTACTTTCTTAACCATTTTATGCTGTCAGAAGTCAAGATGATAGTTTTCTTTGCGGGTGGGAGGTGTGACAGAAGAGAGTAGACAGGGTTTCAAGGAGTTGGTAATGGTGTCTTCCTTGATCTGGATGCTGACACATGGGTGGGTTCACTCTGAAAATGTGTCATTTATGTACGTGTATGACTTAACCATTCTTCTGTGTGTGCAAGTTTGTTTAACACATTGACCTCAAACTGACAGTATCAGCCCTCCCATTGGCGAGCTTGTTTTCCTTCCTGTTTACGTGTACTTTGAATTAATCCCACAATGTATTCTGTTTTAATTAAATAAACGGAAGGAAAACCTGGGTTAGCTGAAAGAGCTTGAAAGGAAGAATATAGCAAAGAAGTTATTGTTTCTACATAGAAGGATTGATTTTTTTTTTTTTTTGCTTGCTTGTCCGTTTCAAAATTTCTCTTATAAGTCTTTATCGTATTTACAGTCTAGGAGGAAAAGGCTCTGTACTGTTGTTGTAAAAGAAACACTAAACTGTATGAGCTTAGGGACTTGTCCAAGAGCTTATGACAGCTATCTAACAGACCAGATTCTAGGTCACATTGTTTCCCGGGTCACATTTTGTTACAGATACGCTAGTCTGTATTTCTGCTGTGCTGTTGAAGATCAGGACAATGAGCTAATTACCCTGGAAATAATTCACCGCTACGTGGAACTACTTGACAAGTACTTTGGCAGCGTGAGTATTATTTTGGTCATGTTTTGCTTTTTAGAAATTATATGCCATAGTGGGCTTTTTGTTTGATTTTTAAATTTGTGAACCTTTTCTATAGTAAGTTGGTTATTTGATTTGGGAGATTTGGATCATTTGAAAGTAGCTTTGTGACACCGACAGAATGACAGCTCCTTGTCAGCGTTCTTATTTCCGTAAGTACCTGAATTGTGTGACCTTACAGAGTAAGGTCTGTAAGAATGAGATTTCAGATTGTGAAACAGAAAGGAGTCCGAGTACAAGCGTAGCCCTATTTGTTGTTGTTGATGTGATGTGACGTGCAGTCAGTTCCAATTCATAGTGACCCTGTACAGGGTTTCTGAGGCTGTAAATCTTTACGGGAGCAGAAAGCCTTATCTTTCTCCCGCAGAACAGCTGGTAGTTTCGAACTGCTGACCTTGTGGTTCGCAGCCTGATTCGTGACCACTACGCTACCAGAGCTCCTTATAGCCCTATTTAGAAAGTGCTTAATATACAGTTTAGATTTGGTTAGCAGTTCTAGTCACATTCCCCAGGAAATGGGTATATAAAGATCAGGTTTCGTGGGTAGAAAATGGTGGCAGTTTCTCATGGAGGGAGCATGCAGAGTTAGTTGGGTCTTACCCAGCCCATAGACAGTGGTTTTGGAAGCACTTGCATTAGGAAACTTTGCCTTGCTTGGTGGGCCTGCCTACCATTTTCAGAAAGCATTCCAATTCTGTCAGTCCATTCCAATTGTAGCACCCTCCTCAAAGTGGGCAAGGGTTGCTCGCCTCTTTCCGTTTTAATAGTACTCTTTTGACTTTCCAGGTGTGTGAACTCGACATCATCTTTAATTTTGAGAAGGCGTATTTTATTTTGGATGAGTTTCTCTTGGGAGGGGAAGTTCAGGAAACATCCAAGAAAAATGTCCTCAAAGCAATTGAGCAGGCAGATCTCCTGCAGGAGGTAAGCTACTAGTTGATTTCTCAACTTGGCACTAGCATGTTGTGCTCTGGAGTGGGAAATCTCAGTCATTTCTCCAGTTTCAGAAGTTACTCCAAGGCATGCTTGGCATGTAGAGTCCACATGATCAGTCACATCAACTCAGTTATCTGGGGGTAGCTGCTTCACTTTGGAGCTGGTCTGTCAATACCAGTTGTCGTATTGATGGCTCGTATTTTGGAGCAAAAAACACACTAGAGTCTAAACCTTTAGTGGGCAGACTCAGAAAGGAAAAGAGTCATCAAAGGCGACACTGATTGGAGTCCTTTATCGAATATTTTGAATTACTTCAGATGACCTCTTGCTTCCTTTGTGTGGATAATCATGAGTTGACTGTGAGATTATGACATTTTCATTCCAGATTGGTTCACATTTTCACCTCATGCCCAGTAAGCGTTCATGTAGCCAGATAAATGATGGTGCCTTATAATTACATTCTTCGTAGTACCCTTTAGCCTTTGTTAGTTTAACTAGAAAGAGAAATAGTTGTACCACTCTTTGCTCTTCTGAAATAACAAACCATATTCTGTCAAATTTCTAGATTCCTCTCTAGATATCACCACCTCCTTCCTCTTTCTAATTACCACAGTCATCCTGGTTTCATTGTATGTTTGATGTTTCAGTACCTTAGATTTCAAAAGTTTGAAATTTCATAGCTAATGCTGTCTTTTTCTAAAAGCTAGCAATACTTAATGCAGCTACCAAGTTGAATTATGCTTTAGTGATAATTGTTTTTATCATATAGAAAGGTCATAGCATGAGAAGGGGTTAGGAAATATAACCAATGCAATATGTTTTCACTAAGGTAAATGTTAAATATACATTTGTATATACATACAGATGCAAATATGAGGGGGCTTTAAAAAGTTTGTAGAAAAGGTGAATGAAATGATAATGGAAATTTTCCACATGCTTTTTGAAGTACCCTTATATGTGTGTGTATGTGTATATTTACATACTTACACATATGTGTGTATGTAAAAGGTCTTGAATACTTGTGGTCCACTGGTCCATTTTCCAGAAGCATTAATGATATGATTTTGTATTTCTAGCTTATATTCACTTCTTGTTTGCTCCATGTTTATCAGTTTGTCAGTTTTATGTTCAACAAATCATACATATACTTTGCTTCATTACATGTTTGCAATCCCCTCCACATACCAACAGTTACTAGCATTTACCTCTGTTCACTTTAACCATTGTGTCTTGCTACTTGTATTTCCTGCTACCTTCATGTTTCCTCTGCTAACCTCCCTCTGTTGTATATTGCCTGCCCCTTCACCCATGAATAATTTTCCCTCCCCACACTCTCCACAAGCATCAGATTGCTGCCTTTATCAAGAAAATGTGTTTTTTTAAACGTTTTTCAACATTGGTCTCATACAATGCTTATCCTTTTGTGATTGAGTGATTTCACTCAGGTTCAACCATGTTGTAAGGTGATTCATAGATTCATCATTATTAAAAATTTTGTAGTATTCCATTGTGTGTACGTACCAAAGTTTGTTTAACCAGTATTCTGTTAATGGGCATTTAGGCTGTCTCCATCTTTTTGATGTGTCTCTTATAGACAGTGTATTAAAAGATCCTGTTTTCTTATCCATTCTGCTCTTTCTGTCTCAACTGGTGCTTTAATCCATTTACATTCAGTGTAATTAGCAATAGGTGTAAACTGATCATTGGCAGTTTTCTGTGTGTTTTTTTTTTTGTGTGTGTGTGTGTGTGTATGTGTGGTGCTGTTGGATTCTTTGTTCCACATAATTTTTTCTGTGTTGAGTTCATTTTGTTTGTGGATTTTCTTTGTATTTTCATTTCTGTTGTGTTAATGTTTACAAAATCTTGCTGATTTTTTTTTAATTTTTTATGTGCAGGTGTATTATTTTTCTTTCAGGTAACCCTGCAATTTATTCTTTTTTCCCCTGCTTAAAACACTCTGTTTTAACTTGAAATCTACTTGACTTCATTGCCATTTGGAAGTTCTGTATCTACACTATTCCCTTATGATATGTCTTGATGGTTTTCTTGGTGATCTGTCTTGTTTGGGGCTTGTTCAGCAACAACTCTTCAACATTTTTTTCTGTGTTTGTCTTTTCCTGTTCTGAAATTTGCATCACCATAAGTTGTTTTTCTTCATGGTGTCCCACATACTAACTCTTAGGCTTTCTTTGGATTTTTTTCTGATTGTTTTTCTAGCATCCTAGTGTTGCGAGATTTCTCCTCAAGCTTGCTTATTCGGGCTGTCATTGCTTTGCATCTATTCCTTTGCCCTTTTGATGTATTGTCCATTTCTTAGGTCTTAGTATTAATCTTCTGGATTTCTATTTCCAGATTTTGTATTGCTTCAAAATTTGCATTTCTTTCGTCTGTTTATTCTTGTAGTGCTTTCCTGAATTCTTCTGAAGTTTTTACTGTGTTCTCCTTGCCTTCCTATAGCTTTCCTGTGTATCCTTTAAAGGTATCTAATTATCTTTCTTTTGAATTATTTTTTAGTTAGTTCCATTACTATTTCTTCCTCAAGCATTTTCTGTGTCTGCATCTTGGTCATTTGTTTGAGCTATCCTCTCCTGTTTCTTTGAGCTCAAATTGTCTGCTGTCTCTGGAGCATCACGGGGCTATCATATTTGTAAAACCAAGCAGTGCAGTTGTTGGGCCCGGAGTGGGGAATCTGTGGGGGATTCCCCTGCAATCCAAGGAGCTCACAGGGGTTGGGGGGGAAGTGGGGAGGCGGTTGTGGAAGGGATGTGACAGCAGAATTCCTGGCCCTGAATGGTGTTCCTATTGGTCTCGGTGTTATCTATGTTCAAGACTCTCGATCTGGAAGTAGTCCATGGGGGCCCTAGATGGAATTGGTTTCAGTGTCTCTGTTAGGACCACAGGGAAGCTGGGAGCAGGGTGACCAGTTAAATGCTGCTCTGGTGATTCTGTTGGGTTTGTAGGTCTGGAACTGAGCCCACCTATATCCAGGCACCAAAGTGGGACGGACAACCCCTACCTGCCACTTGCGTGGCTCCTAACTCCCGGCGAGCAGTGTCTGTGCTGGGGGTGAATGAGGGTGGGAGCTGGCCACACACTCTGCTCATCAGGGGAGCTGGAGAGAAAGAAGAAATCGCACCTCTTCTGCTAGGTGTCCTGCCATTGCCAAAGCTGCTCACAAGATGGCCAAGCCGTGTCTGGGCATCCGTTCACCAGCCAGTCTCCCTCTCTCACCATCCTGCACTGTTCCCTCTCCCAGCAAGCACTCCTTCCATCCACCTCTCTAACCTTTCTTCTGACATTCAGGGTACCAGAATTTTCATATATGTCTGGTTTTTATTTTGTCTTTTGTATCTTTGTTGTAGAGGGTCCGTGACGTTTATCTGCCTAGTCCACCATCTTGCCAGAAGTCTGTCAGTTTATTCTTATATATTGTTAAGGGAGACTTTAAATCCTCCTCCTGCCTTTTTTTAAGCATCTCTGTTATAAAGGAAATGTCATTGTAAGAGAATGGACTAAGAAGAGTGAATGTAAATCTCTTTTTCACTTTTATAATTTGGTAACACTTGACCTCTGTAAGGAATAGGGAGGGAAGCTGCTCTGGGGTCAGTTGTGGGAATTGATCGAAGCTGAAATGACACTGTCCACAGTGTACTGTGCATACATCAAATCTGAGTGCATGTTCATTGTTCAAACAGCAATGAATTATGATGCCTGCAAAAGTGTTCTCTTCAGTAGTGAAGTGAGCTCAGAATTGGTCATGCCTGTAGAATTTGCTACAGTTGTTTGTTACATGATTACAAACAGATCATCTTAGAACATCAGGCATGCTCCCTGCAAGCTTCCTCTACTATTGTAAAGTTGGTTTCAAAGAAAACACCTTTTGGTTTACAGTGCTGTTCACTAATCAGACTTTTCTAAAACTTAGGCCAAAACCAGGGTCAGGAATTGGGAATGTTTCATATTGTCTCTTTTCTTGATCACTTGTATTTTTCATTTTTATAGTGGATGAGCCCTGGCATTGCAATATGTAAGTGCTCAGCTTCTAACTGAAGGGTTGCTGGTTCATACCCACCAGCCACTCAGTGGGAGAAAGAGCAGTCTGCTCCCATAAAGACTGACAACCTGGGAAATCCTCTGCAGGCAGTTCTACTCTGCCCTGCAGTGTGGCTCTGAGTTGGAATCCACTCTGCAGCAGTGGCTTTGTTTTTTTGAGCTTCTTATGGAGTAAATGATATTCTGTGTTACCAGAACCTGCAGTTTCCTCAGCTTCTTTACCATGTCAGTTGCATTTGCTTTAAAACATTTCTAAAGTTACTTTTAAAAAGTACATTTTTTAAAAGTCTTGAGAGGAATGTTTAGGGCACCAGTATCTCCTTTTGCCCTGCGGTTCCCATCGAATCTTTCTAGTTGCTGTTGTCATTCGATCCCATAGAGAGAGAGCTTTTAAGGGCATAGTGCTCAATACAGACATTCTTTCCTAGTTGAGCTAAACTACTGTTTGGTTTTTAAGAAGATTTCATGGTCTGTTTATGATTCATGGTTTAAAATTTTATCTCAGGGCAATAGTTTCAGGGGTTCATCCAGCCCCATGACTCCTGAAAGTTTGGTTGTTGTTGTTGTTGTTAAGTACCGTCGAGTCGGTTCCGACCCATAGCGACCCTGTACAGGGTTTCCGAGGGTGTAAATCCTTACGGGAGTAGAAAGCCTCATCTTTCTCCCGCGGAGTGGCTGGTAGTTTCGAACCGCTGACCTTAAGGTTCGCAGCCCGATTCGTAACCACTACGCTACCAGAGCTCCTGAAAGTTTGGAGTCCATGGGAATTCGAAATTTTCTTCTGCATTTTCCCCCTTTTGATCAGGACTCTTGTATAGAATCTTGGACCAAAATATTCAGTGATAATACATTGTCTTCCTTTTTTATCTCTTTAATCCGAGAAAATGGAATGGTTGGGGAAGCATAGGATGACTCGGGCCCCATATAGCGGTCTCCTTTCCCCTCCTCACCATTCTTTTCTGAGTAAATGGTGACTGTTCATTACAGTTCCTTGTCTTTAAAAGAGAGCTTTGGACCCATTATTCATCTGTGACTACCTTTACAATGGTTTGTACATAAACAAAAATGTACCTTCTGTGAGGACATACTAAGACAGTATATATTGAGTGGTCTCGGTGAACCATTTTCCTTAAAATTTAGCCTCTGAGGTCTTGAGGAGGCAGAAGCTGGTTGGTCTTTTTTGAGTGAAAAGTGAATTTGAATACATTACAGGTTAAGTAAGATCTTTAGGAAACCCAGCTACAATCTACATGGGCTGTCAGCTTCTGGGTCCTTGCTCTCCCCATCCATTGTCAGCACGTGTGAGGGGAAATCCAGGGATGGTAAGATGGCTCAAAGGCATTCACTGCTAGGCTGATACAGAGTTACATCTTGAGGAGAGCATTTGAATATTGTATTTAAAACAAAAGGAAATACAATGGGAACAGGCACTTAGTAGACTGTTTTTTTTTTGTTTGTTTTTTTTTAAAAAGCAAGTTTTTGTTACAGATACTATTGTGTGAGGCCCTGTTCGCTTCAAACACCATATGCTAATCCTCAGGCCATTCCTGGAAGGATTGTGTGTTGTTAAGTACCATGGAATCACTCATAGCGACCCTGTACAGGGTTTCCGAGGCTGTAAATCTTTATGGGAGCAGAAAGCCTCATCTTTCTCCCACAGAACGGCTGGTAGTTTCGAACTGCCAACCTTGAGGTTAGCAGCCTGATTCGTAACCACTATCACAGGTGGTCTTTTTAACAGGTGAAGAATGGGCAACTTGGCTTGTTCTAGTGAGTGGTTTTAGGCTACCTACATAGCAACTGGCAAAACCAGGTCTCCCAGCCCAAGTCTGCTGGATGTCTGGGCGCACAGTGCGTGCCTGATCTTAGGCGCTGCCCTCTTGCCCCTGTTTCTGTATGTGTGTTTGAAATGGTCTGGTTTCTATATCCACTTCAGTGTTTCTCAGCTATAGA
This sequence comes from Chrysochloris asiatica, assembly GCF_000296735.1. Taxonomy (NCBI): domain Eukaryota; kingdom Metazoa; phylum Chordata; class Mammalia; order Afrosoricida; family Chrysochloridae; genus Chrysochloris; species Chrysochloris asiatica. The sequence goes on from NW_006408536.1 coordinate 20,495,007, forward strand.
GGACATTTCTATTTCTCCCTGTATTGAACAGAGTAGATTTCCTAAGACTGATACCCCTTCTTATTTATTTATTTTTTTAGGCTGGGATCTTTTGTTGACCAGATTATTAGTAGTAGGATTTTTTTTGGCTGTATGTTTTCAAATAATTTCTGGTTGGCATAGTAGTCAAAAAGCCTGGTTTAAAGGGGTTTCAAAACACTTGTGGAAAAATGAAGTGGAAAGATAATGGAACTTTTGAAGTCTCCTCATATAGTAGCTTTTTTGGGGGTCTTATCATTGAAGGCCTGTGGGAGAAAGATGAGGCTTTCTCCTCCTTCAAAAAAAAAACAACAACAATTGTTAGAAACTCTATACAGGGTTTCTATGAGTCAGAACCGACTTGCCTGCACTTAACAACAACATGGTAGGGTGGATAGTAGGTTAGGAGTTAGGCTGCTAGGCCTGCTAACTGCAAAGCAGCAGTTTGAACCTACCAGCCGCTTCACAGGAGAAAGATGAGGCTTTTTCTGCTCCTGTAAAGATGTACATCCTTGAAAACCTTAGCAGGGTTGCTATGAATTGGAATTGACTCCATGGCACATACCCACCATCATAGAAGAAGTACTCGTGGCACTGTCGGTTAGGCATTGAGCTGCTAACCACAAAGTCGGTAGTTCAAATGCATCACTCACTCCTCCGCAGGACAAAGATGAGGTTGTTTGCTCCCGTAAAGATTTACAATCTTGGAAACCCTCTATAGGTTTGCTATGAGTCAGAATCTACACCATGGCTGTGGGTTTGGTTTTGGCTTCGGTACCCTAGTTTGGAGCATAGTATACATTTAGTGTATGTGATGAAATGATTTTGCTTCCAATATTGTATGTCACTTTATGTAGTTAGTTGTAAAGTATGCACCTAAAAGCAGCCTTAAATTTATAGACATCCCAATAGACTTAATCTAGCTTTTCACATACCACAGTTTCTCTATTTAGTGTTGGTCTTGCACTGATTATTTCTGATCATCCAGAAATGAATTTGAACTTGTAGTGAAACTATCTGTGTTGCAAAATGATTTTGATTTCAATTTTTTTTTTTTGAAGCACAATTCTAACCTTAAAATTTCTTCACAAAATCAAAAATTTCCTTTTTGCCAAATTTGTACAAACCTCAGGAAGTTTGTTTAGATGTTACAACACTTTCTGGGAGATTAGGACAGTTGGGGCTACAGGTGATTTTCTACTAGCATATTATGGTCACGAATGTGAATCACATGACTGTATTTAAATAGGAATTGCTGAATTATCAGTAGGCATTGTGCTTAAATAGTAAAGAGACCTTTTAAATTTTACTTTGTAACTAGGTGTTCATTTGAACTTTCCATTCTGAGTTGTTTACTTACTCTCTTTGGTATTTGAGCATATGAACACTTAATCAGATGTTGGGGGTGAAGCCCAGAGATTGGTCCATATCCAACTTTTAATGTTTGACTGTTTTAAAACGTGTTTCCTTAACATGTCGTTGGTACTAAACTTGATTCTTAAACTATTAAAGTGCTACATACTAAAACCTGTGCCCATTATAGGTGAATCATTTCTGACTCATAGCCACTTCTAGGACAGAGTGGAACTGGAGGGTTTCCAAGAATGTAATCCCTGATGAAGCCACTTGCCATATCTTTCTCCCGCAAAGAAAGTTCAAACTGCTGACCTTTCAGTTCACAGCCAAGCGCTTAATCTATGTGACACTAAGGCTCCTTGTTGCATACTGTTGTTGGTAAGTGTTGTTGAGTCACTTCTGACTCCAAGTGACCCTCTGCAGGATTTCCAAGGGTGTAAATCTTTGTGGAAACAGAAAGTCTCATCTTTCTCCTGCAGAGCAGCTAGTGGGCTCGAACTGCTGACCTTGTGGTTTGCAGTCCAGTGCTTAGCGTACAGAGCCCAGTGCTTAGCGTATAGAGTTAGTGCTTAGCGTACAGAGCCCAGTGCTTAGCGTATAGAGTTAGTGCTTAGCATACAGAGCCCAGTGCTTAGCGTATAGAGTTAAGTATCCTTTACAATACTTGGACTATTTCTCTCCACCACCAATTAAATATCTTATTTTAAACTGGATGGTTCTGGGGGGTGGGGAGATGCCATTGGATTTCCTTTATAAATACACACCTACAATGGCAGGACTCACAGTGTGCATTTTCCTTTGAAAGTCAGACACTGACCAGGTTTTCTCTGCTCCTTAATTTTATAGAGCCAGAATGAAGAATGGGGAGGTTTGTCTGAGGATATCTTGTGATAAAGAACAGTCTAAGACTTTAGTCTCTTTGACCCCCAACTTATATATTGGTAACTACTACATTTACCATTTTCGTGGCATGGAAAAAATGGGGTGTTATGCCAAAACTGTTGCACGTGAAATGATTTCCACTTCTTGCTTGGTCCATAAAGATCAAATATTGACGTTCTGGGCGTTGGGCTTTAACCCTCAGCGGCAGATGCATGCTGGTGTTGCTCAGCGCTTTGGGATGTGTGAACCCTTCTCTTTTATACTAACAGCATCACTTTGAAGTGTGTGAGGGTTGTTTTCATTTTTCCTTGAGCTCCGTTTGCTGTTGGTACTGTTTCTCACTAAGGCAGTTTGTGAGCTGAAAATCAGTGAGGTACCAAAAGCAAGCATTAAACTCATGAATTTGCTTCTACTCTGAAATGATCCACTTTATGAATGTCTTGACTTGAATTTGCAGTTGTTAACCTGCCTTGTCTAGAAAGTGGTGCTATACAGAGAATTAATGCTGCCCAAGTGGATTTGTTTTAGTGCTGGGGGCTGGCTGCATGATACATCTGAGAATTAGGCAACAGCTTTGTGGAAGTGATAGTAATCTGCAGGGCTGCCATAAAAATGGAAAGGTAAGAACCTTAGAAGAAAAAAGTGAGTGCTTTTGTAACATAGTAGTACTTTAAGTCAATAAGACTTGAGATTTTCTAAACAAAGCTGCTTTTTTCCTAGTCTAATCTTTCTAATTGGTCAGCAGTTCGAAACTACCAGCTGTTCCGCGGGAGCAAAATAAGGCGTTCTGCTCCCATAAAGCTTTACAGCCTCGGAAACCCTGGGTAGGGTCGCTATGAGTCGGAACTGACTCCACGGCACATAACAACAGCAACAATCTTTCTGATTAAGAATATTTGGATATGCTACTCAAACTGTAGGATATCTTACATGGTTTTACAACATTTGAATGTGTTCGAATAAGTACAATATTGTCACTTAATAGTGAAAAGCATTTTATTATGAATACTTTTAGGACTGCCCTAAGAGAACAGGCTTCTGTAGTTCGTTGCTTGTTTCTTTTCACCTGAGTTAAAAGGTTAGGCAATAGTCTTGCTCTCTCTCTTTTTTTTTAATGTCAGTGCATTTTAATTTTTTATAGGTAGATTTGATTGGGCTTTACCATAAAAAATTCTGCATACGTGAGTTTAGCTTATATTAATGCTTGAAATAAAAAAGGAATGTTTGCAGGTCCAACAAATCTTGTTTTTCACTTTGTTTTATAGAAAACCATTTGGCCAGTGTTCTTGGTCACTGGTTTTCAGATTTCAATTATTTTGATTTATATGTTGTTGAGCTTTTTTTGGTTGGTCTAGTTGATAGAATTTGAGGATTCTTTTCTCCGCTGTTTCATTTAAAACTTATTTTGAGCCAGCTCTGCTACACTTTAAGTACTCTTATATAATAAGTTAGACTTCGCTTAGAATAATTCAGTAACGGTAACCCGTTGAGCTTCACATTTTTTATTAGTGCCGACAGTAATAAATATATTTTTATATCTCTCGACTCAGTATATACACATAAACTGGAAAAAAAACAACAAAGCTTATTAAGTAGCAGTGTTATTTCCTTTTGCAGTCTTACGTTTTGTATTCTAATCTGTTCTTGTTTGTATAGTTGGATGCCGGTCCTGACCTACTTAGTCGTGGATTGCGGAGCCCCCAGGTTAGGCCCTGCAAAGACTCTCAGTGGTCGCCTTTGTTCTTTACAAAAGACTTCCTGAAAAATGTCAAGGTTTACAGTTTTTTTCCCCTACTCACAGCTTCTGTTTCCCTGTTATATTTTCTTTTGGTTCCTCTGTTACCTTTTTTTAAAATAAAAATTTCCAATATCAGAAACATTCACAAATAAAAGCAGACAACTATAATATAAGGAGGCTTGCAGGTGCGGTGGTCAGTCACTAGACCGCCAACGGGAAGATCGGTGGCTCCCTGGGAAACAGACCTGGTGATGTGCTCCGGGAGACCCTCTGGGGTAGTCCTGTGCTGTGGTGTGTGACACACGACAGATTGGAGAACTCATGTGATCCACCAATCAGGGACTGTGAGGTTAACTCATTGGTTCGCAACAGAGGCAGTTTTGTCCCCTAGGGGGACATTTGGCAATGTTTAGAGATGGTTTGCATTGTCACGCATTAGGGGTGGCATTACTGGCACCTCATGGGCTAAGACCAGCAAGACTGTTCAGCATCTTAGAATGCACAGGACAGGCCCCACATGAAAGAATGTTCTGGCCCAAAGTGTCAATAGTAGGGAGGCTGAGAAGCCCTGGTTTCACTTAACACCTTGGACTGTATAGATTATATTTATAGATTGTATCTATATAAACGGTTCCACCTTTTCAGTGTGCACAGACCTGGCTGAATGTGATAAATCACAGAAGCAGGAGAAACAACAGCCGTGCCTGAGAGCATGTAACTCAATAGCTCTGGAGTTCAGCATTACCTGTGCTGGGTAACAGGTGACGGGGGAGGGGGTCCCTCGTTGACTTCAGGATCTCATGCCCAGCAGAGCTGCTGGGATGTCACTGAATAATGCCATTTCCTCACTAGGAAACCAAGCTGTGCGCTTCTATTAGGGTGATTGAGTTGTGACTGGGAACCAGAATCTAGCATGCCCTGCAGGCTACCAGAGCACTTCACTTTGCCACTGATTTTCCCATCTACCATAGGGACTCAATAGTTATCTTTAAGGAGGTGTAAAGAACTCTTATTTGCAAATACATGGTGCTGTAGGATAAACACTGAACTGCTAACCACAAGGTTGGTGGTTCAAATCCACCAAGCCACTCCTTAGAAACCCTATACAGGGTTGCTTTGAGTTGTAGCTGACTCCATAACACTTAACAATAACACTTTGCACATATGGGCTTTCTTTAAGTAATCCTGATGGTGCAGTGGTTAAGCATTTGGCTGCCAACTGGAAGGTTAGCAGTTCAAGTCCACTAACTGCGTCACTGGAGAAAGACACGGCAATCTGTTCTGGAAAGATTCCAGCCTAGGAAACCCTCTGGGGCCGGGCAGTTCCACTCTGTCTGATGAGGGTCCAAGGAGTTTGAATGGACTCAATGGCAGCAGATTTGAAGCTCCTTTTCTTCTTTTACTCCTTTAGCCTTAAAGTTCTGAAGTAGAGTTCTTCCTTTTATGACCCAAATGGAAGACAAAGACAGATACAATTCAGTCATACTAGAATATCATTAAAGTTATTTTTGATAGGCTAAATTTATGGGTTTTTTTATGGCACAGTAGATGAAGCACTGGGATGCTAACTGCAAGGTTGGCAGTTCAAACCCACCAGCTGCTTTTTATTTTAAAAGTAAGATGAACTGTAATTGTCCTGAACCTTTGATAACTGAATGGTTTTCAAGCAGAGTTTCTAAGGTGTTGTGAACTTAGCCTCATGGTTATTTTTAAGATAAGTTTATAAAGAGTGTCTAGCATCCAATGGAAATAAACAACGGCACCAAGACATGAGTTCACAAATGTAATGTTAAGGAAGCCATTGGAATTTGCCCAAATCTCCCATCAGTGGGAAGGAGATTAAGGAAATGACAGTACAGCCATATGAGGAGGCTTCAGAAAGTTTGTAGTAAAAGTGGAATTCAAAGATTTTGACAAACTTTACAGTATAGCCTCTGAAAGTGTTTACGATTTTCCCCCTTTTTAGAAGTGTTTCATGATCCTAGAGCTTGCATGTAGTGTTTCTTTATTTTTAATGCAATCATGAGGAATGAGAGAATCAGCTCTGTGTTGTTATGGAAGATAAACCTACAATAGGATGTACAAAAATTACAGTGCTCACTCACACAGAAATGAAGCGCTGCTCTGTCTTCATGGCCAGCTTAGATACTCACCATCTAGAGGGCCATATTGCTCTGGCCATTCATTCATTGCTTCTTAATGTAGTAAAAAAATTCACTTGAGTTTCCTGTTGTTAACGTGCTGTCGAGGTGGTTCCAACTCATAGTGCCCCTACATACGGTTTTTGAGAAGTGGCTGGTGGATTTGAACCACCATCCTTGAAGTTTGCAGTCCATAGTGACACACAAAGACTCATAGTGAAATACGACTCTGATGCCTAGAAGAGCCCTGTCATGTAGAAAGTGTCCCAGTGTGTAGATTCTATTTTATTCACTACTGACAAGAGCTCCTCAGGAGAAAGGATGCTCTGCTGCCTTTTGGATTCAATACAAGGAATAGGGTTCCAGAGTTGAGTAAGGACTTGGCAGCCTTTGACTCAATTGTTGTTGTTGTTAGTGCCATCGAGTCGTTTCCGACCCATAGCAACCCTGAACAGGGTTTCCAAGGCTGTAAATCTTTACAGGAGCAGAAAGCCTCATCTTTCTCCCGCGGAGCAACTGGTAGTTTCGAACTGCTGACTGACCTTGCGGTTCGCAGCCCGATTCATAACCACTACGCTACCAGATAAAAAGGACCCACCATATTCTCGAGCATTAGTGCAAAGGATTCTGTGAAGTGCCTTTGTGTAGGACAAAGTGGAGGAGAGGGCTAACTTCCCATTGTGGTGGTGGTTAAGTGCCGTTGAGTCAATTCTGACTCTTAGAGGCTCTGTATAGGGTTTCTGAGGAGTGGCTGGTAAGTTTGAACCTTGCGGTTAGCAGTCCAGTGCTTATCCTACAGTACGGCACATCAGGCTTCGATAGTTTCAAATACGTATATTGACTTTTCTTTTTTGTGATACTGTGGATGGGAAAGAGACTTGCACCGAGGTTCCCAATGGTAGGTTCGATAGCACTGGTTTACTGGAGCACTTGCGTAGTGATTTCTGAAGTCTTTTCTTGCTCAGCTTAGTGCTTTGTGATTATTATGTGAAATACAAGATTTAAGCCCTCAGATAATTGTGACTTAAGTTTTTGTTATAGTTCTCGCTGGGTTTTACTTTTGAGTCTTAAACTTTAGTGTGGCGAACGTCTCAGAGTGTTGAAGGGAATTGGGGCTTTTGCCTTAGTCTGAGGAAGGCGGACAGTTTTGAGAACACGTGTAAGTGATTCCTGGCTGCTGTGTACAGTTGCCACCCACTCCGACTGTCGTGGGCTGGAGAGAAACCTTTTTAGCTTGGAGGGCACCTGGAGGTGCCTGTAGATTGGGGAGGGACCCAGTGGAAAGAGGACTAGACTGGATGGAGAAATATTTGGGGCAGAGAGAGTGGGCCTTCCTCCTTTGTTACAGAGCTGATAATGGGGGAGAGCTGGAGGTTGCTTTGTGTGTGTTTTTGTTTGTTTTGCTGTGAGGTGTATGAGGGAAAACTGAGCAAGTTGTGTTCTCATCACATGTGGAGGAGGAACCGGAGACAGCTGGAGGGCGGGCAGCATTGAAGGGTTATAGTAGACTTAGGCGGGGAGCCAGTTAGTGATGAGCAAAAGGGTTGCCCAGGACTGAAAAGTATAACCGTAGGGTCTTTCATTCTTTAAAAAAAAAAAAAAATAGGTATTTAAAGAATCTATACAAAGGCCAACTTGTGGCTTATATGTGAATAATGCAACTGTGTTAAAAAGCTTTTTTTCCTCCTCACTGGTTTTGGGTTGACCTTTATTCTCACTAAAGCTAAGCCGCTGGCATTTTCTTTCATGTGTTACCATAAACATGGTTTGCAGGGTAGTAAGTATTGCAGCAGGCACCCAGCGGGGAGACGGTGGGCCTCATTCTCCATTCGGGCTCTGGCAGGCTTGATGCTCATCCTCCCTAATGTTCATTTAATTAACACCATCTTTTTTTCTGGTGAAGTTCTGGTGTGGTGTTGTAGGATAAACCATAGACAGGTAACCACAAAATCGGCGGTTCAAACCCCTCAGCCGCTCCTCAGAAACGCTGCACAGGCTTGTTAGGAGTTGACACTGATGAAACAACAATCCCAACAGTCTGTTTTCCTGTGGCTGACGTTGTAGTGAATCTTCTATGATGTTTTCCTTGTGTCTGAGAGAACCGTTGACTTGACTGAGTACATTTAGCTAAAAACTAATGTTGAATGTTAAAAAGTCCTTAAAGCATCTATTTATAGCAAAACTTTTTCAGGTCCTGAATTGGGAAAATAGGTAAAACATGTTATAGCAATATAGAATTCTTCCTTGTTAAATGTCATCCAGTCAGTTCTGACTCATAGCGACCCTGTGTGTAGGGTTCCTGGTGCTGATCTTGCAGTTCAAACCAACCTTGAGAACGAGTGCTTATCCTGTGGCACCACACCAGTAGTCCTTATAAAATTACTTTGTTGTGTTGTGAAGTGCCGTCGAGTCGGTGCTGACGCATAGTGACCCTGTATAGGGTTTTTGAGGAGCAGCTGGTGAGCTTGAAACACCAACCTTGCAGTTCAAAGGGCTTTGCAGTCTGGCGCATTAACCCGCAGCGCCACACTAGGACTCTTACATTTATTTCTGTGCATCTTCAGATTCTCTCTCACGCTCTTGTTTTTTTTTCCTTAAAGGATATTTTTCCATCGAAGCAGGTTTTCTCCCTGTGGAAAGCAGTCTTCACAATTGATGGATATTGTGGCAGTGCAGGATGATGCACTGGACCACAAGGTGGGTTTGAACCGCAAGGTCAGTGGTTCAAACCCACCAGCCACTCCTTGGAAACACTATGAGTCAGAACTGACTTGATGGCACTTCACAACAACAACATCTTGTTGACGGATCGTTGATTGTAAAGAAGAGTTTGCTTTCTTAGCAGCCCTTTTCTTTGCTAAAGTAAGGCCTGCCAGATAATTGGTGAAGATATTTGGGACTGTCATTGAGAATTATTCCTTCTTGTCCCATTCATAATCCATCTCCTCGGGGAGGAACTGCTTCTAACTGTCTGTAGACCCACATTAGAAATGACCCCCACCTTTAGCTTTTCTCTCTTAATGGGAATCAGCTGTCCATGGCTGGTTACAAATCGGGCTGCGAACCTTAAGGTCAGCGGTTCGAAACTACCAGCCACTCCGCGGGAGAAAGGTGAGGCTTTCTACTCCTGTAAAGATTTACACCCTCGGAAACCCTGTACAGGGTCGCTATGGGTCGGAACTGACTCGACGGCACTTAACAAAGACTCAAAAGAATTATTATTTAGGTGAAAGGAAGAATTTCTCTGGGTGTATGAAACACTTTAGAAGGGTTAGATGTCACTTTATCACTCCCAGTTGGCAGCTGGGGTGGGATAGGAATGGGACAGACCATTCTCTCTTGAGTTGGCTTGGGTAATACTGAGCCTTCTTAGTGGGTGAATTGAATGAACTTGGGCGTCTGCCAATGCCTGTGATCATGCTAGACAGCCAAGAATTCACCGAGCATTAGAGTGTGGGGGTTCTGCGCTACTGACGTCAATCAAATGTGGAAGGGCATGAATTCAGTTGGCAATTACTAGCTTGTCAAGTTTGTCGTTTATAGTTTAGCATTACCTGAAAAATCTAATCACATTAAATCCCAAGGGATAGTCCCAATTTCGTTATGCTGATATTATCATAGGGCATTTTGCTCAGATTATGATCCATCATCAGGACTGAGAATTTATTTTGTCTCAGAGAATACTGAAATGGGTTCAGAGGTTCACTTGCAAAAAGGTACCAAAGCTCACTAATCCCTTTTGAAACTGAGCTTTTATAGCAGAATGAATTGTTTGCAGGTTTAATTGATTGTTGGTATTTTAACCTGCTACTTCGTTCCACTGTAATTCTAGTCTGAGTGGGGAAAATAAAAGGCAAGTCTCCCTTGAAAATGTTTAGGGGTTAACTGAGGGTTAAAATGTAACGCTTTCTCTTCAGATACTTTTGTATATTTAATGGTTGTGTAAGTTTAGGGCTCTGTTACATATTTTATTGGAGCATTTTATATGACTTTGTAGCCTAACGTTTCAAAGTTCCATGCTAAAGAAATAGAAGAATGAGAATATTTTTAAAAGAGTCAATACTCACTGGCCTCAAATAAGTCGTTTTTAACTTTATGGAGCCAAAACCGTTTGGAGGTTATAGTAATCCCTTTGAGAGTCAGGAACCCTCTCTCCAGGAAACAATTGGCATAGTTTTGCCTCTAATTTCAGGGGTACATAGAGTCCCTAGAAATCTGTGGAGACTCCAGAGGTCAGTAGTTCAAATCTTACTTCAGGTTCAGAACCATCTTTTTAGATTCAATTGTAAGTATAGACATATAAAAAATCTGGAGAGTTCTTTCAAGTCTATCTTGAGGAATGATTTTTTTTTTTTTAATCTTTAGTCTCAAGTCATATTATTCTATTATCTGGGCTTTTTCTTTTTTTTTTTTTTGGTAGCTGGGTAGACAATTAAAATCCTCCACTGTTGCTTGAACTACCACATCTGTGTCTACTTCCCCCCTTCTTCCTGGGGAAGCTTTTTCCTGTGATCTGTAATAGAGCTCATGACTACCTACAGATACAATGATTTTCTTTAAGATCTGAACTTCCTGTAGGAAAGTCCCGATGAACAGCAACCCTGGCAGAGTGGAACAGTTAGCCTATTAATTCAGCACTGCCCAGAGAACTCACACTGTGACAGTCTTTGCAAAGTCTAAGTAGTAAATACAGGCCTGTAGGACTATGTAGGCTGAGGTCTTTGGAATAATGATTATCATTACATACAGTAATGGAAGACTTCTAAAAGATGCATATGAACTCCTGGGCATTGTTAAGAAATTAAACATTTGGCCATAAAACAAAAATGTTTTTAAGTGTAAATGAAGTTCAGTTCACTATGTACTAAGGTTCTAGAAATCGTGCTAATGTCGATTTCAATTTGTATTCTGTATATAAGAACATATGCATTTCTTTTGTAGCCACGTCATGAATATTTTAATGTCCCTGTGTACTAAATGACTCCTCATCGAGTATGCAGAATTTCACAGAGGAAATAGAGAGCTGATAAACTTATGAAAGAAAATGTCCTCAGCTTGGTGATGCTGGTTATCTTGTTACAGTAGTTTTAGAACGTTTTAGAACCCATGCCTTTACAATTGTAATTTTCTCCTCTTCCTATCCCTAGCCCTTTTCCATTTTATTTTTCCTTCTACATTTGATCTTGGTTTAGCTTATGACTGATCCAACTGAATTAGTTTAATTCCTTCTTGGAAAAAGTAAGACCTCTAAATGTTTTAAGTAATATTTTATCTGAAATTCATACATGTTACCATTAATGAGCCATCTGTGATTAATCTCAGAAATGGAAAACCTTGCGATCCTTAAAATGTTTACCAAAGAAAAAATAGCTGCAAGGCCAGGTCAGCAGGAGTGGTGCCCACTTATGTAGTGTGCTGTGGTCTTCAAACAGCAAAAACTCTGTTGACTGTCACATCCCATCCTGTAGGAGTTTCTGAGTGCTAATCTAGTGCAGAAAAGTGGCTGTGGAAATAATACATAAGGTTACAATCAATCTCTACCAGTATTTCCAGCGTTCTTTGTTTGATGAACTTTGTAATGCCACATAATAATATTCCTAACCAGTCCCTTTAAGAACTGTCAGAATAATAGCTTCCACAATATCTATAGCTCATAGGCAGTAATCCTCCAAAGTAATTAATACTGATTTTTAAAAAAATACATAGTTGATAATCCGATGTTCAGTTTAAATATTTCTTGTTTTGCTAGATACAGTTTTATACATAAATCTTCATTTAAATACTTAATGCATTGATAACTATGGTTTTATTTTGACTATTCAAAGCTTTAACATTGATCATTATTGTTTTTACGTTCAATAAAACATGCAACAAATCTGATTATCAAAGGAAGGCATGTCAGATAACTTAGTATCTACAAAGTCTGAGTTACGAAACTCAAGAGTAGCTTACCACTGAAAGGAGGAGGCCTATGAAAATGTGTTTTGTCCCAATGTGGTGTGATGGCAGGAAGACAGTTAGTGCCATCTTTCCCATTCCCGCTGCCCGGCGCCACCTTCTGAAGTCCCAGTCTGGGGATATCACATGCAAATTGGAGCATTAGAGTTTTGGACCATTGGGAACCATTGGTCTTCCTTTTCCATGTCTCCCCCCCGCCTCCATTCTCCCTGCCAGGCAATACATTTTCATGTGGTCTTAATGCTGCATAAATATTCATCGTCTCATGCCTGTGTGCTTTGGCCACTGTGTGCTGAGCTGTAGCTTGCTGCTGCTTTTGTTATCTGTATGCCACTGTTTGCTTTAAATTCGTAGACTTGGAAAAAGCTGTCTTTGCATGTTGAAAATAAAAGGATTGCATGTATTCTGTCTCATGTGAGTGACTTTTTTCTTCATCCCTTTTGGTAAAAAGATATCATTTTATGTTTTAATTTTTGAGCTACAGTTTTAATGTGGACATGTGAAAATTACATTTTACATTAATTAGGAACATAATTTGTAAGTGACTCCAGTGTGCCATGTGTTCAAGTCTCCAAGGAGTCAAATGTGTAAAAGAGTCTTTGGAAGTAGGCCTTTTATTTTAAATAGTGCATGTTCTGTTATTAACATGATTCTCATCAACAAATGTGGCCTACCAGGGAAGAGTTGGGGGACATGTTTAACTGCACAAACAAGACTGTTACCAGGGATGATTTACCCAATAAGCAAAAGAAGCATGGGCTTACTTGTGGTTACTGATCTGTCATGAACAGTTAGTTTCACATGTTTCACAATGTGGTGATTTGTTGTTGTCATTAAGTGCCATCGAGTCATTTCCGACACATAGCAACCCTGTCCAGCGAGTGATGTTGGAGTGAAATTGGTCACTACAGATTAGTAAGTAAGTCAGTGCTTAACCTGGCTTGCTGGGTACCCTCTCCTAGTCTGGGATTGTAAATGTGAAGAGGCTTTGATTCTGTAGGAAGGTACTAGTGGGTTGGGAGAAAGATAGATGCCAACCAGACCTAAAAGCAGAATACTTGATGTGGTGAAAAAATGCAAAATTATTCACTACATGTTAATAAGCACTGTATAGAATTCAATGTGTAGGTATCCTTTAATGGATACCTTAAAGGTTGTGTGAAGTTTAAAAAAAATAGATTCAGTATTAAATGGATTATTTCCTTTGATATTTATGTGACTCAGATGTCATTCTCTCAGAGTATTTAATGCCTTGAAGGCTAATTGTTAGAAATGAAAGAGGCAGGCTTAAGTCACTGGAGCCTGATATCTTCAAGTCCATTAGGTGTTCTCTAAACAGGTTCTCATGGGAATTTCGGGGCATGAACATCAGGACCTCTCCCTCAGCTTCAGCACCCATCCATGGAAGCCTCCCCATTTTAGAGCTAGTAACAGACAAGGAGCATGCTGAGCAGACAGAGGGAACAGGAATTCCTAATAGCTTGTCTCTGGTGCATTTTCTCCTCCCTGTCTTTTATAATTGCTTCCAAGCAGGTTCTCCAAGCAAGGCTCCCGCTGCACCTGGCCCAGGCGTCTCTAAAGTCTCTCAATGTGGAACACTTCTTACCTTCTCCTCCCCTTGCCATTTATTAAAAACTGTCATTTATGTGCTGAGGTTTCTTACATTGTGTATCTGTCTGCTTATAGTCTTGTGACAGTGTTTAACTTTTTTTAATACCCTGTGTATGGTTCTGAGCCTGGCTTGATTCAGGTTCAATTGTTGTGGCACAAAAATGTCATAGACTCGACGACCTTTGAAAAAGTATGACATAGCTCTTTTTCCACTAATGCTGTTTTGCACCCATTTTCAACACACAAACATACTACAACGTCATGGGCTAACTTTAGTTTCCAATTCCGTAATTACAACACATGAAAGGTGGTAAGTATTGTCAGCCTTGCATTTCCAAATACGGACCCAGACCGTTGCATTGGGTAGTTACAAGAGGGCCTGGAAAAGTTCGAGGAAGAAATGGAATGCAGTTTTGCCACGAGCTTGTGTAGTGTCTTAAATACAATGAAAGCTAACATTTTAAGGATTTATGGTTTAATAAAATTTTTCTTTTCCTCCTTTGTGCTGCACTATGATTAGGATGCAAAAGTAAGTTTGTTTATAATTGGATACTAGAAAATGATAAGATTTTTCTCTATTAGTTAGCATGCCTTTTAACAACAAAATTGTTGACTGTAACATCTCAACCATGACTGACTTTGTGACATTGAAAGCCAGCCCGATAAATGTACTTGCCTTGTAATGTCATCCTTTGAGACTCAAAACCAAGTGCTGTGAGTTTGTCCTGCAGCATTCTTTTTATGCTTGGCCCAACAGTGATGGAAAGGTGACCATTTCTGAAAGCGTGCTGCGGTAGACAGTTCATTTAACTCAGACTGGGCTGTTACAGGCATATCTGTAAATGCCCATGGGGGCAACACTATGTGAAAATTGTTTTCTCCCTAGCTTTCCACGGAGATCTGGTGAGACACTGTAGGGTAAACACTGTACGGCTAACCACAAGGTCAGCAATTTATACCCACCAGTGACTCTCAGAAACCCTATACAGCGTCACGGTTAGTAGGAACCAACTCAATGGCACACATCAACAAAGCTTTCTATTTGGGGATAGCAGTGGTAGTAGTTGTGTGCCATCGAATCGATTCCGACTCAGCAACCCTGTCTAGGGTTTCTGAGGTTGTAAAAGTTTTACTGGAGCAGAAAGCCTAAGCTTTCGCCCATGGAGCCGCTGGTAGATTCTAACTACTGACCTTGCGGTTAGCAGCCCAGCTTGTAATCCAGTACCAGGGCTCCTTTCTATTGGGGGAGAGGGTTTAAATTTTAACTTAGGTTATCTTGTGTACAATTCAGAAACAATAATTTCATAAATGGCCAGTGGTTTTGTACTGGGCGTGATGATTTATTTAGGTACAATAACTGTACTTAACACCTGAGCGGGTATTCAGAAGTATTGAATGAATGCTGAAAGAGCCGTCTGTCGTCTCAGGTGTTGTGGATCCCAAGCCCTTATTAACCAGGCTATGTGGTATTGTAGGAAAAGCGTTGAACCACAAGGTTGGCAGTTCAAACCCACCAGCCACTCCTTGGAAACTTTATACAGGGTCACTGAGTCAGAACTGACTTGACGGCACTTAACATCACTAATATGGTGTCCTGGTGTGGTGCTGTGTAGGACAAGCACTGGACTGCTAACTGCAGGGTTGGCAGTTCAAGTCTACCAGCTGCTTCTCAGAAACCCTATACAGCAGGGATGGGGAATGTCCGGCCTGTGGACCGTGTAAGGCCTGCGAAATCATTTGGTCTGGCCATCCAAGGCAACCGCAGTTCCAGCCATCACATTAGGGGTGAATTGTTTGCACGCTAATATTGAAGTTGATCATTTCGTATGGCCTGAGAATGGTAGTCAATTTTGGCAGAAAAACAGGTTTCCCACCCATGCCATACAGCGCCTAACAGCATCACTCTAATAATGCTGATGTTCCTGTAACACTGAATTCTAATACCACACTTGTTCTTTGCTTTTGGTCTAAAACGGGCACATCCTTTCATGTGCATCTTTCACATCTTCCAGCCTCTCTGGATCTGCTTACCAGAGTCTCACATTTTCCTTCCACAGGAAGCCGAAACCCCACGTAGTGTTCTTGAAGAAATTGGACTGACCTAACTCTCCTCCCTGGGTGACTCCTTGTGGCATTTCCCACACTGTAGATGTGCACTGCCTCTCCCGTCCATGTTAGCTAATGGTGTCAGATGATGTTTTGTCAGTATTACTGTTTTGCTAAGCTGCTTCATTCAGGCCCACACAAAAGTTTTGTTTTTTTTTAAAGGGAACTCTGGTGAAGTGAAACATTAAGGGACTTAATATGGATTACAATGGCACAGAAAAGATAGTTTTATTGGGAATTTTCAAGTTTTGCTGTTTCTCTTAAACCCAGTGTATGAAAATGACCTATCTATATACATGCAAAACCAGTCAGGCAGTCTGCATTTATTACGTTATCATATTTGACAAAGGAAACTGGTCAATTACAATGTGGAATCTGGTTTTCTGAAACCAAAGATTAGTGCAGCATTTTGATATAGTGAGAAAAAAGGGAATAGGCATGTCGTTATGTCAAATTAAACTCTTATTTTGAAATGTTTAAACAAATTTATACCAAAGATCCGTATTGGAAGTTACATACCTTAAAACAGAAACGGAATATAGATCATTTGAAATGACTTAAAATCATGCTGTTTTACACACACACACACACACACACACACACACACACAATGCTTTTGTAGGCATTCTGACCCCCTGGGACAGAACATATGGAGTGCTGCAAAATAGTGATTCCCGCCCCCTTTTTTTAAGGCCAAGGCACACTTGAGTGCTGAGATAAATTCTTTGGGGTGTCAGAATCTTTTCGTCACTTGTTTTGATGCCCCCCCCCCCCAATAACGTGGAAATGTTGATCAGGGATTCTTCATAACAGTATCTTAACAGCAAACGTGTTACTCTCTGGACAAAGTATTGCACAAGCCATTGTTTAATCCTGTGGCTGGATTTGATCAAGCCACATTGATTTTGCTTCTCTGTTGTTTTCCTCCACTTAGAAGCGTTACAGACTTCACAGTATCTACCCCTCCTTCGCACTGCCTAGTTATTCTGCAGAAGGCTCCTAAAAATAGACTCCTTCCATCTAAAAGAGTTGAGTGAGGTCGAATGCTATCAGTGGGCCTGCGCTTTTGAAAGCTCTGATTGTTTCAGTGTCAACTTTTATAGACCCCAAGATGTATTGAAACCTGTGTTCACAGTTTACACTTTCACTTGTATATGCTGGGCTGGACTAAGCTTCTTGTAATTGTGACCAGTCTTAAGACCACATGACCACTGTCCTATCCCATCTGCAGTCAGTTGTAATAAATGTGCAATGCATACCTCTATAGTGTGTTTTCTCCACTTCTTTCCAAAAGTTTGTCAACTTCTGGAGAGCTGCTGAAGAAGAATTAAGGTGATTTTTTTTTTCTCCTGTCAAATGTTGCAGTTCACCTCCATTTTAATGTGGTGGTTGTTATAAGCACACACAAGATAAATGGCAGCAGTTAGGAGCCTTCATTGTACTTCAAGTTTATTAAAAACTAATGTGGATTCCATGCTATCAAGAGCTTATCTACATATTTATTTTCAATCAATAAATGCCGCTTTTAAACCCTAGATGCATGCAGTGTTTGTGTTTTTAACTCTGAACCAACCTCTCAAGTGATTCCAGGTGGGCCACCCTGGTAGCAGGGACAACTTGTTCCCCTCCTCCCTTCCCCCCACCAACCTAGGGAGGGGGGCTAGCATTCCCATTACAGTGGACTTCCACTTCCCACCCTACACCCCAAATGTCAAAACTTAGCTTGTCCTGAGAGGTTAACCTATTACAGATAAATGTGGCAACTAAAAGGGAGTTTCAGCAGAGAAACCCTCACACTCAATTGCTAACCAGAAACAGACCCTGGTGATGTCTCTGGGGGCAATCTTGATTTTTGTACCAGGATTGCCTTAGCACAAGGTATATTCAGCAGGAATGACCGTATCTTGGAGGGTCAGAGAAAGAAAGGGAGACCCCCAGCGAGATGGATTGGCACAGTGGCAGCATCAATGGGCTCAAACATCGCAACAATTGTGAGGTTGGCCCAGGACCGGGCAGTGTTTCATTCTGTTGTGTGTAGAGTAGTTATGAGTCGCTGCAGACTCAATGGCACCTAACAACATCCTAGTGTGGTGCTATAGGGCAAACACTGACTGTTGGCAGTTCAAACGCACCAACTGGTCCTTGGAAGCCTTATACAGGGTGGCTATGAGTCAGAATGACAAGATGGCATTTAACATCCATCCACTGTCTCAAGTCAATTCAGACTCATCAAGTCAACTTGGACTCAACGACTCCGTAAGATAGAGTAGAAGTGGCCTGGCCCATGAGGTTGCCAAGGCTGTAACTAAGGACACAGGCTATGATAATTTTTCACATGGAGCAGCTGGTGGGTTCAAACCGGCTGCCTTTTGGGTTCGCAGCTGAGTACTTCAGCCACTGCTAACATGGCTCCTGTAAACTAGGACTCTTACTACCAAACAATGGGGCAAAACTTGATAAGACAACTGAGGACCTGGCGGGGCGGAAAGGTTACATACCCTCCTTTAGTACTTTAGACTGAGAACATGCATTTAAAACTTTACAGCTGCTGGAGAAAAATCCAAGATATTTTTAAATGAGGGCAAACAAGATTGTTAGAAGAGCCAACGGCCATTGTACTACAGAAAATAACTTCAGCTTAGACAATAAGTAAAATGAACACTTAATGTCAAAGTCTTTAATACCTGATGTTGGAGCATTGAAATTTATTCTTTATGCTAAATTTTTGTATTTTTTGGAGAGTGATTTAGAAATACTTGAATATTTGCATACCTTGATGTAACTTGTCCTAAGGAAATGTGGAAGCATTTAATAGTATCCACAGAATTTTTTACTTTGTTTTTAGCAAAGGCTTCTTTAGGAATGTTGTTATGTGCCATCCAGTCAGCTCTGACCGATAGCAACCCTGTATAGGGTTTCCGAGGAGCAGCTGGTGAGCTTGAACTGCCGACCTAGCAGTTCAAACGGCTTGCAGTCTGGTACGTTAACCCACAGCGCCACACAAAATAATAAATCCAGTAATAGGGATATAGTTAAACTGAAAGATTAAGCTATGCAGTGAGTAAAATTCATATAAGTATAGGGATTGCTTGAAATAGGATGATGTTTCTGGTGAAAAAGAATATTCAACTGCAGCCATATATGAAATGTAAAAAAAAAAAATGCAGACACAGCCATACCGAGGAAAAAGGGCTAAAGCACCACTCCCAGGTCAATTGGCTATCTCTAAAGGCAAGGCTTACAAGTAATTCTTACGTTGTTATTTATACATTTTGTTTTCTAAGATAATTTTTTATTATCAGAGATACAAACTTTTTTAAAAGCTGAATTCCAGTACTCCCAGGCCTGCTTGTTCATCTGCGCTCATGCTCTTATAGCCAACAGGTCTAGCAGCCATAATAAATAAATCCATTCCTTTAAAAACAAGAGCACTTTATTTGGCTTTGGGGCTCTGGGCATTTCGGTCTCTACTTCCTGACCTCCTCCTGCCACGGCTCCTGGACCTGGATCGGCGGCTCCGGCTGCGGCTGCGGCTGCGGCTGCGGCTGCGGCTGCGACTCCGGCGGCTCCTGAGGCTCCGGCTCTGGTCCCGTTTTCTTCCTCTGCTTCGGGAGCTGTGCCTTTCCCGACTTCTGGACACGTGCTTGTGAGCTTTCTTCCCCTGGTGACTACTTCTCCTTTTCCTCTCAGATGCCCCGTTTCTTTTGGGAGCACTGAGACTTCTCCGTCGTCTTGACCTGCTGTAGTAATCATCATGGTGGCCCGTTCTCTCTCTCCTGTCTGAGGTCTTTCCAAAAGATGAGCTAGTCCGATCTGGGGACAGGTACATGTCTCTGTCAGCTTCCCAAAATTCATTGCTGGGATTTCTGAACACATGAAGAAAGTTACAGTGTTTGCCTCTTGGGCACTGATGGGTTTCAAATAAACCTGCAACGAAGCAGTCAGGAAACAGCAGTGAAACACGATGAATTCAAAAGATGGTACTTGTTCCATTTGAAAAAGTGCATTTCTGGTGTTTTCAACTGTGTGGTATTTCAAAGGGGCTTCAAATCTGACATTTAATTGACCAGACCATCCCACTGCTCAAGTAACTGTGGTTCTGAGTACAACTGAACAAATGCTGACCCCATTAGCCTCCCACTGGTTTACAACTGGGATCTGGGATCCCTAATTAACATGGGAGAACCAGTCCTTGGAGTCCTTGCCAGTCAGTAGAGGGCCTATCATCAGGGGAGGATGCTGTATTTTTTTGTTACACTTAACAAGAAGATTATGAACACTGGCCTAATGCTTCAAATTTGCCTTTATTATGGGAGATTTTTGTCTAAGGTGAAATCTATTTAAACAACTCTGAGATGTCAGGGTTTTCAAACTTTTTAAAAATCTAACACCCCCAGATAAAGGAAATAACAGGGAAATCTTAGATATGACACCCAAAGCACAAATAACTTTTTTTTATATAATTACACTCCATCAAAATGAAAAACTTGTGCTTCAAAGGATACTGCCACAAAAATGATGAGCAACCCACAGAATGGGAGAAGTTACTTGTAAATCACCTAGCTGTGAGAAGAAACTTGTATCTAGAATATATAAAGAACTCTTCCAACTCAATGTAAGACAAAGGATAGCATAAAAAATGGACAAAGGCTCTGAACAGACATTTGTCCAAAGAAGATTGCAAATACCAACCAACAGACACATGAAAAGATGCTCTGCATCACTGAACACTAGGGAAATGAGCATCAAATCACAATGAGATGCCACTTCATAGCCACTGGGATGGCGAAAATCAACAGACAAGTACTATGAGGACGTGGAGGAACTGGTTCCTTTATACATTGCTGGGGGGAATGATAAGATGGTTCAGCTGCTTTGGAAAGAAGTGTGGCAGTTTTCCAACAAGTTAAACTGTTCCCATAAGATCCAACACGTCCACTCCCAGACGTCCACCCAAGAGGACTGAAAACGTGTGTATCTTAACACTGAGCATGGGCGTGCACAGCAGCACTATGCATGAGAGCCAAACAGTGGAAACGCGTGGTCACCACTGTGGCCTATGTGGACCCCTGCACGGTGCCAGCAGTGTGTGCGGGACTACTAACCTAAAGGTTGGTGGTTGGAACCCACCCAGAACCATGTGGGAAAGGCGTGGTGATCTGCTTCCAGAAAGCTCTGGTCTATTCAGTAACACATGAAGTTGTCATGAGTTGAAATCGGCTTAACAATTTGTTTTGCTTTTTTGGACATATATCCATATGATGAAATGGAGTCCTGGGGTAGCGCTGTGGGTTAATGCACCAGACTGCAAAGCCGTTTGAACTGCAAGGTCTGTGATTGGAGCTCACCAGCTGCTCCTCGGAAACCCTCTACAGGGTCACTGTGGCTTGGAACCAACTTGACGGCCCTTCACAACAACAATACGATGAAATATTACTTCTCCATAAAGTGATGAAAACACTGATCCATGCTAAGACGTAGACGCTGAGTGAAAGTCACCTATTGTATGATTACATGCATATGAAGTGTCCAGAGCAGTCGAATCTATACAGACAGAAAGGAGATTAGGGCTTGGCAGGGATGGGAGGTGAGAATCTTCTAAAATTAGGCAGTAGTGATGGTTATGCAACTCTGAAAATCATTCAGTTGTATACTTTTACTCTTTCATGACCTGCGGAGCATATACTGAGCCACCTACGTTTTCCGCCTCTGGGATGTAGTGGGAAGCTGTTATCCCACTTTTAGTGCATGCTGCCATCTGATGGGAGCTTGTATAACTGTATCAATCTGAAGAAATGAGCTCATCCCATCAACCCCAGCACCAGAGGCCTCTAGGAACATATGAGGGTAAGTCGAAAAGGATTGTTGCTAGGATTCTACTTCATACATCATGGGTTTATTCCTAAGAAAATGTGTTTAAACATGTATCTGCGCCAGTGGATGGCTACAGACAAGCTCTCTCAGTAAAGTCTGGTTAGGGTGCCTTCAAAAACAAAGGAGCGGGGCATACTTTTTATGCTGAGGGAAAAAAATGATTTTGAGGTCAGAGAAAATACCAATTTCTAACAAAACTCAAGTGAACATCTCCCCAAATGATGGAAGCTTTGCAACAAGTTTACAGGAATGTTGCCCCACACGAAACAACAGGCTTAACTACAGAAACTGGCAGAAGACAACCACAGAAGTGCTAGTAATGTGATAGCTTAGAATCTCACAGGTTTGGCATTTTCAATTTTAAGGGAACACCTTGGCCTCAGCAAGTTTTCAGAGTGATGGGCACCAAAAGCACTGGGCAGAGATCAGTTAACTCAGAGCTGATCTTTCCACCAGTCTTTTAAACAAGATCAAAGCTAGTGAAGGCAATTTATGGAACAAACCCTAACCAGGGATGAGTATTGGCTTTGCCAATATGAGCCATAGAGCAAAACTCAAAACAGTGACTTCTGAGGGGATCTTCTGGGCCAGTGCATTGCAAGGCAGAGAGGTCAGCTCACAAAGTTAATGGTGACTATTTTTTAGGATTCCAAAATCTTGATATCGAGTTACTCAAGGACATAGAAGAATCACAAGGGCTTATTAGGAAGAAGTTTTCAGAAAATGGAAATTGCACTGGTGAGGAAAAAAGCCCGAAGAATTACACCAAAGAATGTTTTTCTTTCACAATTATGCACCTGCTTATTTTAAGGTAGCCAGGGCTGCCCTATGAAAATTTTGTTGGGAAACCTTATCTCACCCACCCAACAGCCCAGGTTTTACCTCTTCAGACTTCCTTTTTTCCCTCAAACTCAAAAAACATTGAGAAGAAGAAGTATGATTGGAGTCCGTCTAGGACGCCCACACTGCCATTTTGATGTGGTGTAAACGGAAGAGTACAGAATTCTTTGGGGGAAGGGTTGGTTAGAGAGATGGAGACACCACCTTCAGAAGCATATAGGCCCAGCTGGAGGCAATGCCAAGAAACAACAGCTTCATAAGTGTAAAACTGATGTCCTCCCATGTAAATTATCAATTCACAAAAAAAATTTAGATGTTTAACAAAAGTTTTTATGATTTTGTAGCAATACTTTTCAACTTATCCTCACATATGGACAACTAACTATATATTACCTCAAAAAAAAAGTTTTCCATTTAATTCAAAATGCTTTCCAGTCATGAAAATGCACGATTTCAACAAAAATTCAAAGCAGAAAAATAATTCATTCTTGAAAGGATTTAAAAAGGTGAATTTTGTGGTTAAGTGAATTATATCTTTAAAAAGCTATTATTATTTTTCTTTTAAAGTCAACCAGCCTCCTGCTTTGTGGGCATCCAAACCACGCTCAGAAGCCTCTCACTGAGATGGCACTGGGTCACCAGGAACGGGTTCTCCTGGTTCAGCGGTCCCTACCACTGTCTGTCTGACTGAATGCACTGCCTGGGGGTCTACACCTACATGCTATCTCTAGTGCATAAATGCACACATGTCACCTAAGGCAAGGAAGTGATCAGTGAGTGTGGGGTGGTACCTATGGCAGAAGAGTCCGTAGGGATAAAGATGAGAAGAAAACCCAATTCAAGTGATGGGAGCCAGTGAACTGACGCTGCGATGGAAAGCGGGACTTGTTATAGCCAAAGGAACCCACAAAGTCCGTGCTGTTCTTTACAGAATACGCCCTGCCTCGTCACTTTTCCCCCAGCCCCTTTAAAAGACTGGGTTTTGTTTTGTTTTGTTTTTCCTGGCAGTGTCACTTTCTTGTAACAGTGAAACAACTGGGAATAAAACCAGCAGAAAATTTTTTACCACAAATTGCCATTTGCCACCGGGTCACCGGGCAGAATTCGCACTGCAGCTGTCGTCCTGCATACCACCGGCCATTAAACAGAGTCAGGGCTGTTTGGCAGTCTTCTTCCCTTGAAACAAAAAATATCAAAGAATGCACTTCACAGGAATGATCTAAAATCCAGCTGAACCCTTTGATCAGTTTAGCTAGGACCATCAAGAGCAAGGATTTTATACCACCTAGGAGTCCTGGTGTGGCGCTGTGGGCTAATGCATCAGACTGCAAAGTCGTTTGAGCTGTAAGGTCAGCGGTTCAAGCTCACCAGCTGCTCCTTGGAAACCCTAGACAGGGTCGCTGTGAATCAGAACTGACTTGACAGCACTTCACACCAGGGAGTCCTAAAAGGTTGGCAGTTCAAACCCACCAGCCAATCCTTGGAAATCCTATACAGGGTCATTATGAGTTGAAAGCGACTTGACAGCGCTTCACAACAAATTTATTCAGAACACTTTTATTAGACCGCAGAGAGGTTTGGCTTCTTAATCCCAAAGACAGGGTCATTAAAACTGCACACATGGTATCATACTGTGATTGCTTGGCCAGGGCACAGAGGAGCGGCAGTAAGCAGGTGAGACATATATGGAGATGAGCAGGGGATCCTGGCTCTCTTGATTTTGGCAATTTATTCTCTAGTATTGGTGCCCCTTTTCACCTCTGTATAATGATTAAACTATTCTGGAAGAGGTTCAAAATCACACACATATTTATGTATTCTTTTCAAATCCCCTCTACACTTCTCAATCTCTTGATGTTTGCATTTTTTAAAAAAGTCAGGCTTATGAAAGCTACATATTCAGTGGAAATTCAAGAAATGAACATAAAACACCATACTACGGGGCTAAAAATCACCAAACTGTAACAAACATTGAGGACATGTTTGCTCAGAATACTCACGATTGATACTGAACATACACATTGCCCCTCAGATGAGGTTCAAAGTTGCAGCTGACCTAAGGAGAAATGAGATGTTCTACTATAAAAAGGAAGGCAAAGAAGCATTCAGTCATCAAATGTAGGTTGCCCAGTCTAGCGCTGCCCAAACTCATGACCAATTAGAGCCCAAAATGAAGCCACTCTCCAGTGTGTTAAAAGCCCCTAGGATCTGTTGATCCAGATCCATTTTTTTCCTATAAATCTGAAAAGTTTTCACACATGAATAAAAATAGAAAATGTAAATCAGTCCAAATACACACCACCCAGATTGAACACGAGTGTTCTTCCATTTCTGTCTGAGGATTTTTAAATCAGTAAAACACTGAAAGACATTTGACACCCTTCCTTCCACTGGTTCTCTTCCTTTCTCCCTCAGTGGTGAGGCGACACACTTCACAATTCAAGCACAAGCAGGCATACAGGCCAAGTCCAAACAAGCACACCCACTGTCACTGAGTCCCTTCCGAGTCACAGGAACCCGAGAGGGGCTTCATGGCTGTCATGTCTGTGAGAGCAGGCTGCCTGCAGAGCAGCCGAGCACTTAAGCACTGTGCCACCACTGTTCCTTTACATTGCATGTATGTGTGCCATAAAAATAATGTATCATGTATGTGCTGGTGGTGATTTGTTGAGGAGTCAGTCTCGACTCACAGTGACCCTGTATAGGGTTTCTGAGGCTGCAAATCTTTATGGGAGCAGAAAGCCTCAACTTTCTCCTGTGGAGCAGCTGGTGGTTTCCAACTGCTGACCTTGAGGTTAGCAGCCCAAGTCATAACCACTATGTTACCAGACATATAAAGGCAGGTAGTGGGGCACTGTAGGATAAGCACCAGACTGCTAACTGCAAGGTTGGCTGTTCAAACCCCACAGCTGCTCCTCAGAAAACCTTATACAGGATAGCCATGGGTCAGAACCTAATCAACAACACTTTACGACAAAAACACATATAAATTTAGGACTATATGTTCTTGTGTGGTGTTTCAGGATAATGTACTAGACCACAAGGTCAGTTTGAACCACAAGGTCAGTGGTTCAAACTCACAGGTCGCTCCTCAGACACCCCTTACAGGGCACCTATGAATCTGAACCAACTTGATGGCACTTAACAACACTATGTTGTTGTGGACTACTAGATTGCTAACCACAATGTCAGCAGTTCAAACCCACCAACTGTTCCTCAGAAACCCTATACAGGGTCGCTAAGAGTCAGAACCAAATCAGTGGCACTTAACAACCTATGCTGTGTGTGCTGTTGAGTTGATTCTGACTCCTGATGATCGTACAGCACAGGGTTCCCAAGGGCTCCATCTCTACAGGAGCTGACCGTCACATAGCTCTCCCACAGAGGGGCTGCTGGGTGTGAATCACCGATCTTTTGTTTAGCAGCCAAATGCTTAGCCTTTGTGCCACCAGAGCTCTGTAAAGTCTATTTGTTATTAAGTGTGGTCGAGTTGGTGCCAACCCATGGCAACCCTGTATAGGATTTCCAAGGAGTAGGTGGTGACTTTGAACTGCCAACCTTGCAGTTCAAAGTGACTTTGCAGTCCAGTGCACTGAGCCATAGCGCCACACAAGGACTCTAAGGTTTATATGGGTATACATGTATTTACATATGTGCATATACACATATGTGTCTATGCACTGACAATGTAAACTGTTAGCTGTATGCTTTCAATTTCCATATAAATTATATTTATACCCCATTAATTTTCCAAAATTTAAGCATGTAAATGTAATGACTCGTTTTGGGTTCTACATATTGTTGTAGTTAAGTGCTTGCTATTGAGTGGGTTCCAACTCACAGTGACCCTGTATAGGGCTTCCATGGAGTGGCTGGGGAGCTTGAACCGTGGTCTTGTGGTTCAAACCGACCTTGCAGTCCAGTGCATTAAACCGCAGTGCCACACCAGGACTTACTTGTTGCTGTTAAGTGCCGTCAAGTCGACGCTGTATAGTACAGGGTTTCCGAGGAGCAGCTGGTGAGATTGAACCACCGACCTTACAGTTCACATGGCATTAACCCACAGCCCCACCCTAGGACTCCAGGACTTACTAGATACATCCAGTTATCAAAATACAGTTAAGGATGGCTATTGCAGGTGCTTCCAGTTTGTCGTTAACAAAAAGTGCTGTGGTAAGCATTCTTGACCCTCTTGATGGTGTGAGGATTTCTCTGGGGGGCAAGTTCTGGGTCTCTAACGTCAATCTCTCACTACCATTGAGTTGACTGCGACTCAGAGACTCTATACGGGATTCCAGAGGCCTTGTGTTTAGCAGTCCAGTGCTTATCCTGCAGCACCACAAAGCCTCCTTAATTGACAAATTGCTCTCTGAAATGCTTGCACTACTTTAGATCTTCTCACCCTCTCGGGGTAGTCATAAAATCTATTGGTTGTTTGCTGATCGATGTGAAAAGAATACCTCAGTTTTATAGGCAGTGCTCCTCTTACTATGACATGGACCCGTTGATAACTGTCCTTTAAAACTGACAACTCTTATTTGTATTTATATAATGGTAAAAGTGCCCTGAGCTGCCTAAAGAACCAACCAATCTGTGCTGGAAGAAGTGCAGCCAGAGTGCTCCTTGGAGGCCAGGATGGCCAAACGTCATCTCTCATACTTCAGACATATTGTCAGGAGGGACCAGTCGCTGGAGAAGAATATCATGTTTGGCAAGGTGGAGGGTCAGAGGAAAAGAGGAAGACCCCCAGCAAGATGGATTGGCAAAGTGGCAGCATGAATGGGATCAAGTGTGACAACAATTGTGAAGTTGGCCCAGGATCAGGCAGTGTTTCGTTCTGTTGTGCATAGGGTCCCTATGAGTTGGCACCGACTCAATGGCACCTAACAACAACCAAAAAAAAAAAAAGTCTGCAAATATTCAGACTAAAGTGATGCTTTTGATTTCAAAATAAATCTCAAATGGAAACAAATTGCTCCTGAGGACTTTGATCGGTGCACTCTAGTAGCAGGAAGCCCGGGGTGGGGGGCTCTTAGTTCCAGCAGTTGTTGCACTACAAGTTTACCGACTAGCCTCCCCCTTACAACTGTCCATGGGATTAGCATGAGCTTGGCCATTAACCTCACAGAATGGACAGAATTTGACACAAGACAAAAACCCCTCCAGGGTGAGTGAGGACCGCTTGTCGCAGTTGCAGGTGACTTCCATTAACCAGGCTGCAGCAGTGAGGCAGCTCCACTAGTGGCCCTTCAGAGCCAAGAGGGAGACCACTGACCACATGTCGCTCCCTTCCCAGATGAGGAAAAGGCATGAAGAGGGCACGTGGCCTGTTGAAGAGCACAGGGGTGGCCCTCCCCAGGGCCTCCTGGGTCAGTGTTGCAGACAGGCTGGCTGGAGGGGCTCCGCAAAGACAGGGAGGCACACACGACAGGAACTGAGGTAAGCAGGGAAGAGAAGCAGACAAAGAATGTTAAAACCCCAGTCTGCAGCGTAGCTGACAGCAGAGGCTGCAGTTTCAGTATCATGACTGCTCCAGCTCTCCACTGTCACCTCCTAGTGAGTGTGACAACAGTCACAGTTCTCATCCTCAACGTGACATCGCAACACAATCATTCAGCTTAGGGTCTGATGAAACCACAAATAGGGGCTCTCTATGTTACGAGCTTCACTGCACAGTGGTTAGGTCAGCAGTTTGGACCCATCAGCTGCTTCCCAGGAGAAAGCTGAGGCAGCCAGCTTCCATGAAGATGACGGCCTTGTATTCTGACGGCCTTGTATTCTGTATGAGTCAGAACTGACTGGCCAACAGGAATGTTAGATTTCAACCTGTGGGTTGTGGGAGCAGCAGGCATCATGTCGAATTTTGTTGTTGTTAAGTGCCACCAAGTCGGTTCAAACTCACAATGACCTTGTATAAGGTTTCTGAGGCTTTTTTTTTTTTAAAGTCTTTGCAGGAACCTTCTCTTTCTCTCACAGAGCAGCTGCTGAGCTCAAACTGCCAACTTCAGGGTTCACAGTAGACTTTATCCTTATCTTAAAGAATAGTGTTTAAATGATGTCGGATTTGCATACTTCTCCTTCACCTACTGTGAACAAGGCAGTTTGTTCAGGGCTGAAAGAGTTCACTGAACAATCACAATGAGACCGAAGAGAGATCAAGAGGCGTGCCCTTTGCAGGTGTAGAAGAATGGTGCTGCTCAGGAAGTGGCTGGTGCTCCCCGATAAGAGGAGTGGGGGTATGCATGCCACCCCGGGCAATGTCTCTGTGGGGGCTCGACAGCCTGGCACTGAGAGCAAGCTGACTCTCGGAGCCCTACAGGTGAGGAGTGTTTCCCACCCCGACCTCCGGATTCTATCACCATCTGACCAGGATGTGCTCAAAGTTCCCCAAGTCTCACGTCAGTCAGCAATGGTGACGTGGAAGGGAGAAGGGAGTAGCACGTGCTGAGTACCCAGGTGCTGGAGAGTGGGTCAAGCCCTCCACCCTGGTAGACAACATGTGTTCTTGCTGTCTGGCCCCTGTGCCCACCTTGAACTGAATGACTTTCCCCACGTTCTGGAACTCTGGAAGCACATCGTCATAGAACTCTAGGAACTGCTGGTAGGTCTCCTCCTCACTGTACTCCAGACTGGCATCCGGGTCATAGTCATCCATTCTGCACTGTTCCATCCCAAACGTGGTGAACATGCTCTTTATAAGCAGGGTGGGACTTGATGTTGGGAAATTATGTTTACGTGAACATCTGCATATGAATGAAAATAACAATATAAACCCTTAAGTTCAAGGAAGTTACAAAATTAAACCTAAAACGTTTGCTGGAAACTTTGAGATGAAGACTCAAGTCATGAACATATTTTGATGTAATGTCACAGGTGAACTATACTCAGACGTCCAATTGCAACACTTTTAAGAAACCAGTGTTAAGACTGACCCATATACCAGCTCTCATTAAAATGTCAAGTTGGAAGCCTCAGACAACTTGAGCCACAGGGAAAAAGATTTGTTGGCCTGGCAGGCTCTGGTGACAAGTACAAAGATGCCATGTGGGAACTTAGTGGGAAGATGAGAGGATAATATAATCTTGCTTCTATACAATAGTCAGTAAACTCTAAGAGGGGACCTAAAGCATTTGCAGTTAATGGAGTATTTTTTTTAAGCTTTCTTTTCTTTGAATTTTATTTCATTGTTGTTTAGTGAATGAAATATTGTTATTCACATATAAGGGGGTTTTCAACACATTCACACAAAAAATGTACTGTTGCTATTGTTAAGAATCGTCGAGTGGATTCCAACAGATAGCCACCCTATATAAGGTTTCTGAGAAGCAGTTAGTGGGCTTAAACCGCCTACCTTGTGGTCCAAACCAACCTTGCAGTCCAGCACATTAACGCACAGCGCCATACCAAGAGAGAAAAAAATACGTAGTTCACTATTCTAATGAATCAAAAATTTCCTGGTGAGGATTCTCATTAAAAAATGGAAAGACATAATATTCAGAAAACAAAATCTACAAACTTTGGAAGGATGTAAGTTGAAGGAAACAGCAAATACTGGGAAACCCAAGAGCCCTGGAATGACTGTTGAATTAGTGCGCACGCTCCATGTCTGTAGTCCATGACTGATCAACTGCATCTGGACGGCCTGGCGCACACCCAGCCTGATGCAGAAGTGTTCAGTAAACATTCATTAATGGGAAATGTTCTGTTTACCAAATGACCTCCTTCATTATTCGATTAGAGGCCTTGTTATACGATCTATCTTTCCAGATGTAGCGACCCCCACAAGAAAGAGCAAGGAGCCACCAGGACAGGCAGTGTTGGCAGTGAATCATTTTATAAGTAGGAAGCATACACAGAATGAAACAAGAAACCAATTTAACAAACTTAAAACTCTGCTCCCGGGATTGCTGTATCTGAATGAACTTGGCCCTAGTCCGCAGGGTATCAAATGTATTCTTATCAGTCTCGGAACACATCCAAACTCCCTATTTAGGAAAAATCCCCACTTGGCCTGGAGATTGGCCACAGGATATAAGTGTATTCAAAAGCCAGGCCTACAGTTTCTAGTGAAAAGTAGCTAAGAGAAGTTTTATTTGAGAAGAATTTTAAACAGCAGTACCAAACCTACATGCTTATCAGAATTACTGGGGAAAAAGTGATTATTTCTCAGGTCCTGCTCCAAACATACTTCAAGGGGTGTGGCCCGGAAGCCCATAATTTCAAAGTAACTCCTCTCTGGTCCTAAGAACCACTGGTTTGGGATATGCTATTTAGCCATTCCTTGAATAATGGAATCAGGTCAGAAGGCCTGAAAACCAGAGTTGGACATGACCTTAGCCCAAGGATTGTCACTCAGTGATGTGAGGACCCTCCCCTCAAAGCTGTGACTCCAAAAAAAAAAGACATCAACTTGTTGAGAGAGAACTTTTGTACTTAGAACTGCATTCTAAGTACAAAAATAAGCAATCAAAGAAATGCTTCGATTATGGAAGTTTCTCTGATGAGTTGACACAAGAGGCAAGAACACCTTCCTAGTACGGTGTCAGATGGGGAGTGGGGTCAGGAGCATGCCACTGAGGCGCTCTGGGAGGGGAGCAGTGCATTTATCTGGAAGGATGGTGCAGGATTCCCTAACTGCTAACCTCTCAGAATTTCCTCTACTAATCACTTGAACGATGAAAATACCCCAGTCTCTCTCGCACTTGTTTTAGAATGTCTTTACCCTGAAATTGCATGTTGGTGTTAAGTGCCGTCATGTTGGTTCTGACTCATCATGATCCTGTATAGAGTTTTCCAAGGAGAGGCTGGTGGGTTTGAACCACCAACCTTGAGGCAGAGGTCCAGTGCTTATCCCATAATGCCACACCAGGACTCATGCTGAATTTGCAATATGCCAATGAAAACTGTTAAGAAATGCTCACACACTAAGTTGCCCATTGTCAATACTCCTGGGGATGGGACTTCACAGAGTGACACAGTTCACCCCCCTTTCCACGAGTACGTAGCTGACAAGCGACTTTCGGAAACGCTTCAGGATACCACCCCTTCTCTAACGAAGCAGAGCCCCCAGCCTCAGAGCTCAAGGAGACATTCCGCAGTCACCACAGAGAGGGAAACACGCAGCTGGAAAGTCTGCCACCCAATTTGGCTCCAACAGCCTCTGCAAACTGCAGCTCAGCAACAGGCAAGTCACTGTGTACTTTTGTCTTTGGTGGAGGGGGTTTTACAGCAGTTGTTACGATTTTGGGACGAAATGAAATATACCTATGGAAAAACATTCAAAGGGTACAAAAAGGAATATGAAGAGTTAACTTGTTTTAGGTTCGTGGCTCTCAGTCGTGGGGCACATGAGAAATACCTGTATAATATTTCAAAACTACGGATGTTCAAGTTTCAGAGAATCAGATGGACTCAATTTGAGGTGGGGTTGGGGCATCATTTTTTACATTTTCTAGGATGACTTTAATGTGCATCCAGGGTCAAAAACCATTGTTCTCAATGAATGTTAAGAAGGTGTGAGGGCTTAGATTAAAAAAGTAAAAGAGAGCGGGCTCCTATTTTCAGAGCAGGAAAGAAAAAAATAACTGCTGGCATGAATAATTTTGTGAATAAAATAAGGATGAGACAACATACTTAAATCCATTCATTAAATCCATATGAATTTGTCTCTTCCTAGCCCTGTTCACGATTAACAGGCCTGTAAGATGGTGATCCGACCTTCTTTTCTGTGGACTGCACAGGCTTAATGAGACTTGTCTCTAGTGGCTCCATTTTCCATTATGAATTATTTATCTCCCTTGAGTTGTTCATTCAGCAATGAGTCTAATTATTAAAATCTCAAGTGCCTGGCATAGTGTAGATGTTCCAATACTCGTATTTGTTAAATGAAAAAAGAGATCAACATTGCGTTTTCCACATAAATGTCTTGTTTCAAAACCACCAATGATGGAGGGAAGGCACAGTGAGCTTAGATAAGTCTCCTAAAGTGGAACTCACTAGTCAGCTTTGGAAGTCAGGGGTCAGTTCCTGAGTCTGAGCATAATGTTGCTGCTGGGTGCCATCCAGTTGATAGTGACTCCTAGTGACTGACTCCATGTGGCACAGCAGAACTGCCCCCAGGGGTTTCTAGACAGGAACACATCACCAGCCAGGTTAGTCTCCTATCGGGCTACTGAGTGTGTTACAACCACCAACCTTTAGGCTAACTGCTGAGTGCTTAGCCATTGTGCCACCAGGTCTGAGCATAGTGACTTAAAATGTTCAAAATCTTTTTCCTCTACTCACTCTGAGCCTGGCCGTCACAGATAGCTCTTGAAGCATACCAGTTTCCTAAAGCCTGTTAGGTAGAAGTGTTTGCCATTACAAACACTAAAAGCAGGCTGCTCTATCTAGTTTGTAGAAACAGCACTAATACATGATTTCCCCATCCGAGGTTTCCACGTGGACTAGTACAAGAGAAGCAGAGAAATCCCACTCAGGAAGAGGTGTGGACAAGGCCAAGAAGGACCAGCTGCAGAACTCCCAGGGCAGGTAGAGTGCGGTGGGCACTGGATGCTGGGCACTGCTCCTGAAATGAGAACTCAGAAAACTTGGTTCTGACTCACTGAATTCTTATACGATAGAATGAAATTAGTTACCTATCTCCAAATCGGCACGCTCCTGTTTTACTGTAGAACGGACAATACGCTCGGTCTTTCTCCATTATTCTCATATCCAAGGGTGGCTCGGGGTTTTGCCACGTGGAACCATTTTCCAACTGTTAAAAATAACCATGACTTTATTTACTGCTGGTGTGAAAACTCATGAAGACAGCAATGTCTAAAAATGTATGCAGATGTTTTTGTCAAGAATAAAAAGGAATTATTTAAGAACACACACATTTAAGCTGTAACATGCAATCATGACTGTACAAACAGCTGTCCAGGCACATTCCCAGCCATTGGTATCCCTACTGCTGTCAGCTTTCCCTTCTGCCCAGCCACTCCAAGAGGACAGGGCTTATCACGCACGCACCGCTGACAGAAATACAGGTCACTCTGAACCCAGTGAAGCAGCAATTTAGGGTTTGTACGCAGTGTGGCGTGCTACTAACAAATACTGTCAGGCCTGCAGACGAATACAGTCCACAGGGGTGGTTGAAGGTTGTGAGTTTTGTGTCCACCAACAAACTTTTGTTCTTGCTGAAGGAATAGATGAGCCACAAAAATAATTATAACCATCCACAAGTCATCTAAACAATCTAGCGCAGAACTCTTACGTGAAGTACTGTTTGTAAAGAAATGTTGCTAAGTGCTGTGGAGTCAGTTCTGACTCATAGCGACCTTGTATAGGGTTTCCAAGTAACGGCTGCTGGGTTTGAGCCACCAATCTTGTGGTTAGTAGTCCCTTGCTGATCCTAATGGGTCTCATATTCTTAATGAAAGGTTTGGGACATACCTCATTTTCAGCTTGATCCAGCATCTTCTGCACAGCTTCCTACAAATGGTGCAAACATAGGACTAATGAAAACGTAAGTCACACCTGGTAGCTCTGGTTAAGAATCGCGTGTGCAACAATGTTAAACCCAAACAAAACCACATACACAAAAGACTTCCAAGTTCTCATTTACTTTCCACAGCTAGGGAGCAGAGCCATTTTCTTGACATAGAAAAGTTAATAGATGACGTTAGCACGTTGGAAGTATACTCCTAGCAATATGTAGCATATCCAAGCATGTATGTATCTCTCATTCAAGTGTTTAAGATGAAGTATTAGTGATTACAACACACCGTGTTAGATGAAGTGAAAACAGAACATGGACAGTAGTAATTAGGGTTTGTGAGAAATTTCCAAGTTTTTGATAAGCCAAAGGAAGTCCTGCATTTCTAGCTAGTTGGCATTTAAATACGTTTGAAATGATTTTCAGCAGACTTCTTTTCCCTAGCCCCTTTAAGCATTACATAAAATTCTCATATATGACAGGAGCCACTTACTTGCTAACTCTCCCTGGTGACATAAGAGTCTTCTTGAACTTAACATGCTCAAAACAGAGCTTTCGTTCTCTCCCACCCTCATGGAAATGCTACTGCCCCATAACAGCTTGCCCAAATTCAAAACTTCTGAGTGTGTCTTCAGCTCTACCAGCTAGAGTCCTGCCGACTCAGTCTACCCCACTACCATCAAATCAATTCTGACTCCTAACGATCCAAGAAGACAGAGAACCGCCTCATCGGGCTCCAAGGCTGTACATCTTGACAGGAGCAGATTGGCGCAGCTTTCTCCTGCTGGTGGGTTCAAATCCGACTTTTCAGGTGGCAGCCGAGTGCTCAAGCACTGCACCACCAGGGCTTCTGTTTTGTGCTTAGTATTATTTTCAAGGGCTCTGCGACTCCAAACCATCATCGCCCATCTGATAGAGCAACTTTCTACCTGTTCACTGGATTTCTCTCCTTGACTCCTTATTCACCGCTCCGACCCTGCACTTTTTATAGAGAAGTCAAAACAATATACTAGAGATATAAATTACATGGCATTATTCTCTTCTGAAACCCTCCATGTCAAATCCAAATTTCTCACCAGGGTCTAGGGTCTTATAAGGTCTGACCCAGCCACCTTCCCAAATGCTCCCCTTAGGTTTTGGGCACCCTGGCCTTCTTCCAGCTCCATGCTCCAGGCCTTTCCCCTGTGCAGGGGCAGCTCACATATCACCTCCTCCTTAGAGAGGTCACCCTTGATTATGCCACCTACAGGAAGCCTTCCTGGTCCCTGCAGCCACAAGCCCCTCCAGTTTATTCCTAATTGCACTGACCATGATTGGGATTACCATGTTGCTTAGGCCTCCTCTGGCTCTCCGGTCTAAAACCTTCTCTTTCTCACTGATTCATCTCCACCTACTAGAAAGGTTTCTCCCACACAGCAGAAACACAATAGGCATAACCATTTATGTCCTCAGAATCTATCAGTGGTATCACCAGGGTTAGTGTCACCACCCAGTGAGGTCATTCATGATGTCACAGCACCTACCTCCCTCGGCCATGGACCACCTCCCATACCAGACCATACAGAGTCCTTGGTGGTGGTGGTGGTTATGTGCCATGGAGTCGATTCCGACTCATAGCTAAAACACCAGAACGTTTGAGAAAAATCAAAGACTCAAAATGTTGGTAGTAACGAAAATAACAGCACAAACTTGAAGTGTGTGCTTGCAGCCCATGCCAATGAAACCACGTGATTCAAAGCCTCACTGTAATTGGGTAATAATGACAGGTCTGTCCAGAGAGCACTAGAAGGTTCAAAAGTAAGTAGCATGGTTTCAGCCTTGTGGGTACTGATACATGTAAGCTGGGCTTACAAAAATCTGTTAGTTATAGTTATAACTAACTGCAGGGATATTTCTGTAAAAAATAATCAATTTCTGAAGAAACACTGTTCCAAATTTTTTAGGTGTCTGACAATGTCTCACAGTACGGTCTGCATTCCCTCACTCCCCTGGTGGCACCACTGGAATCTCCTTCATTTTATCCGCTTCTCTTTACTGTCTCAATGGACTTAACTATCAAATCAGAGTATTTAAAAGCCTTAGCTTTTACCTGATCCTGGAAAGGCCTCAACTGAAGAGCTGTGCATATTGTAAAAATGGGAATCAATCCCTCTTTATAGAAAACAATACGCTCCAAACAACTTGCTGTCTCCCTAAAGCTCAGTGTTATAGGAGAAAAATTTGGCAGTCTGCTTTCATAAAGATGTCCTGCCTTGGAGACCCTATGAGGCAGTTCTCCCTGGTCTACAGGATCACTAGGAATTACAATTGACTTAAAGGCCATGGGTTTGGATTGGTGCTTGGAAAAGCCTAGTGTGAGGCTGCGTCATCTGGAAAGTGGTACTTCAAATGAAAGTGTCTGACATTTGCACTGAAGTAGCCGATGGCCTGACACACAAAAAAACAAAGATCTTGGAGGCTGCCTCTATCTCAACATGACTAGGACAGGACTAAAGGCATTGTCCCCATTATCCTGTTGTCATCAAGTCGATTCCAAGTCACAGGCACCCTGTAGGACCAAGTAGAACTGTCCCAGAGGACTTCAAAGGCTATGATCTTTAAGGACGCAGACTGCTGGTGGGTTCAAACCACCAACCTTTTGGTTAGCAGCTGAGCGCTTAGCCACCATGCCACTAAGACTCCCATTACAGAAGAGCTACATCTTGATGAGTCAGTCATGGGAGGACGAGCTGTGACAGATTGGAAATAAATCCACTGTTAAGGAAGAGCAGCAAGAGATGCCAAACTCAGTTTTAGAAAAAACAATCCTGGATAATATGGAATGTATACACACATCCACCTTATACTTTAAAAAAACAACAACCATGCAATTGTGTATTCATTGCAGTTGCCTCAGATGGCCCACATTGGGAAGATATGATTTAATAGCAAAAACAGTATTTCCTAGATCTTTGATATTTGAATCCGAATTGCTCTTAAGTCAAAATAGTACTGCTAACATGTCACAATATGGATTAAATAAATGCAGCAGCTATACAAAATATTATTATCTGATTAGGTCAACCCATATATGACAGAACCCCTAAAGAACACCGCTTGCTACCGAGTGGTGCAGAGTATAAAGCAAGTTTTACACTTTCTGTTTACAGACTGCCTTGGGTTGCTTCCGTGCTATGACGACAGCTGAATACTTGCAGCAGAGACTGTGTGAAGCACGCAAACTGCAGCACCTCTACAATCTGGCCTTTTAGAGAAAAAGCTGATCAGCTCCTGGTCTAAAGGGGAAGCTGGGTAATTGAAGAAAACCCTTCTTTTCAGGTAGCTTTCTCTGTCACTGGAGGACCCAAAGAACAACATCATAAGTGCATGTAAACACTAAAAATATGACTCTTTCTAAACAAAGCAACAAAAACAAGGAAACCAACAAAACACCCCCAAACCCTCACATGCCTAGGGCTTACTCTTCAGACCTATCGCAAACCCCAGCTGTACCCTGAGAGGATACGCATTGAGTTTATCCTCCCATGGCAGGAATCACCTCTCTCGCTCTCTTCTCCTGTCGTTTTTGCTCCTCCTCTTCTCTCTCTTTTTTCTGCTGTTCTTCCCATTCTTCTTTTAACTTCCTCTTGAAAGGAAAGAAAGATCATTGTTTTCAGACTTACTTTTAACAAACATTTAACCCACTAGGCAAATAAATGAGACAAAAAAACCACACACAGTGATAAATGGACACGCTCAGGTTTTTAAGTTCAAGATATGTAACTCTTCTTTTCTACAACTTCTGTTGTGGTGAAACAGCTGCAGTAAAACATTCCCACCATTTTCATGTACAATTCAGTAGCCTGCTGCACAACAATCGCCTCTAAAACTGTCTCTACAGGCTCTCACTACCCTTAAGAGCAAAAACTCTGGACCTTTCAGCAACCCCATACCTTCATTTCCCCATCCCACCCGTGCCAGGTAACCAACCGGTTACTCATGTACTTTGCAGTCCAAATCGACCCTGCGGAGAAGTGCTTATCCTACAGCCCCACCAGGACCCCAGTGGTTACTCTTCCATATTTCTCCCTCTTCTCCTTATAAGCCCCCACTGTGCCTAGGTCCTTTGAGCCATTTGCTGTTTCTGGACTCAAAATGGCCTCCTGGCATGCATATAGACTAACTACTCAGAATAAACCTTATGTTCAAATTTCAGTGACTTTTAGGCATTTTTAACACACAGCGTGGAATTATTGGGTCATACAGTAGTTCTGTGTGGTGCTGTAGGATAGGCACTGGACCACAAAGTTGGTTTGAATTGCAAGGTCGGCAGTTCAAATTCACCAGCTGCTTCTTGGAACTGATTCAATGGCACTTAACAAACAAGTTAGTTCGGCACTTAATTTTTTGAGAACTGCAAAATTGTTTTTTATAATGGATGTACCATTTTACAGCGTCGTTTGTTCCAAACAATGTAGCGCTATCAGTTTCTCAGTAGGAAGACAGTACGCTGATAACAACCACCTTAGTAGGCCCAAAGCGGTATCTCATGGTGAGCATAGTGTACTTACAAAAATACATGCATGACTTGCTCCATCAAAATATCATCTTTGGCGAACTATCTAGTGACTGTTATTTTTAAAGTATGACTTATTTTTCATCGCAGTTTTCGATTTTCAGAACAACTGTGCAGAAAGTGTGGGGCGTTCCCCGAGACCCCTCTCCCCCTGCACACTGCTTCCCTAGTACTGGCGCCTGGAACTCCTATGGGAATGTCTCCCTATTGAGAAACCAATAGTGCGACACTATTAGGAACAACTAGTTCCTAACAGCTAATCGCTGGAAAGACGGCTCTGACGTGGGGCCTTTGCCCATTCTTCAGTTGGGGTGTTTGTCTTCTTGTTACTGAGCAGGATATGTAATTCATAATGACAAGAACGTCATTCTGAATTCAATTATTTTGGTTAACTAAAAAATGGAGTTTCATGGTTAATTAATGTGATGAATCCGGTACCTCTAATTCTTCCTGCCGTTTTCTAGCTGCCTCTTCCTTTTGTTTCTTGATCCAGAATTCTTCCTGTGCCTTTTGCTCTCTCAGCAACCACTCCTCATGTAGTTTTTGCCTATCAACATAATGACATGGTCAGGGAATCCAAATCTACAAATACATGATAGCAAAGAGACAATGATTAAAATATTCTGAGAGATTTTTCCAAAATATAGGTTAGTGTGAAGTGCCATTGAGTTAGTTCTGACTTACTGCAACCCTGAATAGGGTTTCTGAGGAGCTGCTAGGTGGACTTGAACTGCTGACCCTCTGACTAGCAGTCTAGTGCTTATCCTACAGTGCCACACCAGGACTACATATTTCAGGTAAGTGGGAGTAAAAAGATGAGAGGACAGAAGGCAGATCTGAAAAAAACTCACACACCTTAGCAACTGTCTTCCCTGTGAGTAAGAGCTTGGAATCACCACATCCATATTCCGTATGCACATAAAAGGGAGCTTCAAAAAGTTTGTGGAAAAATTCCATTTTTATCTTTAATTTCATATTTCCCTTTAAAGCCCCCTCATATGTCTGGGACATCTTTCACGTTAAAAAAAAAAAAAAAAAAAAAGTAGCACCGTGGTCAAAGTAAGGAGTCCTGGTGTGGTGCTGTGGGTTCCTGCGCTGGACTGCAAAGCCAACCTGAACCGTAAGGTCGGCGCTTCAGGCTCACTGCCACTCCTCAGAAACCCTATACAAGGTCGCTATCGAGTCAGAAGTGACTTGACAGCTCTAACAGCAACGATCATACTAATGTTTAGGTATCAATGAAGTGTATGCTATTGCTTTCGTTATGTGCTGTTGAGTCGGTTCCAACTCATAGCCACCCTGTGTAGGGTTTCCAAGGAGCAGCTGGTGGATTTGAACTGCCAACCTTGTGGTTAGCAGTTCAGTGCCGATCCTAAAGTGCCACACCAGGACCTCAATAAAGCGTATTGACAAGTCTCAAAGCAGCAAGCAGTTTTTCACATTCACAGAACATTGCTTACTCTTCCGCTTCTGTGCCCTTGGCAGGCAGGGATCCCACCATGGGAACCTGGCCTCTTCCACCTGCAGCCTTCAGGCCACTACCGCTCGTGTCTCAGATATCCCTGTGACTCACCCTGGACTTCCTGGGTGGTACAAATAGTTCATGCAGGTGGCTGCTAGCCAAAAAGTTTGGAGGTTCAAGTCTACCCAGAGGTACCTTGGAAGAAAGGTCTGGTGATCTACT
Source organism: Chrysochloris asiatica (assembly GCF_000296735.1). Taxonomy (NCBI): domain Eukaryota; kingdom Metazoa; phylum Chordata; class Mammalia; order Afrosoricida; family Chrysochloridae; genus Chrysochloris; species Chrysochloris asiatica. The sequence continues at coordinate 20,535,249 of NW_006408536.1, forward strand.
TCCGAATACCTGCCATTAAAAACCCTGTGGAACACACGCAGTTCTACCCTGACACACATGCGGGCACCAGGAATCAGAACCAACTCAACAGTAAGTGGTGGGTGGGTGGGTTGTTTGCCCCAAAGAAGGAAAAGAAAATGACATTGTTATTACATATTTTAAAAGAAAGAATACTGCAGCCTTTAAGAAAAGATAAAACGTTATAAAAATAAATTACCAGGTGCCCTTTTTTCTTTTTTTTAAAGGATGACCACTTATAAAGAGTAATGTTTATAACTGGTCATTATTTAAAAAAAAAAAGTGGAGCACTGGTGACACAATAGTTAAGCTCTTGCTTGCTTGGCTGCTAACCAAACAATTAGGGGTTCAAACACACCCAGTTGGTTCCATGTAATGAAATGCTTCTGTAAAGATTGTTGTTGTTGTTAAGTGCTGTCAAGTCGGTTCCAACCCATAGCGACCCTCTAGAAGGTTTCCAAGGAGCAACTGGTGAGCTTGAACTATCAATCTTGAAGCTCAAACCGACTGTGCATTCTAGCGCATTAACCCACAGTGCCACACCAGGACTCCCTCTGTAAACATTACAGCCTAGAAAGCCCTATGGGGCTCTGTCACATGGGATCGCTGAGTTAGAACTGATAAGTCTCCAACAACAGTGTTACTAAAACGGCAAGTGTTTCAGACGTTCACTGAAAAAGTTTCTAACTTAAATATGGGTTATATTCCAAAAGTTTATAAGCCAATCAGGTGTTCAGAACTTAAGACTACATTTTCTCATTGAATTTATAAAAAGGAAAATGAAATAACACATATGAGAAATTGTTCTAAATTACTTTAGCATCACTAGGAATTAACTAGGGCTTTCCATCTAGTCTGGGGGCCGAACCAGAGTGGGAAAAGTCCATTCAGCTCCAGATTCCAGAACTGCAGCTTCTAGCCACACTGGAGCCACTGCCTGACAGATAGATGAGTCCTTTGAGGAGTACATCAACTGTACCCCAACTGAACCTAACTGGTGTGTACATTAAGATCACAGAATAGAAAACTTTACAGTTGAGTAGCTTGAATGAATATCCTATACATCTGCTTTAAAATAACATATGAAGTTATACAGAATATTCACATAATTAATTGTCCTGTTTCTCAACAGTAACTAAATAGGCAACTAGCATATGAATCCTGTCATGCATGGCGTTGTGGGTTAATGCGCTGGTCTGCAAGGTCGGTTTAAACCGCAAGGTTCAGGCTCACCAGCCGCTCCTCAGAATCCCTACACAGGGGGTCACTATGGGTCAGAAGTGATTTGATAGCACTTAACAACAACAACAATATATGAATAAACAAAGATGAAAGGAAGACAAAGATCCATGAATGATGGTTTTTAAAAAAGCTTTCCAAATAGAAGGGGATGTCAAATACTGTTATCTTTCTATTTTCTATCACATCTATCATCTTTATCCTGATGGAAATCTACAGTAGCATAACCTCCTACTGTCATCATTCATAAAGCACCATAATTCTAGAAGGCAGGAACTGAAGACGGGAGACAGCACTAGTAAGGAGCGGAGTCAGGAACGGGAACTCTAGGCTCGCTGGAGGCAGCGCTACTACCACAGTTAGAAATCGAAACCAAAACACCACCACAGAAAAACAATCTTTTCATCACCTTGGGATGGGAGAGGCATTAAGTCAGACACCAAGGCCTGATATTATAACGCAAGTTGTTAAGTGTCAATGATTTGGTTCTGACTCATGGTGATGGTGGTGGTTATGTGCCTTGGAGTCAGTCAGTTCCGACTCATAGCAACCCTGTACAGGGTTTCCGAGGTTGTAAATCTTTATGGGAGCAGAAAGTCTCATCTTTTCCCCACAGAACACCTGGTAGTTTTGAACTGCTGACCTTGAGGTTAGCAGCCCGATTTGTAACCACTACAGTGTTGTTGTTGTTGTTAAGTGCCGTCGAGTCGATTCCAACCCATAGTGACCCTGTACAGGGTTTCCAAGGAGCAGCTGGTGAGCTTGAACCACCACCCTTGCAGTTTAAACGGCTTTGCAGTGTGATGCATTAGCCCACAGCGTCACACCAGGACTCCATAACCACTACAGTGGCCATGGATAAATGATGACCCCCCCCTAGCAATTTCATTTCCAGGCCTTTTCCTAAGGCAACAATAGGGCAATTTCCCACTTTTTACACTGCCTGAGTTTGTGTTTCAGGTAAAAACATTCATAAATTAACAGTACTTGGGTTTAAAACAAAACAAAACAAAAAACCCAATTACTGTCTGTCAGCTAGAAATAGAAAGTTTACACAATGGGGCTTCAGAAAGTTGGTGGAAAATTCAACTACCTTACAAATCCATTCTTCCATGAACTCTCTGAAGCCGCCTCCTGTGGTTGTGAAGTGTTGCCAAGTCGGTTCCGACCCATAGTGACTCTGTATAGGATTTCTGAGGAGCAGCTTGTGGGTTGAACTGCCAACCTCATGGTTTACAGTCCAGCACTGATCCTACAACACCCTACCATGTGTCCAAAGCCTCCCCCTACAAAGTATTTTATAAGCTCTAGCTTTTACAGTGAAACCCGTGGCAGCTCGAGTTCACTGGGACTGCCTTGTTTTTCTGGATCGCCAACATTTTCTCCCTACCGTCCTCCATCCGTGGGACATATTGGAGTTTTCATTCTTGAACAGGTTTTTGTCTTTTACAGGTTCTGGCCTTTGCAGGTGTCACTGTGCACAGGTGGAAAAATGACACCTGTACAAGCAGAGCCTTAAAGGCATGGACTTCACGGGCTGAAATCAGTGCTGACCTCTCTATCTCCAACAGCTTCTCTTCCTCTAGCTGGCATGCTTCAATAAAAGCCTCCTCTTCCTCTTCCGCTTCCTTTGGAGCGAGTCCTGGTGGAATTAAAACGAGTTATTATACTATCTGCATCGAAAAAGAAACCCAGAAAACAACTTTACAACATGGTGTGAACCTGCTTTTAAAACTTTCTAATAAGGACTCCAAACAGCCAAATTTGGAACAATCTGCGCATCAAAAAGAACAGTAATGTAGTGGTGAGCACATTACACTAAACAAATCAACCCATGGCTCCATAATGATACTCAACAAGGTGGTGGGGGTGTGGAAGGGAACAGAAGGCTAGCAAATAAATAAATAAATAAGAAAATACCCTCACTGTAGAAATGAATTCAGACAAAGATGCCGAGAATATTACATGAAACCTTGTTGGCAAGAGAATATTAATTTCCATCTCCAAATCCTTTTGAATGAGGTAATTTGGTGGCAAGAAGCACACCTAGCCTCACTCACAGTGGAGGAATCTGACATTAGTTAGAATCCTAAGAAGCTAATCATGAAAACACAATCAGATAAATCCAGAATATGGAACATTCTACAAGACCAGGGCTTGGAATTTTAACCGAATCCATGCTGACTGAGGGAAGTTTTAATATGGCTGATAAGTTACACACTTATATTAGAGTTCCTTTAGTTAGGAGCAAGTCTGATCCTGTGGTTCTGTAGAAGAATGTCCTTATTCTTAGCATAGGAAAACTGAAGTATTTAAGGGTGACATTCATGGTATCTGCAACAGACTTGCAAATGGTTTAAAAAAAAAAAAAAAAAAAGCATGGGTGGGTCTACCTAGCAATGCAACCAGAAAGTAAGGCAAAACTGGCAAGGCTTGTTTTCAAGGATGTCTTATTGTGTTACTGTCTCAATCTTCTGTACCTGGCAACATTCACAAAATAAAATAATGGGAAAATTATTTTTAGTACAATAAAAATTTATATCTTTTCCAATTCAAAATATAAATTTGAGAGAGTGGAAAAAGGCAAGGAAAGTGGAGGTGGGGGGCAGTCGGAAGCACCCTTAAGGAAGTAAAACAGAAGCTCTCAGGTTTCTACGGAAAACATTTTGTGCGTCTCATATATAACAGAGCCCTGATGTGCGCTGTAGGATAAGTACTGGACTGCAAACTGCAAGACTGGCAGTTCAAACCCACCAGCCGCTTTCGCTATGAGTCAGCACTGACTCGACAAACAACAACATAAACATTGAGTACAGGTGTAACCAAAGGCTTACACAGTCTTAGATAATTAAAATAACTGACTGCCCTTGTTGTTGCTGTGAAGTGCTGTCCAGTCGATTCCGACTCATAGCGACCCTGTATAGGGTTTCCGAGGAGCAGCTGGTGTGCTTGAACCGCCGACCTTGCACTTCAAACGGCTGTGCAGTCTGGCGCATTAACCCACAGCGCCACACCAGGAGTCCTTACTGTTGTTCTAAAGCCACCTGAAATTAAAGTAGGCAACAACAAAAACAACAACAAAAGAGGCCAAGCCCTCACGCACACAACAATCTAGAGAATTCAATGAACCCGGCACAGAGGAGTGCTTGTAGACTAAGGTCCCTGGTGGTGCAAATGCTGTGCTCAACTACTGACCAAAAAGTTGGAGGTTCAAACCCACCCAGCAGCTCTGTGGGAGGAAGACCTGGTGACCTGCTCTTGTTACAACTACAGCCCAGGAGTCAGAGTCAAAGAGATGGCAAGGAGTTTGGTTTTTTGGTTGTTGCCTGGACATAGCCGATACCCCAACATATTTGTTGACTGACTCACTAAGCCCTCACCCAACCCCAAATCAAGCTCACATACCCTCAACAAGAGGCGAAGAGTTCTGAGGGTATCATTTTCTTTACGTATCTAAGTAAAGGTGTACAATGACACATACATGTATAATGTATCTAATTATACCATACATGAATTATGCAATCATTTTTATACTGTTGTTATTAGGTGTCATCCAATCTATGTTTGACTCAAAGGGACCCCAAGTGACAAAGCAGAACTACTTCATTATTATTTGATTTGGTTGTTGTTGAGAACATACACAGCAAAGCATATAGCAAGTCCACAGTTTCTACTGCTGATGCTGTGTATGCTGCCGCATCGTTTCTGGCTAATAATGACTCTCTATACAGTTTCTGAGGCTGGAAATCTTTGTGGGAGCAGAGCGCCTCATCTTTCTCCCATGGAGCGCCTGGTGGATTTGAACTGCTGACCTTACGGTTAGCACTGCAACGTGTAACCCACTAGACCTCCAGTTTCTACATGTAACCATTTAATGACACTGATTGCATTCTTCAAGTTGTGTAACTACTCTCGCCCTCCTCTTCTGACTTGTTCCTCCCTCATTAACATGAACTCACTGCCCACTAAGCTTCTCACCTAGTCTTTCAAGTTGTGGTGAATTTGGTCCCACACAATGCTCACAGCACACACCTTTTCTACTACTTAAGGTAAACTACTGTTTCGTTTTAAGCAGACTTTCAAGCGGATATTTTTGATTTAAGGTTTAAAGATAACCTCAGAGCAATAGTTTCAGGAGTTCATCCAACCTCCAGGAAGTCTTTAGTCCATGAGAATTTGCAATTCAGTTCAGCATTTTCCCTTTTTGATCAGGAGTCTTCTATAGAATCTTTGATTTAAATGTTCAGTAATAGAAGGCAGGCACCATCCAGTTCTTCTGGTCTCCCTTCTTCTCTTGCTCCAGGTGAATAGAGACCAACTGTGCCTTGCATGGCGGCTTACAAGTTTCTAAGTGCCTAGGCACTACGGAAGGTAGAACAGAGGCACTTAACATCACTGAGGCTAGGCTATAATCTTTACTGCAGCAAATCGCCAGGTCTTTCTCCTGCAGAGCTGTTGGGTGGATTCAAACTAGCAACCTTTTTATGGTTAGCGGCTGAGGACTTAGCAGCTGTGCTATCAGAACTATCCCCCCCCCCTTTTTTTTCAATGTTGTTGTTGTTATGTGCCGTGGAGTTGGTTCTGACTCATAGCGACCCTGTACAGGGTTTCCGAGGCTGCAAACCTTTATGGGAGCAGAAAGCCTCATCTTCCTCCTGCGGAACAGCTGGTAGTTTCAAACTGCTGACTCTGAGGTTAGCAGACCGATTCGTAACTACTATGCTATAGCACTTATTTGGAAACATATTGATAAAATGGGCTATGTCTTCATTGCAAAGCATCTCATTTTGAAAAGTCAAACAGCTCACCATGTTTCTCGTTTGTTGTTGTTGTGAAGTGCCTTTGAGTCGACTCTGACTCAGAGACCCTGTATAGGGATTCCAAGGAGCAGCTGGCGAGTTTAAGCAGCCAACCTTGTGGTTCAAATCAGCCTTAGGGTTTTATTCCTCAGCACCACACCAGGACAAGAATGGAGCTCAAGGTAGGTCTTCCAACATAAAGGGTAGCTGTCTAAATGATTTTAGGGTAGTGTAGTGGTTACAAATCGGGCTGTGAACCCTAAGGTCAGCAGTTTGAAACTACCAGCTGTTCCTCAGGAGAAAGATAAGGCTTTCTGCTCCCGTAAAGATTTATAGCCTCAGAAACCCTGTACAGGGTCACTATGGGTCGCACCCGACTTGACGGCACTTAACAACAACAACAATTAAGAATTATGGAGTCCTGGTGTGGCGCTGTGGGTTAATGCACCAGACTGCGGAGCAGTTTGAACTGCAACATCGGTGGTTCAAGCTCACCAGCTGCTCCTTGGAAACCCCACAAAGGGTCGATATGGGTCGGAACCGACTCAACGGCACTTAACAACAACCATAGGTGTGTCGTTGTAGGGGACTGCAAGGTTGATCTGAACCGCAAGGTGGCAGTTCAAAGCCACCAGCCAGTCCTCCTCGGACCTATATAGGGTTTCTGAGAAGTAGCTGGTGGCTATGAGTCAGAAACAACTCGAAAGCATCCAACAACAAAAACATTAAGAATTGTTAAGTGTAGCGGGTTACCCATTGGGCTGCTAACTGCAAGGTCGACAGTTTGAATCTACCAGTTGCTCAGCACTCCTTTTTTATACTTCATGTTCCCTTAGTTTGTGGACAAGGCAGCTCATTTCTGAGGAACTGGATCAGAACTGGGTGCCAAAGTGGCTACCAGTAATGGAAAGATCTATGATCCAGCAATTTCTACCAATCATTTGAGAATGCACTCTTATGCTTTCAATATGCTAGCCTTCTGGGTAATGTTTGCTCATTCAAGTGTGCTACACTGAAAGAACGACATTATCCCTTAGTCCACAGAATTCATGAAACACCACTAAGAATCGTGTGCCCGAATGGGTAAAACAAGGAGCCAGGATCCAAAGAGAGATGCTTAGTGTTGTCTCTGCCAGTAGCTACGTCATCTTGAGTAGACCAGTAACCTGTTTCCTGGAACTGATTAAAGCTGCCAGAGTAGATGATCCCCTGACTCTCCACCATGGCTCACTCTGAATGCAATTTGCCAGGACAAAAGTCCAAACAGGCACGATGGAAAGACTAGCATCCATAAAATCTAAAGCAGGGAGAGAAAAAATGTGAGACTTTTTCTTCTTCTTAAGGTTACCCCAAAGCAAGTTAATACTTCACAATGTACCATGAAAATGAACTTCCAAGCAGAACAAGCAAACATAAAAACTAAGAAGAAACCAACAAGAAATAGCACAAAAAACACAAACCCAACAGCATGCAGAACAAAAGAATGAACAGCATTACCAAAAAAGGAACATGATGGCAGCAATTAATTCATATCTATCGATAATTACACTGAATGTCAATAGATTGAATGCACCAGTGAAGAGACAGAGAATAGCAGAATGGACAAGAAAACAAGACCCTTCAATATGCTGCCGGCAAGAGACACACCTTACACACAAAGACAAAAACAGACTAAAAATTAAAGGATGGAAAAATATATACACCAAGCAAACTGCAAGAACAAACAAGCAGGAGAGGCAATACTAATCTCCTACAAAGTAAACTTTACAATAAAAACCAGAATAAGAGACAAAGATGGACACTATTTCATGATCAAAGGGTCAACTGAGTAAGACGACATAACCATAGTAAATATCTACGCTCCTGATGAAAGAGCATCAAGATTCATGAAGCAAACCTTACTAGCATTGAAGACAGAAATAGATAAATCTACAATTATGGTGAGAGATTTTAATACGCCTCTTTCGAAAAGAGACAGAACAACCAGAAAGAAACTCAACAAAGTTACAGAGGAACTAAACAGCACAATCAACCAACTTGACTCATAGATGTTTACGGTGTATTCAACCCAACAACAGCACAATATACATTCTTCTCCAGTGCACATGGAACATTCTCCAGAATTGACTATGTGTTAGGTCACAAAGCAAGCCTCCATAAATTTACAAACATCAAAATTCTACAAAGCATCTTTTCAGACCACAGTGCTATAAAACTAAAAATCAACAATACGAAGACCAAGGAAATAAAGTTGAACACCTGAAAACTGAATAACACCCTGCTGAAAAGCGACTGGGTAAAATTAGAAATTAAACGTGAATTCATGAAGTTCCTATAAACGAACAAGAATGAAAATACAACATACCAAAATCTTTGGGACACAGCGAAAGCAATGCTGAGAGGACAATTTATTGCAATAAATGCGCACATCCCAAAAGAGGAAAGAACCAAAATCAACACATTAACACAGCATCTCCAACAATTAGAAGCAGACCAGCAAGGGAACCTACAGTCACCAAAAGAAAGGAAATAATAAAGATAAGAGCAGAAATAAACGAGATGGAAAACAGAAAAGCTATAGAAAGAAACAACAGGACAAGAAGCTGGTTCTTTGAAAGGATTAATAAAATTGACAAACAACTGGCAAAACTAACAAAAGAAAAGAGGGAGGGGACACAATAACTTGCATTAGAAACCACATGGGCGATGTCACAATGGAACCAAATGAAATCAAAAGGATAATAACAGAATACTATGAAGAGTTGTACTCCAACAAATTCGAAAACCTAGAAGAGATATATATATTTCTAGAAAAACATGACCTACCTAAATTTACTCAGAGTGAAGTAGATAGCTCGAACAAACCCATAACAAAAGAAGAAATTGATCAGGTCATCAAAAAACTCCCAACTAAAAGAAGACCAAGCCCAGATGGCTTCACTGGTAGTTCTACCAAACATTCAGGGACAGCTGTCACCAATTCTACTCAAATTATTCCAGAATATAGAAGAGGATGGAAAACTCCCTAATACTTTCTATGAAGCAAGATAACCCTCATACCAAAACCAGGGAAGGACAGCACTAAGAAAGACAACTATAGACCAATATCCCTCATGAACATAGACACAAAAATTCTCAACAAAATGCTAGCCAACAGAATCCAACAGCACATTAAAAAAATAATATATCATGACTAAGTGGGTTTCATAAAAGGGATGCAAGGATGGTTCAACATTAGAAAAACAATTAATGTAATCCACCATACAAATATGAAAAAGGAAAAAAAACCACATGATCATATCAACTGATATGAAAGGGCATTTGACAAAATCCAACATCCATTCCTGATAAAAACACTCAACAAAGTAGGAATTGAAGGGAAATTCCTCACCATAATCAAGAGCATATATACAAACCCAACAGCCTACATCACTCTCAATGGAGAGAAACTGAAAGCCTTCCATCTGTGAATGGGAACCAGACAAGTTTGTCACCACTCCTATTTGTCATCATACTGTAAGTTTTAGCCAGAGCTATACGGCATGATAGAGAAAGTAAAGGCATCCAAATTGTCAAAGAGGAAGTAAAACTCTATTTGCAGACAATATGATCCTATACATAGAAAACCCTAAAGACTCAGTAAAAAAAACCACTAGACCTCATCGGAAGATTCAGCAAAGTGGCAGGGTATAGGATCAACTTACAAAAATCAGTTGGATTCCTCTGTAGCAACAATAACAGCCCTGAAAAGGACATTAGGCAAGCAATACCATTTACAATAGCCACCCAAAGGATGAAATATTTAGGAATAAATGTAACCAGAGAAACAAAGGACTTATACAAAGAAAATGACAAAACACTACTACAAGAAACCAAAAGAGACCTACAGAAATGGAAGAACATTCCATATTCCTGGATAGGAAGACTTAACATCGTGAAAATGTCAATACTGCCCAAAGCAATTTACACATATAATGCAATCCCAATCCAGATTCCAACAACATTCTTGAAAGAGATGGAAAAGACAATTAATAACTTTATATGGAAAGGAAAAGCAAAGCACTGCTTAAGAAGAAAAACAAGGTTGGAGGTCTCTTACTTCCGATTTCAAAATTTACTACATGGCTACAGTGATCAAAACAGCATTGTACTGGTACAATGAAAGATACATTGATCAATGGAAAAGAATCGAGAATCCAGAAATTAACCCATCCACATACAATCAACGGATTTTCAACAAAGTGCCTAGGCATATTGCATGGGGAGGAGATAGTCTCTTTAACAAATGGTGCTGGCGGAACCGGAAAGCGATATGCAAAAGACTAAAACAAGACCTGTACCTCATGCCCTATACAAAAACGAACTCAGCATGGATCAAAGATCTAAATGTGAATCCCAAAATTATGAAGGACATCAATGAAAAAATAGGGACAAATGTGAGGGCACTAATTCAGGGCATATACAGACTATCAAACATTTTGAAAAGTACACAAACAAAAGTAGACAAAATAGATGAGTTGGACATACTAAAAATTAAAAACTTATGTGCATCAAACGACTTCACCAAAAGAGTTAAAAGGCAACCCATAAAATGGGAAAAAATCTTTTGCAATGACACATCAGACAAGGGACTCATTTCTAAAATATATAGGAAACTACAACACTTCTAAGGAGCTCTGGTAGCGTAGTGGTTACGAATTGGGCTGCAAGCCGCAAGGTCAGCAGTTCAAAACTACCAACTGTTCCACGGGAGAAAGATGAGGCTTTCTGCTCCCGTAAAGATTTACAGCCTCAGAAACCCTATGCAGGGTCACTATGAATCGGAACCGACTCCACGGCACATAACAACAACAACAACAACAACAACACTTCTACAAGAAAAAGATGAATGATCCAATTAAAAAATGGGCACAGGACATGAACAGACACTTCACCAAGGGGGAGATCCGGGCAGCCAACAAACATATGAAGACATGTTCACAATCACTAGCCATTAGAGAGATGCAAATCAAAACAACAATGAGATATCATCTCACAACAGCAATAACAGTAAAGATTAAAAAAGTTGAGGATAATAAATGCTGGCGGGGATGTGGAGAGACCGGGACCCTCTTGCATTGCTGGTGGGACTGCAAAATGGTTCAACCTCTCTGGAAAGCAATATGGTGCTTCCTCAGAAGGTTGGGAATAGAAATATCTTATGATCCAGCAATTCCTCTACTTGGTATTTACCCACAAGAAATACGAGTCATAACACGAGTAGATATATGCACACCAATGTCCATAGCAGCACTATTTACAATAGCAAAAAGACGGAGACAGCCAAAGTACCCATCCATGGAAGAATGGATAAACAAACTGTGGTACATACACACAATGGAATACTATGCTACTTTGAAAACTGCAAGCCACCACATAACATGAATGAGGACATTATGCTGAGTAAATTAGTCAGTCACAAAAGGAGGAATACTGCATAGGACAATTATTGTAAAGGACTAAGAAAAAGAACCCACACCCAAAAAGGGGGAAAATAAAACCCCTATATATATATATATATAATTGCTGATCACCGGGATGTATGGGATGAGAGGAGGGTGGGGAAGATAGAGCACAGTGTAGGGAATAGACACAGGAGAGCCTGGGTGCTGGAGGTGGCTGGCAATACACAAGAAGGGGGAGGGAAAAAAGAAGAACAAGGCGGACGGGAGAACAATTAAGCAGGTTCACACAGGCTAGGTGGGACAGAGGTACATGACGATGTATGCACAACTTTGGAATAACAGGGCTTCAAGATACAGGGATTGAGGCATGGTTTGAAAGGGTAAAAGAGGGGAATAATGTTAGGATGCTAGGCTGTCTTTTGAACCTTGGTCTCCCTTGTCTACCATTGTGAAATAGACACTTGGGGTTGGGGGTGGGGGGAATAGCCAGAAACATCACAATAGATAACATGTAAGTCTGTCTGCAGTCTATAACTGACTGGAATACCTTAAAGGGGGCTAGAAATTACCCAGACCAAAATGGGGGGGGGCTATAAAGGCAAGAAGTGACTGGCTTTCAAGAGGAAGCCTAGTTCCAGGCGGGGCAGGGGCAGGCAGAACCTCCACTGAATGTTGGGATGGGACCGGGCTGGCGAAAGGAAATGGGGATAAGTCTCTTATGGTACAATAGTGAATAAGTGCCGTCAGGACTGACTGTGAGGGTCAGAAACGTAGAGGCAGATTTTTTAATTTTGTTTTTGGAAAAAGGAGGAGAGTGATTGATTTTGCAGCCCAAGAGCGGAGGTCCCTGGGACCATCAAGTGAAAAGACAGGAAAGTGTGACCCTACCCAGAGAGGCAGTGTAGCCAGGCATGGAGACAGAGATGATGTGGACAGATGGAGTGACAGGGGACACAGGACTCAGGGAGGGAGAGGAGCTATTTACTGACAGCCAGGGAGGCGGGCTTGTGGTTATTTGATGATGCATGGAGGGGACTGTAATCATTGCAATGAAACGAAATACGATAGGATGAATGTGAAGCTAATGTTCTCCCATGTAAACTATCATATAAATCACAATAAAGCATTTTAAAAAAAGAATCAATCACAGATTCTGCCATATGACAACTAAAAGGCATCATGTCCAGCTGTACCAATGAAGGTTCCACAGTGAACAAAGTATTTGCTAATGAACAAAACTGTTTCAATAGCAAGCACAAATGGTTCCCCACTGAAGAGTTTTCATCTTGTCTAGACCAGTCTGGTGAAAAGAGATGGGGATAAGATGCTTATGATTCAATAGTGAGTAAATGAAGGGTGGAGTAGTTAATCTTAGATTTCAGAAACAGAGGACCCAAAGACCATCAAGGGAGAAGAGCACAAGTGGAATGTGGGACCCTATCCAGAGAAGCAGCGACACCAGAGACGGAGGCAGAGATGAAGGTATGGAGAGAGGGAGCAGCTAAAGACTTTAGATTCATGGAAAGAGAAAGGCTGTGTGCTGGTGGCCAGTATGCAGGCTTGTAAAATGTGTTCTTTGGTTGTTTAAATTATTATATATTCCTGAGTGTGTTTGTGTACATCCCCTCTCAAAAAAAAAAAAAAAAAAAAAAGAAAAACAGAGGGAATGGAAACAAATACTGTTGAATGATTGATGCACGGAGGAGATTGTAATCATTGCAATGAAACAATGGTGTAAAACCAATGTTCTCTCATGTAAACTCTCACTCAATCACAATAAAAACTTAAAAAAACAAACAAACCCCCAAACAAACAAATGGTAAGTCACCACCACCGCCACCATCCAGTGCCATCCATTCGATTCCAACTCATACCAACCCTACAGGACACAGCAGAACTGCTCCTTAAGGGTTTCCAGGCCTGGTATTCTTTATGGGTGTGGGTTTGAACCACGAACCTTGTGGTGAGCAGCTTAACACGTATCCAGCAGGGATCCTTGGTAAGTAACCAGGCAACAAAGCTTTTCACACTCCAAAGAAGCACAGCAAAATAATCAGTATCACTGAGCTGCTGGGCATCTATTTCCCTTCAGTATCATTCCGTTTGGTTGTGGAGTCAAAGAGTTTCCGACGAACTTTTCTGCTTGTACATATTTAAAAAGTCTAATAATCATGTGACTCAAGGAAGGGTCTCCTTACATAACTTAAGCTTGAGAAAACAAATTTTGCAAAATGGCTCATGAAAGCCCTCGACTGCCGGTTTTACACAGAAAGCTCTCAGCGGAGGACCAGTATGTGCGGAACTTGTACAATCAGCTACTTTATAAACACACTCAGCGGGTGAGGACGCGGCAGAGCTTTCTTTCCCGCCTTTAGGATGCTAACAGTAGGTCTAATGGGAAAAAAACAAAACCACCAATGGAAACTTTACTTGGGAGGCAGCCGTTACAGTAATTCTTCCTTGACACTTAGTGCATCACAGAGCAAAGGTGGAAGGCAGACACAAGCAGACAAGAGGACTAGGGAGTCAGTTACCTGAGTCTCTCAAGCGAGCGAGTTCCTGCCGGCGCTTCTTTCGCTTCTCCTTCTTCAGGGCGGCCCTGTACTGTCGGTGGCTGGAACCCAAGACACACACCAATCAGTGGTCGCAACTGCACCGTGGCCCGAGCGCCCCTCTCCGCAGCCACAGGACAGTGATAGAAAATTGCTCGGGTGATCGAGGGTGAGATCTTGCTTCCCGAGAAGTGATCTTATAGCAGCCAGCTACCCAAGGATCTTCTCCGTCCCGCCACCTGCTCCTCTCCTCACCTCCAGTTCCGGGCGCGAAGCCCCTTCTGTAGCAGCGGTGAGCTTATTTGGCCCAGCAAGCCTCTCTTCCCCGCTCGCCCCCTCTCCACACTCAGTCCCGGCCCGCTCCTCCCCCTCCATCTTCAGCTCATACCGCCAGCAAAGCTTACCTCAGTCTCTCACGAACCACCGTAGTCCCGGGCGCCGCCATCTTTTCAGCGCGCTCCGCCCCAAGAGTCAACCGGAAGAGGTGGGCCCAAGGGCGAGAGCGGCTGCGCGCAGACGCTAATGCGGCTCGGCCTCCCGAGCACGCCTAAGCCCTGGAGAAACCAAAGGCAGGAGAAAGAGAGGATCTCCCATCGGTTGTTCCTTTTCCAAAGCCCTGCCCACGCAAATGCCGCCGTCCCGAAAAGTCGTCTGGTACTCCTATCTCATCTCTACTGGAAGTCATTCTCTACTCAGTGCTTCACTAGTGTTTTTTTTAATTGCTATCCTTCCCCGTGTTATAGTCGGTTACGCTGACACCTCTCCCTGTCCGCTCATCCATTCACAAAGCCTTGTCCCACACATTGTGAATTCCCCTTTCTGACGGTACTCTATGCCCGCCCCCTTCGCGGCTCTGCCTATCTCAGCCCCAGATCCGTCCCCGGCCATTCCCACCAGCGGGTTTAGAATAACAGCTTAGTTCCCAGGGCTGCAAGGGGGTCCCCTGAGCCTCCAAGTTTACAAGCGAGAGCTCAAGAAGGACCAGTTACAAAGTTAATATATATGGTCCGTGCAAAGATGACGTTCACGTAATGTAGCCCACCTGGGGGTTCTGGGAGAGTTTTCTCATGCCTGAGTTCTGTTTGTGTTTTTTGACTGCAGGTGGAAAAGGGTAGGGGAGTGCTGAAAGGGGAAACAAGTGTGGAATCGGACGGAAATAAGAATTTGGGCAATCGAATGTCCAGTGCAATTTGCGCGAGTCAAGGAATACAGCGGTAGAGGTGAGCTGGGGCTAGGTCACGGAGGAGAGCCTTCGGTGCCGAGCTCATGAACGTTCATCAGACTATGAAGGTAATGGGTAATCATTGAGGCTTGGTGTTGCCATCTGCCCTGCCTTCAAAAAGTTCGCGGAAAAAACGGAATTTAATGATCATGAAATTTCTCCATGAACGTTTCTCGTATTTGCGTTTTAGGTTAATTAAGCTGGTTCCCAATGAATTTTCATGAATGAGTTTGAATGGCTGAAGTTAACTCCCTTACAAAAGTAGCTCTGGAAGCCAATTCCACTTCCAAGCTGTAGCGACCACATAGATAACATGATTCTATGATGCTCGGATAAACAAAGTTAACCGTTATTCTGCACCATAATATACATTTGCTATTTTTCTTGCCCTAAAAGGCAACATAAACTTATTTTCAAGTATGTACATTTCAGGTTAGCCCTCTGCTATGGTAAAATGCCTACATTTATAGTTCATGTTTTCAGGAGAAAATATTTGAACCCCAAAAGTTCAAGTATTTACTGCTAGAAATGACTGTGTGAAAAAGAAGTATATAGAGTCTTTTATTACTCAATTGGGTGTGTGTGTAAGGGGGGAGCGTTGAATGATTAGCCCTACGTAACACAACTAACTGCTGGTGGTTTGAGAAAAACACTGGCAAGAGCGTATACTTAAAACCAAACCAAAATACCATCTCAGAAGATGGGCTGAATCCACAAAGAAGAAATCAAAGCAAAATTTATCTAAAGAATGCATTACTATTTATCTGTAAAGCAGCCAGTATTACTTGGTGGTGGTGGCTGTGTGCTGTGGAGTCAGTTCCGACTCACAGTGACTGTATAGGGTTTCCGAGGCTGTAAATATTTACTGGAGCAGAAAACCTCATGTTTCTCCTGCAGAACAGCCGGTAGTTTTGAACTACTGACCTAGAGTTTTGCAGCCCTATTCGTAATGACTACATTACCAGAGCTCTTTAGACCAACTGATTATACTGTACAATGAGAGCTTATTTGCTTAAATTAACTGTATCCATTGTTGTTCAATAAAGCTTTATATGAAAGAATAGCCAAAAAAGTTGAATCAAAAAGGCAATAAATGATAGTCACAACTGTAAAGGTAGAATTTTTGTAACAAAAAGGGGGGAGTAGTTAATCTTACAGTACAGGAACAGAGAACCCCTGGAACCATAAAGGGAGAAAAGCACGAGCGGAAAGTGGGACCTTATTTAGAGAAGCAGAGACACCAGAGATGGAGACAGAGATGAGGACAAGGGGCGAGGGAGCTGCTGAGGACTCTAGACTCAGGGAAAGAGAAAGGCTGTGTGCTGGTGGCTAGGAGGCAGACTTGCAGAATGTGCCCTTTGGTTGGCTGTTTAAATGATTATATATTCCTGAGTGTTCTTGTGTCCATTATAAAAAACAAACAAACAGAGGGAATAGAAGGAAATACTGTTGAATGATGATGCATGAAGGGGACTATAATCATTGCAATGCAATGAAATACGATAGGTTGAATGTAAAACCAATGTTTTCCTGTGTCAACGATCACCCAATTCAATACTGTTACTCTAATACAAGCAGTCCATGACTTACAACAGGGTTCTGTTGCAACAACTCCATCATAAGTCACTTCTGAAGTAAGTCAAATGCCCCTTCTTTTTTAAGTTTTCATTATTATTTTATTATCAGTTATCTTTATAAATCCACTCTTGACTGTCGGTGAGTGAACATCTGAGGATGATATTATATGTAGTACTAATGATAAGATATACACAAAGAAAACAAACTAGGTGGTCTTAAGTGTGATTTGTGGTAGTCGAGTACGTCTTAAGTGGGGTTGTTATGTGTTGTGGAGTCAGTTCCGATTCCGACTCATAGTGACCCTGCACAGAGTTTCCAAGGCTGTAAATCTTTATGGGAGCAGAACGCCTCATCTTTCTCCCGCGGAGCAGCTGACCTTAAGGTTTGCAGCCCAATTCGTAACCACTACGCTATCAGAGCTCCTTAAGTTGGGTACTACCTGTAAATCCTATCTGAGCTATCCAGTCACTTTCTGATCTACATATTTAAAGGTGTCTCAGTCATTTTACAGATATCTTAAATGCTCCCCAAAGTCCCTAGATGGTACAAATGGTTTGCACTCTACTTACCTAAAGCTTAGCAGCTGAAACTCACCCAGTGGTGAGTCAGCAGAAAGTCCTGCTGACCTGCTTCTGTAAAAATGATAGCTAAGAAAACCCTCTGAACCAGCTCTACTCTGTAACAATGGGGATAGTCTGTAACACACATGGGGATAGTATGTAACACACATGAGGATACTCTGTAACACACGGGGATACTCTGTAACACATGGGGAAGTAATTGATACAATCACAACATTCATAGAAAAATCATGGCATTTTCCATGAACTTTTTGAAGCTCCTTCATACAGGTCAAGGAACTAACAGGAAGAAAAACTCATTCAGCAAATGTTAATATTATAAAGAAAGGGTTTTATTGATCTATTCATTCAAGGAAGGTGAGCAGCAATGTTAATATCAAAATTATTTCTCCACCCTTTTGACATTTCTCCCCTTCTGCCTAGAAGGTATATGCAAAATGCTTCTGGAAGGACATAAAAACTTTCTTGCTAAGGTGTATCAGGAGCCAGGAAATCTAGAGTGCCCCTTTGCTGGGCACGGGGGGGTGGGGTGGGGGGGTGGGGTGCGGGTGGGGCAGGGAGGTTATATGACTAAGGCACAGAAGAAACCACATCCACAAGGCAGTTTCCATCACCTGAGGACACGGTGACTGCAGAATTCAAACAGGACACCCAGTGAGTGTGAAGGGAACAAGGGCTGTGAGTAATGAATCATTACAGCAGAGCAACATGTCAACCAGGAGGGGCAGGCACCCTACTAACACCCTACAGACAGGGCATCCTTTGTACCTCTGAAGTTAAGGAGAAGGCAGGGATTTTCTGTACATAGGTCCTCACTCCCATTTGTAGCATCCACTGAAAGAGATTTTTGTGCTAAGATTTTGGAAGAGGTCTTTGTGGGAAGCCTGGGTGCTGGGAAGGCCTGTCTTAGGTGTTTCCTCCCTTTAAAGAGAAGTGGGCAGCTAACAACATCGTACGAAGGCTTCTGATGGCACTGTAGGATAACACGCTGGACAACAAGGTTAACTTGAACTGCAAAGTTGGTGGTTTAAACTTAACCAGCTGCTCCTTGAAAACCCTATACAGGGTCACTATGAGTCAGAAGTGACTTGACGACACTTAGCAACAAATGACACACATGCTCCCCTTTCCCAATGAGGGCAGGCACCCGAGAAACTAATGCCCTCGCCATCTCCTTTTTTCTGGAGCAGAGATATCCCCAAATATTGCCACAGCCAACTCCAACCCTATCTTGTACATTGGAGGACTAACATACTAGAGGGGGAAAAAATACTACTAGTTATTGATGTAACCTTGAGTTTTGAATGAGCACAGGCTTCTGGGCTAGAGGAACAGTGGCATGGGTTTTTCAGAAGACATGGAATGATCTCGATTTTAGCCTATCTGGGAAGTTTCTCTGCCTGTTATTGTAACAGAAATCTCCTAATGACTATATAAATGGGAAAATTGAAGCTGACTGTGTGCCTGCCTTGTAAGCAGAGAACATCATCTCATGACTAAATAAAGTTTGCTGTTGTTAAATGCCATCGAGTCAGTTCCGATTCACAGTGACCCTGTATAGGGTTTCTGAGGAGCGGCTGTTGGGTTTGAACCACTACCTTGCAGTTCAAATTGACCTTGCTTATCCTATAGTGCCACACCAGCTTTAAAGGGAAGTTAAGGCAAGCTCTGTCAGCGTGGAAAATATTACCAACTTATCATCACAGTCTATAAAACAGTGTACAAATAATACCATAAACTATGATGGTTCAATTAATAAGCCTTTGAAAAATATCTCTGTAAAAGCGCCATGAAAGAATTCTAAGTTTTGACACTTGAGGCATTTTCTTTCAAATGTTCTGCATGTGTTTTCTACGTGAAAGTAAAACATCTGATCTTCAGAAATGCAAAAGATTGTAGGACTTAAGTAAAAGTCCTTGTGGTCTTCTAGTTATAAAATACACAATCTATATTATCAATTAATAATAAGCCTATCAAGTACTAGCAAAGACAGTGAAATATCAGGACCAACATACTTAACGAGAAGCCCTTGTTCAAGAGCACACATTCACGTTCTGAAGCAAAACAGGCTGATGTTCGGCCACGAGGCACTAGATGGGGCTGAGAGTGGCTTCTACCAGGCTTCTTCTCTGCTTGGTAAGTAAGTGCCTGTCTGTGTCTTACCAGTTGCCAAACAGTTTGATTATCACCCCTATTTATACCTCTAGAGAAAAAAAGTCAGACATACAGGTAGCCCCATCAGAGAGTGGGCGCCAGGAGAAGATAATCTCACATGTCTTGCTGGTACTCCAGTGCTACACATCATTCATTATTGAGAAAAGGAAGAATTTGTTCACCTAAGAGCTTTTCCGCAAAGACTGATGGGAAGCTCCCATACCAAGAAAAGTGCATCGATAATCATTACAATCAATTATTATATTAGTAAAGTGCAGCCATCTCAAATAATCTCATTACCAATTTGTTAAAGCTAAATGTGTATTAAGAGAAAATACTGCCTTGATGTGAATGTCTTAGGGGGCAGATTGGCTGGTCTGCTGCTTGGGTTTTGCCTGTATATTCAGCACATAATCATGTCGGAAGGACGAGCGGACAGTACGATTCATCAAGGGCTGAAGGGGACGGAAGTTGTCAACCATTCTTTTCTCTTTCTCCCCCTCTGATGTGAAAAGCAGGGTCCGAAATTGCTCGAGCTAGAAATAGAAAGCAGGGAACATAAATAATTTCAAGAGAAAAACAGCTTTAGTAAATGAATAAATTACATTCGTGTTTCAAACCCTGAAGCACTTGACTAAAATGGATACAGGTAAGAAAAAGCCACTTCGGGGCAGCAATGCCTTCCCTTCTCGGGTGGGAATAAAATGCTCGCCATGTGTGGGGAAAAGCAGCGGGCTGTGTGACACTGGATGAGGGAGGCACCTGGAGTGATCAGAAGATTAGGGTCCTCCTAGATCAGCCATTTTCGCAGGCCACTTCCTTCCTTTCTCTCAGGCACCTCATCTTCAGATGGGTACAAGAGCCAGTTTATGGAATCATGGGAGACCCTGGGTGTACAAATGATGAATGTGCTCAGTTGCTAACCATAACGTTGGAGGTTTGAGTCCACAGAGGTGCCGCTGAAGAAAAGTCTGGCAATCTACTTCTGAAAAAGCAGCCCCCGCAAACCCTATGGGGCTCTGTTTTACTCTGACTCACATGGGAGTGTCATGAGTCAGAGTCGACTCCCCAGCAACTGATTTTGATAGAACAATAAAGGAAAGGCCTGAGGTACAAGTATATAGCAACCATACAATTTACAAGAATTGTAACGGAATCATTCACATAAGTAATGTCTATGTAAATTGCTCAGCACACCTGGGCATGTGGGTGAAGCAATGCACGCAGATGTCTTCAATGGCAGTTGGATTCTCAGGACGGGCATTGACCAAGGGAACAGGCCATTACGGTAGCCACAAGCCACCCATGGCTGCTGAGCACCAAAACTGGGTAGTGCCACCGAGGAACTGTACTGTTTCTTTCATTTCATTGTTCACATCTTTACACTTCAATGTGACTGGCTGTATGTGACTGACTAGTGGCTGCACTCTGGACCACACAGCCTCAGTCCTAGAGGGGCATCTCCGTCTCAGGCACTTGTTCTCCAGTGGGGCCCGTGGCCTTGGGACTTTTGCAGTAGCCAAGTTAGGATCACTGCTTACAGCTCTACTCACACTTCTCCAGCACCACCAGGCTTGCTGGAGCTACAGAGAAAAGGCCTCGGGCCCAGCAGATGAGCCCATGAGGATGTGTTTGGTGCAGACTTCAGGTCAGGCCAGGCCAAGTCCAGCAGGCAAGCACCAAAAAGTGGTTGCATTTGCCCATATTACGCCCCTGCCCTCATTCACTGAGAAGATGCCCGAATCAGGCTGATTCAGGCAAACTGCCAAAGATTAGAAATAACCCAAATACCAATAATAACATATACAGTGTTTCCTTGGGTTGTGCAGCACCTAACAACAAGATCTATGAAATAGACTACTATGAGGTGGCTTCAGAAATTACACGGGAAAACCAATGAAATGAAAAGATACTGATATAAGAAGAGTCTTGGTGTAGCGTTGCAGAGTAGACACTGGACTATTAACCTCAAGGTCTGCATTTAAGACCCACCAGAAGCTCCTCAGAAACCTTCACTCAATTCAGAATAAAAAGTTAAGAGGGAAAAAAAAAGAGGGTGCACTTGAACTTGCTTCGGTCCAGGTTGTAGAGGGAGCTTACCTGACCCTGATCAACCTCTATTGGTTTCTTCTTAATGATCCAGGTGACGGATTCGGAGAGTGGTGGCGTGGTCAGAGACCCCGAGTAGGTCCAGTAATCCGGGCAGGTGGGCATCAGGCAGGAAGGGTCGAAAGACCCAAATTCCACCAGGGTGTCCTGACCAAGAGAAGGGGTCACCCAGTCAGTGTTTGGTGCAGTCTTAGTGAAAATACTAGACTGACAATCTGCTAGAAATCCAAATAAACATTTGATTGTAACATGGACTTACAAACAATAAACACATTAAAAAACGGGGAGACATTCCTGCAAGATGTGCAGTGCTCGGAATGGCAGGGGGGAAGGGTGGGGTTTTAAAAGGTGAAGTAAACCATGGATGTGTGCTTCCAGGAACTTAAAATGGGG
>NW_006408536.1:20557437-20564945 GCF_000296735.1 Chrysochloris asiatica
ACAGTTGTGAGGATGGCGCAGGACTGGATGGTGTTTCCTTCTGTTGTGTATGGTGGCATTATGATTGGAGCCAATTGGAAGCCACCTAACAACAACAATCAACCATCAAACCATGTTTTATTACTGGAAAAAGTGCTGTTTGGACAAAGATTATACTTACAATGGAGTGCTAGATTCTGTTGCTAATATTTTATATAGTGCGTTTTTTTTTCTTCTTTAATATTCTTCAGAGTTACTGGCCTATTCTTTCCTTTTGGGTTCAATCTTTGATGTATCTTGATATCAGTGTTATACTGGATTCATAAAAAAGAATTGTGAAGCTTTTGTTTTTGTGAGAATGTTTTTAATCAGTAAAAATCCCATCCAACATGAAAAGATAACTAATGCCACTAAATTGTACACATGAAAAACATTGGAAAGGCAAATGATTTGTTATGTAAATCTTGACAGAAAGAAAAGGAAAAAAGAGTTGAAAAATTCTATGCAAAAAAGTAAAAGTAGTAATTATTGTAGTTTAGTTACATTATAAATTTAAGTGTTGCTGTAGTTACCATCGCTTGAACTTAGTTTCTATGATTAAAAATGTATCCAAAGTCGAAAGAACTGATTTTGAATAAAATGTCTGAAATCTAAGTGCAATTCCTTTCAGGATCTGAAAGAGTTTTGAAGCATATATTGCTAGCCTTCATTCTTCCATTTAAAGGGGCTGTAATTTATATAAATGTTCACATTTATATATAAAATATGAGTAAATAATATACACACAGAGTCCTGGTGAGCAGGATAAGCTACCCGCAAAGTTGGTGGTTCAAATCCACCAGCCACTTCTGGGAAACTTTATACAGGGTTGTTATGACTTGGAGCTGACTCAATGGCACTGAACAACAACAACAAGAACAGTACACACACATTCACCATCAAGTATGAAAGGTAATTGGGTCTGTTCTCTTGTGTTTTAACTCCTAGCTCTACTTGAAACATCTCCCAATTCGTGTCCAAACTGAGATAAGATGCCAGTACATTTTAATAAAAAATGTATAAGCTTTACAAAATGTTAAAAAAGAATACCAAATTCTGAGCCCAGCCCAATCTGATGAGGGTGCACTTGAACTTGCTTCGGTCCAGGTTGTAGAGGGAGCTTACCTGACCCTGATCATCCTCTATTGGTTTCTTCTTAATGATCCAAGTGATGGATTCGGAGAGTGGTGGCGTGGTCAGAGACCCCGAGTAGGTGCAGTAATCTGGGCAGGTGGGCACCAGGCAAGAAGGGTCAAAAGGCCCAAATTCCACCAGGGTGTTCTGACCAAGAGAAGGGGTCACCCAGTCAGTGTTTGGTGCAGTCTTAGTGAAAATACTAGACCAACAATCTGCTAGAAATCCAAATAAACATTTGATTGTACCATGGACTTACAAACAATAAACACATTCAGAAAAGGCGAGCCATTCCTGCAAAATGTTCAGTGCTCAGAATGGCATGGGGGAAGGGTGGGGTTTTAAAAGGTGAAGTAAACCATGGATGTGTGCTTCCAGGAACTTAAAATGGGGGGTGGGCAGCATGGCAAAAATTACAAAAGGTTTATTCAACTACAAACTTCAACATTATCAGTAAGCTCATTAGGTGCATTCTGAAGTTGTACATCTTGAGAGCTGGTTAACAAAGTATTTTGTCAGGGGCCAATTTTTCTGCTACAATTAATCTGTCTCCTTGCCCCAAAACTCAGACTCTACCTTAGTTGCAATTTTACAAAGGGCGATCAATGGAAAATCCTAGTGAGTGAAATTTTGGGAGTCAGGACATGAACTAAGACTTGATATATACTATCAATAACCACAATGATTTAGGGATGCTAACGTTATTTACGAAACCGACTCGACAGCACACAACAACAATAACAACTTCTTTAACATTACCAGTTTTGTCTCCTATTCTCCTGCTGACCAACATGTCTCTGGGGCTAGCTCTGCATTCTTAACAGGTATCAAGTGCTTCTTTGTCCAGGTTCACAATCCTAACCTTTGTCTTTCTCCAAGCAGTAAAACCAAGACTGGTTTCTTTAGAAAATAAAAAATGAAAATCTTAATTTAACTCAGGATGGACTTTTTGATTTGGGTCTGAAGTCACCCAATTCAGACACGCCAGTGCCTTGAGTGTTGTGAAGATTTACTGCCCCCATGGTGGAGTAGGGTGGGGGCACTAGAGAAAGAATATCCCAGACTTCCCCAGGAGCAGTTCCTCAGGGATTCTGACTATGGGCCCATTCATTCTGGATGTTGGACAAAGGACAAAGCTAAAGGATATGGGTGGTGGTGGTTATGTGCCTTAGAGTCGGCTCCGATTCATAGCCACCCTGCATAGGGTTCCCGAGGCTGTAAATCTTTCCGGGAGCAGAAAGCCTCATCTTTCTCCCATGGAACCACTGGTAGTTTCGAACTGTTGACCTTGAGGTTAGCAGCCAGATTCGTAACTACCAGAGCTCCTGAGGGATGTGGGCAAGTGTTCTTTAAAGCTCCACAAATGTCTGTAAAACTTTTCTCCCTGCTGGTGGGAGGATAGTGTAAGGAAGGCTACTCTGCATGTGTTTTTACAAGGACTTAAAAGGAGCTAAGGAGCCCTGGTGGTGCAGTGCTGAGCTGCTGACTTCAAGTTCGGAGGTTCAAATCCACCAGTTGCTTTGAGGGCAAAAGATGAGTCTGTCTGTTCCTGTAAAGATTTACAGTCTCGGAAACCCTCTGGTTCACTCTGTCTCTGTGAGTAGGAATCGATTTGACTGGCAGTGGATTTGGCTTAGAAGGGGGTAGTGTAGGAAACGGGGGCGGGAGGGGACGATTATACTCCTGAGGCTTAAATCCTCATTGGCAAAAGGTGACAGGAGAAAGTTCCGTGCCCACTGATAGATCCCCCTACGAATCCCAACAACTTCCCACACCCATGAAAGGTAACCCTAGGGCAGGGTGTCTCCTAATGTGAGCACTCTAGAAGGCAAGTTGTTTTCTAACATTTCTATGTAATTACATTCAATTTAATTGCATTTCCTGCTTCAAAGTTGCCTTGTCATTAAATAAATTTCAAGTAATTTTGGAACAAAACAAAAGAAAAATTACCTTATGCTTAATCGATGGCAAGGTATCCACCAATTTCTGCATCCCTTTGTGGTGTCTGCCTAGCTAAATAAAGAACCAACAATGAGAGCATATGAAATACAATTGACAGTACACTACAGAAACGGTTCAAGGCATGTGAATTGAAACGAATTAACTACCCGGAGTCCTGGTGTGGGGCTGTAGAATAAGCACTGGCCTGCTAGCCTGAAGGTTGGTGGTTGGTTCAAACCCACCAGCCGCTTATCGGAAACCCTATACCCAGTGGTCATGAGTCAGAATCTACTCAACAGCACTTAATAGCAACAACAACCTGGTGATGAACTAACTAACCACAGTGCACAAGGCAAACCACAACTGGCAGCTACGGATGATTTCCACCTGGCAGCATTAACTCAGATGCAGAATAAAGGAGCAGGCTGTTGGTTGCCCACTGGCCATTCATCCTGTCTGTCTGAGGCTGGAAGCTCTCAGAGCAAGGTAGACAGTAGGCCAGCCTTCAGATCAGGCCTCAGGCCCTCAAGGCCCACCCCAGTAGCCTCAGCCTCCCAAATGGGCAGAACTTGCAGGGACTCTGAGGCCCCATCGGGGTTTATGGTCTGTGGGTTTTCAATCCACGGCTCCCTTTTCTTGCCACATGACCCTGACAATAAAACCTTTAACCTTGTTGAGTTTTATTTTCTTCATGTGAGAAAGGGAACGGACCATGTGGTCATCAGGGAGCTCTTGGGAGTCTGGGTGTGGCACTGTAGGATAAACACTGGTCTGCTAACCACAAGTTGGTGGTTCATACCCACCAGCTGCTCCTTGGAAACCATATAGTGGGTCCCTATGAGTCAGAACTGACTCGATAGCACGTAACAACAAGCAACAGGGAGCTCTTGGAAAGATAAACTAAGCGCTTAGCAAAGGCAGAACATACTTTCTGTGTGTGTGTGATGTTTGTATATGTTGTTGTTAAGTGCTGTTGAGTCGGTTCTGACCCATAGCGGCCCTGTACAGGGTTTCCAAGGGTATAAATCTTTACGGGAGCACAAGGCCTCATCTTTCTCTTGCGGAGCAGCTGGTAGTTTCCAACTGCTGACCTTAAGGTTCACAGCCCGATTCGTAACCACTATACTACCTGAGCTACTTTGATGTTTGTATATATTCTTGTTTAATATTCAAGTCAGTTAGATGGCATTTTAGGAGTTCCCCTATGGTCCACATAGGGTTGTTTTTTTATTTGCATTCAAGACTGGTCGCTTTAAAACTATGTCGAAGATCTTGAAAGTGAGACTCTGGGCCTACCTACAGTAAGGCAGTCATTCTGCATAGTAAATGTATTCTTCTGTGGTTGCAAAATCCTGGAATGATCAACTGCCATGGGCTACAGTTTATTAAGGCACTTTTGGCTCTGTGAAATATCTCTACTGGCTCTCAGGCTGAATCTTGAAGAAATATTTATAAAATTCCAGCAAATCAATTTTAAAACTGGACGGTTGATTGATACATCTAATTGGGATGGTGGGAAACAGTTTGTCCCCAGTGCGCATGAATCTCTCCCTGTGCCACGTGTCAGCCCCAAAGGGGATCACAAGCACAGGTGGCTTGAATTACTGTGTATTTGCTGGACTTTTCAGCAACCCCATGTCCCTTCTCCTTTTCTTTGCTCAACTAATCTGTGGACATGTGGCTATTGCTGTCACACCATAGCATAGAGTTGCCGTCAATTCCACAACGACTCATGAGGACTCTATGTGGGCCCCAGTAGAACTGTGCTCCATAGGGTTTTTGATAACTGATTTTTTTGGAAGTAGATTGCCAGGCCTTTCCTCCGAGGCACCTCTGGGTAGACTCTAACCAGAGATCTTTTCAATTTCTCGTAGCCATATTACAAAAGCAAAAAGAAATAGGTGACATTTCAAATGTGTTTTCCTAAACCCAAGGAATCCAAAAGAGTATCATTTTAACAGGCAATCAATATAAAGAATTATCAATGAAAAAAATTTTGCCCTCCCCCCCCCCATATACCACGTCTTCCAATTTTGGTGTGTATTTCACATCCATCTTAATTTGTACACGGAATTTTCATCAGAAATACGTTCTCTGTAGTTAGTTTTCCAAAACTTGACTGTGATAAGCATACCTTCACATACCCATGTTGATCTAAACATTCGTAAAAATTTCTAATGACTGCACTGAGTATCAGTTATTAATTGAATTTGCAATTAATCAAATGAAAACTTCAGTTCCACAGTGGGACTGGCTTCATTTCAAATGCCTAAAGGCCATATGTGGCTTATATCTACTGGACAGCGTGCTTTATAACCATTTAAGAGATTTTTGTAACCATCTCGTATTTTAACCACTGTTTATTTTTAGCAGTGTATTGATCCTAATATCCTTAATGTAAATAACACTATTCTAGCTTACTTGTGTAGTATACAACACATTACTTTCACTTGGTATGAATTTTTTTTTTAAATTACCTTTAAAAATATTCCTATCACAGCCAAACCATTTTCCTCCAGTGCAGCATCTTCAAAGCTTTCAAATTTGACAGCATTCCAATGAACCAAGTGCAGCTGAAACGTCATTGAAAGAGGGCTTATTATACGACAATTTAGGGAGACCCCAAAACAAACCAACAGGCTCACTCAACATGTGTTATTTAAACATGTGTCCACACCAAAATAAAGCCATTGGCCAAAGCTTATTACTGCCTGCTGCAAAAGGAGACAGAAAGTAATGACAGGAAGAAATTTAGGAAGGAGCAGCCTTCTGGAATACAGGGGCTTATTTGGGGAGAAAATGGAAGAACATTTACAAAGCACAGTGAGTCTCACATCTCAGTGGCCGAAAATCGTGTCCATTTCCATCAAGATTTGCATGAATTACTAATATAGCCAAAGTATTTGCATCAAAAGGAAATGTCTGTATTTAGAGAGAGAATTAGATTCTCCCTATGGCAATTATTAGAGAGTCCTGATCTGACACTCTAGGTTAAGCACCAGATTGCTAACCACAAGGTCAGTGGTTCAAACACACCAGTTGCTCCTTGGAAACCCTATACAGGGTCACTATGACTCAGAACAGACTCAACTTAACAACATCAATGGGAATTAGGAGTTGAAGATAGATAAACCTATAAACAACTTACAAACAGGTTTCTTTTTATATTTAATAGGCCTTTAAAAGTAAATTAGGAAAAAAGTTATCAGAAAGAAATTTGATTTCTTTAAGCATTCTTTTTATTTTTCTATATTCATCGACTTTCTTTACAACATCACCATCAACCAGTCTCCCAAACTTCAAGGTCAATGCTAATTCTGCCGCCTTCTCCTCTCTTGACGAGGACCCCGCCACCAAGTCCAGTGGCTTTGAGTCCAGCAGTGCTTTCTAAACTCTTGATTTCTATTGCTGGCGTTCATTTCATCTCCCACCACCTCCTACGTGGACTGACCCGACTTGGTGGCCCTGCACTGTTACTTGCATTCTTATTTTCTACTTTAATTTGAAGTTAGCTCTGAATTCCAGAAGAATTCCATTTCAGGCTTTTCAGGTTCAATTTGGCCACATTCTTTGACATGAGGGAAGTTGTCATTTTGACAGGCCAAAGGTGGGTGGAAGGAGCCCTGGTATTATAGTGGTTAAGCACTCAGCTGCCAACCAAAAGGTCTAGGGTAAACCCAGTGACACCTCCACAGGAGAAAAAGCCTAGAGAACTGCCTCTACAAAGATTAATCAAAAAACCCCAAACCCATTGTCTTCGAGACCATTCTAACCCATTGTGACTCTCTTGGACATAGTCCAACTGTCCCACAGAGTTTCCAAGGTTGTCAGCAGACTGCTGACCTTTTGCTTAGCAGCCAAGTGCTTAACCATGGCACCACCAGGATTCCTTTGTTGTTGTTCAAGTTCCATTGAGTCGGTTCTGACTCATAGCGACCCTGTATAGGGTTTCTCCAAGGAGCGGCTAGAGAGCTTGAACCACCAACCTTGCAGTTGAAACCGACCTCGCAGTCCAGCACATTAACCCACACAGTACCACACACAGGATTCCTTTGTTGTTGTTGTTAAGTGCCATCGAGTCGGTTCTGACCCATAGCGACCCAGTATAGGGTTTCCAAGGAGCATCTGATGAGCTTGAACCGTCCACCTTGCAGTTCAAACGGCTTTGTAGTCTGGCACATTAACCCACAATGCCACACCAGGACTCCCTCCCAGGATTCCTTTGTTATTGTTGTTGTTAAGTGCCGTCGAGTCGGTTCCGACCCATAGCGACCCTGTACAGGGTTTCCGAGGGTGTAAATCTTTACAGGAGTAGAAAGCCAGAGTATACATAAACAGGGAGATCAGTTAGGAGATAACAGTTGTGAGGGAAGACAAAGGTGATGGTTATTGCTGTTAGCTACCATCAAGTCAAT
>NW_006408536.1:20565045-20582728 GCF_000296735.1 Chrysochloris asiatica
GAGTAGAAAGCCTCATCTTTCTCCCGCGGAGCGGCTGGTAGTTTCGAACCGCTGACCTTAAGGTTCGCAGCCCGATTCGTAGCCACTATGCTACCAGATTCCTTTAGTGAGGCTTAAAACAAAAAAACAACCCCACTGCTGTCCTAGTGATCCTGCAGGGCAGACCCGAGCTGCCCCACAGGGTTTCCAACACTGTCATCGTTACAGAAGCAGACTGCTGCCACTTTCTCCTGTCGACCTTTCAGTTTGCACCTGAGTGCTTGAGCATTGTCCTACCAGGACTCCTTCTGTCAAGATTTGTTGTTGTTGTTGTTGTTAAGTGCTCTCAAGTTGGTTCTGACTCATAGGGACCCTGCATAGGGTTTCCGAGGAGCAGGTGGTGAGTTTGAACCACTGACCTTGCAGTTCAAACTGAACTTTTGGTCCAACAATGCTTAGCCTCTGGCGCCACAGCAGGACTACACCTTAGGAGGATTCTCTTCAGTCTTATAGGGTTGCTATGAATTAGAATAAGGAGCTCTGATAACGTAGTGGTTACGAACTGGGCTGCTAACCTCAGGGTCAGCAGTTCTAAATTACCAGCTATTTCGCGGGAGAAAGATGAGGCTTTCTGCTCCCGTAAAGATTTACAGCCTCGGAAATCCTGTACAGGGTTGCTATGAGTCGGAACCGACTCTACAGCACAGAATAACAACAACATGCATTAGAATGGACTCAGTGGCACCCAATACACAACAAGCTGAGTGGCAGTAACTTGAAAAACGCAATCAGTGTCACTGAATTATACACGGAGAAATGGCTGAACTGGCATCTAAATTAATCAATAAAAGAGGAGTGGTCAGGAGGAACCGCCTGGTTTTTACTGATAAGTAATTTCTTAGAACTGAATCCTGGTGTGGCACTGGTGGTTCAAACCTACTAGCCACTCCTAAAAAACCCTATACAGGGTTGCTATGAGTTGGAACCAACTTAACAGCACTTAAAAACAACATTAACGAGCCTTAGAACCACCCCATTCCTGCAAAGTTGCCACTGTCCCAAAGAGGACGACCTACCTCGGCTGGGTAGCATTTGCTGTCCACCGTGTGCTCAGAGCCCCAGGTGTCGATGGCTCCCCAGTGAAAATGGAACTGCTTCAAGCGGTAGTTGTGTTCCAGGGGTCCTCCACTGATCACTGAAATGACATGACTGGCAATTCAGGGGCGGTCACTCCAGCTGTGGCCTATAGGAGACAGGCTGAATCTCTCTCTAAATGGATGAGTATTTATAAAGTGGATTTCCATGCAATTAACACCTGGTGTGGACTTTTAGTGTGATGCTGGAGGATCAGCACTGGACTTCAAATCACAAGGTCAGCAGTTCAAACCCACTAGCTGCTCCTTGGAAACTCTATACAGGGTCGCTATGAGTCAGAGCTGACTCGATGGCACTTAGGCACTTAACAACAACAACAATACATGGTGTAAGGTTTATGGGTGAGGCCCGTATCACGAATGACAGCAAGATTTAATGACCCCAAGCTACATGTGAGGGCCACTGAGTTCTCCAACATTCTACATTAAAGTATGCAATCAAATACAAATGTCTCTCAGCATGTTTATCCAATGCAACCTCTTAAAAATGGAAATACGGGGACAAACGATGCTCCCTCTCTTTTTAATACACTGATACTTCACTTGGTGGTTTTTGAAGATCACTAGTGTTTCTTGCCCTTTGAGTGAAATGGAATAGGGAACTTGCTAGTCAAAATGCTCACCCATCTCTCTTCGGATGGTGTGAACAATGTGAGGTGCTCTAATTTCCACAGCAGCCTGCATTGTGGTGAATGAGAAATAGCCCCCTCCTTTTTTTTGGACTTGATTTTTCTAGGCCTGCTGGCATCAATACATGACAGGCCAAAGATTTAGAGAGTTTTAAAGTCGTCCTTCCTCTGGCTTTGGTGAATTTTTCTGTTTGACATTTTGGCTTATCGTTTGTTTTTTCCATCTCACCAGACCCTGGTGGCATCAGCCTATATTATCACCAGACCAACACTAGAACATGAAAATCATTCATTTGACTGTCTTAATTACCTTCAGAGTGCACTGCGTCATTAGTTCAATTTTCTGTACACAGATGATCCAACCAATGCAGTGACTTTAGAGACCAAAACACATTGGCTGCAAGAGCTTGCTATGTACTTTTTCGCATCTGAAAACATTTTATATAATTTCCTCTTTAAACAATACAGAAACAAAAAAGAAGAAGAAGAAGGGATTGTGAAAACACCAACCACCATTTCCCTTCAGGGGCAGGGGAGGTGTGGAGAACAATAGCACGTGACTCAGCATCTCAATACAGTGAAAGGACTGTACTTATGTGTTGAAACAAAAATAAAAAGGCATTTTTCAAAATGCTTCTTTTGCTACCCAGGTCCATATTGAAAGTATGATTTTGGCAAAGAGTCGATCTACCTGTTGAAGAAAACTGAAGCTTGGGTTCCAAGTGACGTGATCAGGGAGTGGCTGGCTGGCTTTTCCCTCCCAGCCCTCAGCCTAGCACTGAGGCCTCACCAGGTGTCTCCTCCAGGGACAGTGAAGACAGGCAAGGCCAGAAGATGAAGTGGGGGTAGCAGGTAGGGGTAGAAGAAGTCGGGGGAGCAGGTAGGGGTAGAGTTGGTCTACGGGGGGAATGGAAGTTGGGGGGCGTTTTCATTCACCCACACAGTGTTGGTTCTACATGATACTAACCAAAATTTGTAATCAGCTGCCAATATTTGAAGCTGGGCAATTTCACGTAAAAATTCAGATTCCCAACTGGACTTGACAAGGAGCCGATCTGGCCATGTTGGCGGCACAGACCTCCTGAGTGTCAGCTGCCCTTGTCAGTTCTTTGTGGTCTCCCATTGCCTGGCTCCTTAAACCTTCCCAGCCTCACTCCCTGGTCTGTAGGTACACCTCTATCTGTGATCCCCAGGAGATAAGAGACTAGAGGCCCGGACCTCTGATGCTCACACCTGCTGGCGGGGAAAACCATTAAGCTCCTACTAGGTGCGAGGCCCTTGCCCATAGCTCTGGTAGCGAAGTGGTTACAGACTTGGGCTGCTAACCTCAAGGTCAGCAGTTCAAAACTACCAGCTGTTCTGTGGGAGAAAGATGAGGCTTTCTGCTCCCATAAAGATTTACAGTCTTGGAAACCCTATACAGGTTCACTTTGAGTCAGAACTGACTCCACGGCACACCACCATGTAATGGGCACTCTACCCCTATTTATTGTCCACAGTGGAAATGGGAAACAGGGAGGTATTCTACTGCATATTATGGTTAAGAGCTCATTCTCAATTTGATTTCAGTGGCTGTGGATCATTAGCCATGTGTGCTGGCAGCTTCTAAGAAGGCACCCATCACCTCTCCCGCCTCCTGATAGTCACACACTGGTGTAATCCTGTCCCAATGGAGGGCTGGACCCAGTGGGTGAACGTGGTGGCATGTCAGTTCCCAGAGTATGTGGCTTCTATCTTGCCTGCTCTATCTTGCTCTCCACAACTTCTCACTCTGATGAAGCTAGTTGCCATGTTATGAGCTGCCTTGTGGAGAGGCCCACGTGGCACAAACTAAGGGGCAGTCTCTGGCCAAAAGCCAGGAAAGAAACAGAACCCCAAAAGAAACTGAATCCTGCCACCCACCAGCCCTACAAGTGAGCTTGGAGGCAGATCCATCTCCAGTCGAGCCTTGAGATGAAATCCCAACTCCAGCTGACATCTTTTAAAGACAAAAACAAAAAACTCAATGAACAGTCTTGTCACTTTCATCATATGAATTTCATGAAACAGGATATCCAAAGAAAGAAATTTTTAAAAAAGGGCTGTTGTTGTTAAGCGATGTCAAGTCAGTTGTAGCTCATAGCAGCCCTGTATAGGGTTTCTGAGGAGTGGCTAGTGATTAACAGGACAGACTTGGCAGAATTTGAGTAAGCACCTGGTTCCAGAGTTCTACAAGGCTACAATCATCAAGGGGAGGCCATGGACACAGCAGGTCAGGTCCACTGCTGGGAAGTCATCCCTTCAGATGTACCATTTACTATCAACAAAGACAGAAGAGTGGAGCACAGTTTCCCAGCGAAGGCTCATGGTCTTGGGGCAGACAAGTTGCTCCCAAGTCCATCAGATCTAAGGCCAAGTGTATATCTGAGGCACTTAGTAGCACTTCAAGGAACTCTGGTGGCTCAGTGGTTCAATCGCTTGGCACTAACCAAATTCTGACAGTTCAAACTCACTAGTCTCTGTAAAGATTATAACTTGGGAAACTTGGTATGCCAGTTCTCCTCTGTCTTAATGAATCAACTCATGTTGATTCCATGAGTAGGAATGAACATGACAGCGGTGTTTGTTTTTTGTGTTTGGTCGCATTTCAATGAAGCCCACAGATTGGAGACCTGGCTTGGTGTACGTTTGTTTCACTCTGATCACAGTCCTATGAGAAAGACTCTATCTAAGCCAGAGGGCCCAGATTCTGTGTCCAGAATCTCCTCCTCTGAGCATGTCTGGCAAGCCATCTGCAAGTTGGCCCTGCCTGCCTCTGGGGGTGCCCCTCTGCCACTTTCACCTTGGACTTTACCTGTAGTTAACACCAGACACAAGCATCATACCTCCACGTCCGCATGCACCAAGAAGCCTTCTCCAGGTCCCATGTGCACACCTCCACGCTCTGTGTTAGTGCCATGCCTCCAGAGGTCCTCCTCCCCACTACACTCTAAGGCCCTAAAGGCAGGAGCCATCTCTAGCCCTCTTTCTACTGTGGGCACCATGCCAGACACTTGGTGGATCCTCAATGAAATTAGGTCCTAAGGAAATCAACTGTTGGTTAAATGGACTGTCACTGGTAACCTCAGCAAGGCTGAGGAAAAGGGTGAGGCAGGATCGGGGAGATGGGGACTTACTGCTATCAAAGAAGCCAGGGATGAAGGGAGTGAACCAGACAGAAAGAGCAGCTATAAGATATAGTCAATAAATAGGAACCAAACCAAACCCATGGCTGTTGAGTCAATTCTGGCTCATAGTGACCTTATAGGAGTAGAACTGCCCCTGGAGAGTTTGTAAGGCTATCATTTTTACAGAAACTGACTACGGCATCTTTCTCCCACTAAGCAGCTGGCCGACTGAAACTGCTAACCTTTTGGGGTTAGTAGCCAAGTGCTTAACCATGGCAGGCCTCCTTCCAAGAAATACAGATTGATCTATTGGAGGTGGTTGCTCTTTTGTCCCTTGTATGTTCTTAGATGAAAAAGGGTAAACGTGTATAAATCAGGTAACAAATGTAAAACACCTGGCATGGAGTGTGGCATTTAGTTAGTAATCTGGGTCATTTACATTACTTTCTTCTTTGGCTTTTGGGGATGGGGTGGAGGAGCTGGGAGTGGAGGAGCTAGGAGAAGGGTGATGAAGAGAATGGTACCCTGGAGACAACAGGAGTCTTTCTGGAGTGATGGGAATGTTCTAAAATGGAACAGCAAGGTAAGCTCACTAACAGGCACTGACTTGCTAGAAACGAAAAGTAAATGCAGGACCCAAATTAGGGAAGGGAACTCCAGATGCTTCTGGAAGCAGTCTTCCAAAGTTCTCTGGCAGTACCTAAAATTAAAACAAGGAAGTCATGGGATTCACACCACCTTCTCTGTAAGAGTAATTTCACAGCCGGTGGCATTTTTACAGGGATCATCCCGGGACTTGGCCCATGGAAAATCTAGTGCCTTTTTCCATGTGGTGCTGTAGGATAAGCACTGGACTACAGGGTCGGTTTGAACTGCAAGGTCAGTGGTTCAAAGCCATCAGTCACTCCTCTGAAACCCTTTTCAGGGTCTCTATGAGAGAACAGACTCAATGGCACATGCACAACAACACATGCACTAAAGGGGCCCTGGTTGTGCTCTGGTTAAAGCACTTGGTTCCTAAGTGAAACCCATTAGCTGCTCTTCGGGTGAAAGGTGAGGCAGTCTGCCCTCATAAAAGGACAGCCTTGGAATCAACTTGATGGCAACGAGGTTGGTTTTGGTTGCCCCACGCACTCATTAAAAATACTGATTTAATAGTCTGTGTCCTAGGACCGTCGACCAGCAGAGGGCAGTGCTATGTATGAGAGGATCAGATACCTGCTCTTAACAATCCTTTTAATTCTGGGAGGTCAGTCCAGATGGTGCCTCTTTCATTTCTGATTTTAGCAAGTTGAAGTCTTCTTATTTTTGTCCCCCTTGGTCCACCTAGCTAAAGGTCTATCAATTCTGGTGATTTTCTCAAAGGTACCCACTTTTGATTTCACTGATTTCTGATTATGCAGGCGTTGGCCTTTGTTCTTTTTTTCTAGCTTCTTAATGTGGAAAGCTAGGTTATTGATTTGAGACATTTCCTCTTTTGGAACACCGGCATTTTCATCTATAAGTATCCCTCTAAGTCCTAGTTTTTTGTAAAGGACACCGGAGGAGCTTTTCCTAGTTGTTGTTTTTTGTAAATCTTACCTTGACATTTATAACACTGACATTTGTTAGATCCTTCCTTGTCTAGAAGTGGTCCTTGTCTTTCTGAATTTCTAGGATGCCTTTCTTTTCTCTGTTTTCTCTGAATGTTTTCTTTAGCTTTTATGTTCACTCACTCTTGTCCTCTTGAAATGCTATTGGTTAATTGGCAACAGCCTGGAGAAACAGCAGAGAAAGAATAAGCAGGAAATAGAAGGCAGTCACTGAAATGTGGTAAAAGAGAGAGAAAGTTAGGTGCTTGTTAGAGAATGATATTTTCAAGAAAATAAGTACTAAAGCATGATGAACAGGGGTTACTGGTCTTGGTCCTTCCTAATAAAGCAACTGGGTAATTAACAATACCTCTTCTCCATCTTTTATTGCTTCGTATTGTCAAGAAAGTATGAAAGTGCCCACCGAAGCAAGGAAGATCAACTCATAGTGACCCTGTATAGGGTTTCCAAAGAGTGGCTGGCGTGTATGAACCACCAACCTTGAGGTTCGCAGTCCAGTGTTTATCCTACAGCACCACATTAGGATTCCATCTAAGGAGCTAGTAGGAGCAACTGCAGGTCACTTGTTTTCCATGAGATCTTGGCAATGTAAATGGGAGCATAAGAATGCTCAGCTCTAGTGTTCACAGGAGTAAGAAATGACTAGAAAATGAAGCCAACAGGTATTTGTCCTGAATGATCTTGGGGTTAACTCACTTGGCTAAGAAGCCATTAAGCAACCCTCTAAAACGTCAAGCTCAATGAGCCCATAGGTTGGCAACAGACAGTGACTGAACAGACTCTTGCCCCGGGTACTAGATTCTCAGGAAAAAGGAAAGAAGGTGGCCAGGGACCAAGCTGGGGATGAGGCTGGAGACGATAGCTGTGCATTCAGAAAGAGACTATGAGAGTTGGTGCTCTGTAGATCAGATCGGCCTGTTAGTTCATTTGAGGCAGGAATAGTGGCAGTGTGCTAAAGGGGTCAAGTAGAGCTCCCCCAATTGTAAGATGGTTGTCTGGGACACAGGATGGTTTGCTGTTGGGAAGAATTTTGGGAGCCTATGAGTCAGAATGGACTCAACAGCAGTAGGTTTCTAGAGAATGCCATATTGAGGGCCTCCAACATAGGGTTTGGAGAAGTTCAGAAATATGTCAATGAATCTGGGAGCTAGCTAATAAGAGCTCAGTTTTTAGAGCCATGTCATGCTCCGGAGGAGACAGGGGGAATGGTGGGCATTGAAGACACTTCCAGCCTTAAGAACAGACCAGAAACTTCCACAATAACAGCAGAGAAGTACTGGGTTTTTCTCCATAGTTTCTGCACAGCTTCCTCACTAGTTCGGTTCCTAAGCATGTGTGCATTATTTACATGGGCACATTATACACAGAAAAACTATGGTATGTCAGAGGGAAGTGAATATGAAGGAAATTTCATCCATTAGAGTCGTCGTCTATTGGCAATTGGGTCAGAGGACCAGCCTCTCCCTATTAGAGTGTCGCTAGAAAGGACGGCAGAGCTGGGAATTCTAGATCCAGGATAAACACAGGAATGAGCACTCCAATTCCATCCTTTATGCTAGATTTTTTATTTTATTCTTCATCACTTTTATAGATTCATTTCCTCATATTCATAAAAGAAAACATTTCTTTTAGACCATGGTTTTTCCACCTCAGCGCTATCGACATTCCAGGCTGAAGAACTCTTCGTTAAAGCCATTCTGTGGATTGCAGTATATAAACACTAGCAGCATCCCTGACAATTGACCCTCGAAATACCAGGAGGACTCTCTGCTCTCCTGTTATGACAACCCAAACTGCCTAGCGATGTTTCCAAGTGGCTAGGTGGGAGAAGAGGGGAGGGAGGTTGGTGAAAACTGTCACTGGTTGAGAAGCATTACTTTAGAAAGACAATTTCAAATAATAATTATTTCAGACTTATGAGGACTATTTGACACTATCAAATTCAGTAAAACAAGCAAATAGAAAACAAACAAAAAGAAACCAGCATAGTTAATCATATTCTGTCTTCAATAAACATCAACATTTTCCATGAAATTCTGAAATCATTTAGAGCTGTGTAGGAGCTCTGGTAGCGTAGTGGTTACGAATCGGGCTGCGAACCTTAAGGTCAGCGGTTCGAAACTACCAGCCGCTCCGCGGGAGAAAGATAAGGCTTTCTACTCCTGTAAAGATTTACACCCTTGGAAACCCTGTACAGGGTCGCTATGGGTCGGAATCGACTCGACGGCACTTAACAACAACAGGTTGAAAGAATGAAAAAATTCAAAAGTGATCTGATATGTGAATTTGAACATCTCTTCTAAACTGTGTTTCTTTGAAAACAGATAACTTCATTTATTTAACAAACGGAAGAGTTCATGAGTTTCCATTATTCTAAAATACAGTGAAGCCTGTGGGAGCTGAAACTCAGCAGGCCTGCCTTGTTTTTCCAGGTCTCGCGAGATTTCTGCCCTTGACAGGGAGCAGTCTTAACCACTTTTCTATCACTCATTTGAGTGGGAAACATTCGAGTTTTCCTTCTCTAGCAGTTTCCCACTTTAGATGGGTTCTGGCTCTTTCAGGTTTTATCATAGAATTAGTTGTAATTATGTTGTTAAAGCCTATAACCATAAGACACATGATTGTGCTATTTCACTCCATTTCAAACGCACTATAATCTGACCGGTTACAACTGATTAAATGGTATTACTATTTGATAGAGGGGTTACTTGTAAAGTCAGCAACATGCTCAACACGCGTACACATTTTTGGCAAAGCTTTAATCTCACACTTTATTTATTAGACAGTGAGTGCTAGAATCTATATATAGAAATGCAGGCATTCATTAATTTGTTATTTAATTAATTTAATACTACTATTAATCATTAATGATATTATTTGACTTTTCATTAATTATTAAAATACAGCCTAGCCTAGTAGAAGGAAGTGTGCATAAAACTAGAAAGGACTTTTTTGTACATTCGAAAAGAAAGTTAAGTAGGTTGCATGCTCTTGCTAACAAATGAAGTTAATAACACTACAGAGGTGACCTAATGTGTCCTTTAACTCCAATCTGAACCCCCAGAACTGGCTCTCACCTGATTGGTCTGTAGAATCTTCAAATTCCACGAGGAAAGAGTAGCCGTTATTCCAGACGTGAAGGCAGGTAGTTGGATCATAAGAGATGGTGAGAGGTTTTAGACAAGGATCATAAACACTGTCCCTCCACCGGATATTGATGGGGGACTGCCGATCACCCCCAGGAACCAGGTCCACACTCTCCCAGAGAGGATGTACTAGGAGAAAGTAGACTGGGGGTTATTCTCAAGAACATCCACTGTTGAGTACCAGCCCCCCAGCACACTATCATAGAGTCCATTCCAATGAAGAGTAACTCAGTGTTGTTGTCCCACCACTCATCTGTCAGTCTGTCGTACTGTGGTGGCTTGTGAGTTGTTGTGATTCTGAAAGCTATGCCATCAGTATTTTAAATACCAGCAGGGTCACCCATGGTGGACAGCTTTCAGATGAGCTTTCAGACGAAAGGAATGACGAACTACTTTAGAATATTTAGTCACTGAAAACCTTATGAACAGCAGAGAAACACTGTTTAGATATAGTGCCAGAAAATGAGCCCCTCAGGTTGGAAGGCACTCAAAATGCGACTGGGGAAGAGCTGCCTCCTCAGAGTAGAGTTGACCGTGATGATGCAAATGGAGTAAAGCCTGTGGGAGAAAGGCCCGCAGGACCTTCATTTGCTGATGGGGCACAACTCAAAATGAAGAGAAACAGCTGTAAACATGCATTGAAAATTGGAACATGGAATGTACGAAGTATGAATCTGGAAAAATTGGAAGTTGTCAAAAATGGAATGGAATGCATAAACATCGATATCTTAGGCATTAGTGAGCTGAAATGGACTGGTATTGGCCATTTTGAATATGATGACCATATGGTTTACTATGCTGGGGGCGGGGGGGAGATGACAAATTGAAGAGGAATGGTATTGTATTCATTGTCAAAAAGAACATACCCAGATCAGTCATGAGTCTGTGATAGGATAATATCCATGTGCCTACAGGGAAGCCCAGTTAATACCACTATTCAAATGTATGCACCAAACACTAAAGCCAGTGAGGATGAAATAGAAGGATTCTTACCAACTTCTTCAACCTGAAATTGATCAAACATGCAATCAAGATGTATTGATCATTACTGGTGACTGTGCAAAGGTAGGGAGAAAAGAGGAAGGATCACTAGTTGGAAAATATGGCCTTGGTGATAGAAATGATGCTAGAGATTGTATGATAGAATTCTGCAAAATCAATCATTTGTTCATTTCAAATACCTTCTTTAGACAGCATAAGAGATGACTCTATACATGGACCTCATCAAATGGAATACATAGAAATCAAATTGACTACATCTGCAGAAAGACGATGGAAAAGCTCCATATCATCAGTCAAAATAAGGCCAGGGGCAGACTGTGGAACAGACCATCAATTACTCATATGCAAATTCAAACTGAAGCTGAAGAAAATGAAAACAAGTCCACGAGAGCCAAAATATGACCCTGAATATATCCCACCTGAATTTAGAGATCATCTGAAGAACAGATTTGATACATTAAACACTAAAGACCAAAGACCAGAAGAGTTGTGGATGACATCAAGACCATCATACATGAAGAAAGCAAAAAGTCATTAAGAAGACAAGAAAGAAGGAAAAGGTCAAAATGGATGTCAGAAGAGACACTGAACCTTGCTCTGCAGCGTAGAGATGCTAAAGCAAATGGAAGAAATGAGGAGGTCCAAGAGCTGAACAGAAAATTTCAAAGATCAGCTTGAGAAGATAAAGCCATATACTACAACAAAATGTGCAAAGATCTGGAGTCAGACAATCAAAAAAGAAGAACACGCTCAGCATTTCTCAAGCTGGGGGAACTGAAGAAAAAATTCAGGCCTCAATTTTCGTTATTGAAAGATTCTCTGGGCAAATTATTGAATGATGCAGAAAGCATCAAGGGAAGATCGAAGGAATACACAGAGTCACTGTACCAAAAGGAAATGGTTACTGTTCAACCATTGCAAGATGTAGCATATGATCCAGAGCCAATGATCGTGAAGGAGGAAGTCCAAGATGTATTGAAGGAATTGGCAAAGAACAAGGCACCAGGAATTGATGGAATCAAAATTGAAATCTTTCAAGAAAGTGAGGCGGCACAGGAGGCACTCACTCATCTCTGCCAAGAAATTAGGAAGACAGTTATCTGGCCGACTGATTGGAAGAGATCCGTATTTGTGCCCATTCCAAAGAGAGGTGAACCAACGGAATGCAGAAATCATCGGACAATCTCTTTGATATCCCATGCGAGTAAAGTTTTACTAAAGGTAATACAGAAACAGCTGCAAGCATATATTGACAGAGAACTTCCAGAGGTTCAAGCAGGATTTAGAAGAGGCCATGGAACTAGGGATA
Organism: Chrysochloris asiatica; assembly: GCF_000296735.1. Taxonomy (NCBI): domain Eukaryota; kingdom Metazoa; phylum Chordata; class Mammalia; order Afrosoricida; family Chrysochloridae; genus Chrysochloris; species Chrysochloris asiatica. The sequence continues at coordinate 20,577,003 of NW_006408536.1, forward strand.
TCATTGCTGATGTCCAATGGATCTTGGCTGAAAGCAGAGAATATCAGAAAGATATTTACCTGTGCTTTATTGACTACACAAAGGCTTTCGATTGTGTAGATCATGACAAGCTATGGACAACATTGCGAAGTATGAGTATTCCAGAACACTTAATTATGCTCATGAGGAATCTGTACCTGGACCAAGAGGCAGTTGTTCGAACGCTGAATGGTTTAAAATTAAGCAAGGTATGTGATAGGGTTGTATTCTTTCACCATACTTATTCAACCTGTATGCTGAACAAATCATCCGAGAAGCTGGGTTCTATGAAGAAAACCGTGGCATCAGGATTGAAGGAAGACTCATTAACAACCTGCGATATGCAGATGATGCAAGTGACCCTACATTACGGAGTATAACTGCTTGTCTGGGTTTCTGAATCTAAATCTTTACAATGCAGACAGGTTCCTCTTTCTCCAGTAGAGCAGCTGGTAGGTTTGAACTACCGACCTTTCAGTTAACATTCCATCGCCTAACCCACAGTGCCACTCGGGCTCCTTATTGAGTAACACACAGAAAGCAATTCCATTTGTGGAGAGCTTGATGAGGCACAGAGGAACTCTGTGTTTTAGAAAGTCAACATTCAATGAGGAATCCTATGCATGTTGTTGACTAACTAGTAGAAGTAAAGGCTTACATCTCCTGCCCCCTCTAAAAGGCTTAGCCCATGTAAGTGCAATGTTAAGTTTCCCCTTGGATGTCAGCAACCTTGGAGGATGAAGCGAAGCAGTCATCTTGGAAATCTGGGTAGGGTATAAACTTGGGCAAAGCTTCGTCAGGACTCCTGGTGTGGCGTTCCTTGGAAACCCTAAACAGGGTGGCTCTGAGTCAGAACCGATGAGAGGGCACTTAACAACAACCAAGTCCCTCAGTTCTCCGCTTGCCAGGCAAGCAGCTCGTTGTTGTGCCTAGGTGCCATTGAGTCAGCTCTGACTCATAGCGACCTCTGGATAACAAAATGAATGTTGCCTGGTCCGACACCATCCTCAATCATTGCTAGGTTTGAGTCCATTGTTACCATATGTCAATCTGTATTACATACTAAGGAGTATGCACACACACACACACACACACACACAGCCTGTTCCCACAGGCACTGCTGCCACCACTGACACCAGTTTTCTCCACTGTCCAGCATAGGGTCTTTGTCTAGGGCACATAGGTAATCAACACCAGAGGTGGATCTATAGACCCATCTATCTATGCGTGATGACTAGAACCCATACTTGTGGGGTTGTCCAATTCTCTGCCATGTAGAAGCCACACACATAGGTAGAGTTGAGTGTGAGGATTTGAGAAAGTGACAAGGTAAGTGCCACCCAGTCAGTTCTGTGGACATCATAAGGGACCATTGTCTTCCTTCAGTTGTTGCCTACAATTCTTGTATTTTGGGGGAAAGGGCTCCCACAATATTGATTACTGAATCCGCCCCCAGGAGTGCCTAGCAAGTTTTTCTCAACCAAAGGTGCTTTTGCCACTCAGGGGACGTTTGGCAATGCCTGGTGACAGTTTTGGTTGTCACAACGAAGGGAAGATGCTACTGACCTCTAGTGGGCAGAGGCCAAGGTTGTAACTAAACATCCTACAAGGCACAGGACAACTTTCTACCAAAAAGAGCTATCTATCTTACTCAGAAGGAGCTCTGGTAGCGTAGTGGTTACGAATCAGGCTGTGAACCTCAAGGTCAGCAGTTCAAAACTACCAGCTATTCCGCAGGAGAAAGATGAGGCTTTCTGTTCCCGTAAAGATTTACAGCCTCAGAAACCCTATACAGGATCACTATGAGTAAGAACCGACTCCACAGCACATAACAACAACAACAACAACAACAACATCTAACTCAGGATGTCAAATAGTGCTGTGCTGGCGAAATCCTGGCACAGAGCTAAAATCTAGACGCTAACGCAACGTTTTTTGTTTTTTTTTCCCCTTCACAAAACATAGAACTCTCCTAATTCTGGAGTGATTGGAACTCAATGTTTTTCTTTCTTTCTCCCAGTATGACAAAACTTGTTTCTTAGAAAAGGTCAAGAACTTTCTGTTTCAGAAACCTAAACCAGATAATGAATTTCAACTGGTACATTACTTTCATATTTTAATGTCATTGATTAGAATGCAAATTTCCTGAGGGCAGAGCCATATCTTTCTTGTTTTTTGCTGCCCTGAGCTCTGGTAGTGTAGTGGTTACGAATTGGGCTGCGAACCACAAGGTCAGCAGTTCAAAACTACCATCTGTTCCGCGGGTGAAAGATGAGGCTTTCTGCTCCTGTAAAGATTTCCAGCCTCGGAAACCCTGAGCAGGGTCGCTATGAGTCAGAACTGACTCCACAGCACATAACAACAAGAAGTGACTTATTCAATATATATTTTTAATTTGTTCATTATCTGATTGCAATTGCTGAGAGAAAAACTATTTTCCCACAAACTGGTTTAGATTCTTAAACTTCTAGAAAGCCCTGGTGTGGCACTGTAGGATAAGCACTTGACTGGTAACTACAAGGTCAACAGTTCAAATCCACCAGTTGCTCTTTGAAAACCCTATACAGGGTCACTATGCATCAGAACTGACTATCGGCACTTAACAACAGAAAGTTCTAGAACGGTGCCGATTCAGCTTTAAAGTTGCATGCCACAGGCCTCTCCCCTCCTAAATGCTCAGAATATTCCTGATACTTTGAACCAATTCACGAGGGTCTCTGGCGAATACCAAAAGGAAGAAGTGAGCCAGGATTCCCTGTCGCGCAGGAAACGAACAGACTTACCTCTCAGGCCCATCCATGAAGATGAGATGCGGAACCTTTTCAGTCAACTGCTCCTTCAGGGACTATAATGCTACCATGAATATATGCCTTCAGCTCTACCAATTCGGCCTCCTTCCCCACTTCCACCTGCTCCTTGTGGAATCCAGACCATCAACCAGTGGCCCTGGTCACTGTCCCCTTAGTAAGGCCAGCTGTCTGACAAGGGCTTGTTTGTTTTTATAAATTCTGACTTTGGATCTCCATCTCCTCACTGTCTCCTCTAGTTTAACAAAATAGAGATGAAAAGGATTTTCTGTGTGTCCCTGGGTGGCGCAAATGGTTAAGCACTTGATCGCTAACCAATCGGTTAGCAATTCAAGCTCACTCAAAAGGCGCCTCGAAAAACAGACGTGGAGATGTATTTCTGAAAGGTCACAGACTTGAAATCTCTAGAGAGGATAGTTCTACCCTGCTCACATGGGGCTGCCAAGAATTTCCATCAACTTGATGGCAACTAATAACTTTTGTTCAACCCTCCTCTGCTCCTTCAGTTTAAAAGAGGTTGAAAATTCTTTCTTCATAGCATATTTCAAAATAAGATGATTAAGTGGTCTGAAAACAGAGCTTGTGTCTTAAAAAGGTTTTTCTTTTATACAGACAATGAAATAAATATCATAATTATATCAGTGGTAGTGTAGTGATTACGAATCGAGCTGCTAACCTCGAGGTCGGCAGTTTGAAATTACCAGCTGTTCTGCAGGAGAAAGATGAGGATTTCTGCTCCCGTAAAGATTTACAGCCTCGAAAACCCTGTGCAGGGTCACTGTGAGTCGGAACTAACTCCACGGTAGTTAACAACAATAACATAGTTTAAGTGGGAGTCCCCACATTGCAATCAGTTAAAGCTGTATCAGAAAGGCTGCTAACAAAAAGATTGGAGGTTCGAGTCCACCTTGAAGCATCTCAAAGAAAGGCCTGATGACTTACTTCTGAAAAACCAGCAGTTGAAAACTCTATGGTCATGGAGAGAGGGAGCAGCTGAGGATTCTAGATTCAAGGGAAGAGAGGGACTAAGAGCTGGCGGCCAGGAGGCTGACTTGCAGAATGCGCCCTTTGGTGGTGTAAGTTATTATATATGCCTGAGTGTTTAAAAAAAAGAGCTAAAGTGAATAGAGAGAAATACTGTTAACTGATGATACATGGAGGGGATTATAATCCTTGTAATGAAACAAGATGTATGATTTGTTGAATGTAAAACCGATGATCTGTCCTGTAAACTTTCACTCAATCCACAACAAAAACATTAAAAAAAGAAACGAAAACTCTATGGTGTCAATTTCTCCATCAGTCTGGATATTGAGGGAAAAGAATTACAATGTCTTCCAATGTTTTCATGACACCCACTTGCTCTGTCTGCTCACGGGCCTCTGCCAAAACCAGGCCATGAACTTTTCCAGCAACCTCCAGGACTCAATTGGTACCAGGCATGGAGGAGGCACTAAATGCTTATTTTACTGATAGAGAAAACCAAACAAGACCTTTCTTCATGCTGATTGTATCTCCATACAGGCAAGCAGGATTAACCTGGAACACCTCCTGGGGTAACAGAACCGTCCCTGCCCAGTTCTCTCTGGTATTTCAAACTTCTACAACTGCACAAGGCCAGTTCCAGCCCTTTCCATGACAGTCCCCCTGAAACAAGGGCACTGAGAATTGGGGGGACTGAAAAGGTTTTAGCTTAGCCCAAAGTAAATTAAAACCTGAATAGCAATGTCAAAGCAGCAGCTATAATTAAAATTTAACTCTCTCCTTAGCTACATTCCATAATTAATGATCCCTTTTCAATCTCCAAGAGGCAGTCCTTCGAACAGAACAAGGGGATACTGAATGGTTTAAAATCAGAAAAGGTGTGTGTCAGGGTTGTATTATTTTACCATATTTATTCAATCTGTATGCTGAGCAAATAATCCAAGAAGCTGGATTATATGAAGAAGACCATGGCATCAGGATTGGAGGAAGACTAGAGAACTTGCGATATGCAAGTGATAGAACCTTGCTTGCTGAAAGTGAAGAGGACTTAAAATACTTACTGATGAAGATCAAAGACTGCAGCCTTCTGTATGAGTTGCATCTCAATGTAAAGGAAACAAAAATCCTCACTACTGGACAAAGAAATAACATGATAAATAGAGAAAAGACTGAAGTTATCAAGGACTTCTTTTTGCTTGGAACCACTATCAACAGTCATGAAAGGAACAGTCAAGAAATCAAATGATGTATTGTTTTAGGCAGATCTGCTGCACAAGACCTCTTTAAAGTATTCAAGAACAAAGATGTCAGTTTGTGGACTAAAGTGTGCCTGACTCAAATGAAGAGGACTTAAAATATTTACTGATGAAGATCAAAGAGCACAGCCTTCAGTATGGATTACATCTCAATATAAATAAAACAAAAATCCTCACCACTGGACCAATAAACAACATTCTTATCAACGGAGAAAAGAATGAAATTGTCAAGGACTTCATTCTTCTTGGATCAACTATCAACACTCACGGAAGCAGCAGTCAAGAAATCAAAGGACAGATTGCATTAGGCAAATCTGCTGCACAAGACCTTTTTAAAGTTTTGAAGAGCAAAGATGACAGCTTGAGGACTAAGGTGCACCTGACCCAAGTCATTGTATTTTCAATAACCTCATATGGATGCGCAAGCTGGACAGCAAATAAGTAAGACCGTAGAAAAAATGATGCTTTTGAGTTATGGTGTTGGAGGAGAATACTGAAAATGCCATGGGCTGCTGAAAGAACCAACAGATTTATGTTGGAGGAAGTGCAGCCAGAGTGCTTCTTGGAGGCCAAGATGGCCAAACTTCATCTCTCATACTTCGGACATATTGTCGCTGGAGAAGGATATCATGTTTGGTAAGGTGGAGGGTCAGAGAAAAAG
>NW_006408536.1:20583408-20584058 GCF_000296735.1 Chrysochloris asiatica
CAAAATCAGCAAATAGGAATGGCCGAGACAGTCACTATATTCAAAACTGGTCCACCCTAACTCCTGGTGTGGTGCGTAGCATAAGCACTGGACTGCGGACCACAAGGTCAGCAGTTCAAACCCTGTACAGGGTGGCTTTGAATCAGACTGCACTTAACAACAATAACAACTACTACTACTGACAGGCTCCCCCTAACTACAGAAATAGACAAACAATGCCAGACCACAATTTCAAGGATCTTGATTTTATTACCCATAAAAACCTCCAGGCTGCCATCCAATTGGGGAGTCGGATCTGGGAGAGTCCCGCTCGCCTGTCCTTCTGTGTATGAATACTCAGTAAACACTGTGCTCTTTGCTTAGAGCCCTGTCCCTGAGTATTGGCTAATTTAGCAGCAGGTAACTAAGAGCCAGTTTTCATAGTTAGCTCCCTGTCTATACACACCCATCGAACGTCCCTTCGTGTACTCTTTCTACTCAGTACCCACTCTCTCTGTGGCTGCTGCCCACTCTGGAGCCGCCTGTCCCATGTGATCCCTCCACACTGAGAAGTGCTATAAATGGGAAATCCCGACTACTCTACTTCTAAGATTTACTACAAAAGTAAGAATGTCAACCCTACTATGAAAAACATCCTAAAGGAAGTTCTG
>NW_006408536.1:20585228-20586092 GCF_000296735.1 Chrysochloris asiatica
AGCATGACTGGCTACTAGAAGAATAAGCAAGCTGTTCGCCAGGAAGACATCAAGGCTAGCATTCAAGTTCCTTCAGGACAAACTCCCCTCTAAGACTGAAAATCAAAGGGAACACACAAACAAGCATGTAAGCTTGCTGGCGACCACATTGGTGAGTGGAAGAGGGGCAAAGGCAGCAATGAAGAAATGGGCTGAATTCAACTACAGTCCATTGAATCCCATTGACCTAGATATGTGAGAGAGAAGAGGAAGGGCTGGTTGGTCCAAAGTGTGGTGAGACCTGGGGAAATCTGAGCCCATGGACAAAGACATAGCCACAGAGGGCTAGAGCTGAGAGTGAAGCATCCAGCTGATAGGAACTGAGGGGAGACATACAAGAACACCCACACTTGTAGACAGTACCCATTTGACCTAGCCTATCTGATGGCTTGATAATCACAACTTGACTAGAGGAAGATTGCAATTTTTTTTTTTTCATAAAGGAAACAAAGGTAAATTGCTACAATTTGAGGAACCTGAGTTAGTAACTCTAAATACCAGCAGAGAGGGAAGGAGTCTTCACATCATGTATCAATGCTATCCCCTCTGTACACAGGGTAGTTAGGGATGGGCAAGTTAGACATTGGCTACCTAAAATGAGGGGGGCAATAAACTCATGAAGTGAGTGGCTTACAAGGTTTCAAGAGGGAGTTTAGTTTAAGAGTATGGGGGGGGGAGAAAGAGTCCCCACTGAATAGATTTCATCTTGTCTAGATGGGTCTGGTGAAAAGAGTTGGGGATAAGATTCGTATGATTCAGTAGTGAATGATTGTTATCATGACTAATTGTGACTGTCAAAATTGTAAAAGTAGTTTTATAACAAAA
>NW_006408536.1:20587151-20633953 GCF_000296735.1 Chrysochloris asiatica
AGCTCTGGTAACGTAGTGGTTATGAATTGGGCTGCTAATCTCACAGTCAGCAGTTTGAAACTCCCAGCTGTTTCATGGGAGAAAGATGAGGCTTTCTGCTCCCGTAAAGATTTACAGTAAGGTCGATTTGAACCACAAGGTCGGTGGTTCAAACTCACCAGCTGCTCCTTGGAAATGCTATACAGAGTCCCTATAAGTCGCAACTGACTGGATGGCACTTAACAACAACAACAACATGTCGAATGTATCATGTTAAATAAATAATAAAAAAAATCCCTAAAGTTAATGTCACCTGGTTTTGTGAGTATGTGTGTTCTAAGTTTTTAAAAGTAAGGCGCCTAGAAAATTTGAATTACCTCTGGGGCTTGTATTTGTGGCTCGCCTTAGATGAAAGAGCTTCAGAAATGTTTGTGGAAAAATGCCTTTATCTTTTAATTCCATGTTCCCATGAACTCTTTGAAGCCACCTCTTTATCTACTGAATGTTGCTGTTGCTGGATGCCACTGAGTCAAGTCGCACTCATAGCGACCCAATGTGACATGATCGAATGGCCCCATAGTTTTCTAGACTATAAACTTTATGGGATGAGATTGCCAAATCTTTCTCCCAGAGAGTTATTGGGTGGGTTTGAACTGCCAACCATTCACTTAGCAACCAAGTGTTTACTATTTTGCTCTCAGAGCTCCTGTGGGTTCAGGAAAGGGGCTTGGGATGGCCTGTTGTTGTTAAGTGCTGTTGAATCAAGTCCAACTCATAGTGACCCTGTAGAGGATTTCCAAGAAGCAGCTGGTGAGTTTGAACCACCGACCTTGTGGTTCAAATCGACCTTGCAGTCTACTATAGCCCACATAAGGAGCTCTGGTAGCGTAGTGGTTATGAGTCGGCTGCTAACCTCAAGGTCAGCAGTTCGAAACTACCACTCGTTCCACAGCAGAAAGATGAGCCTTCCTGCTCCCATAAAGACTGACAGCCTCGGAAACCCTATGCAGGGTTGCTATGAGTCGGAACGGACTCAGTGGTAGTGGGGTTTTGTTTTGCTTTTTCTTTGTGGCCTAAGGCTTATTTAGCACAGTCATGATCTGCAGACAGACTGCATGGATGATCACTGGTGGCCTTGACGGAGCAGACAGGATGTAAAAGGCACTTGGATACTGAACCTAGGCCATCAAAAGAGCCACTCTACTTATCATCCCAAACAAGCAAGCCCATTGCCGTTAAGTCAACTTGGACTCATCACAACCCTACAGGAGAAGAGTAGAACCGCTCCATAGGGCTTCCAAGTGTGAGAAATGTTGTCGCTACTGACAAACACTCAAGGAATCCAATCTGTACTCATTGTAGTGAAAGTGAGGTTTTCTTTATTCAATTTTGCAAAATTGGGCACCCAACCCAGTAGACAGGCAGATGCACTGCATGGTCAGCCCGCAAACAGTTTTATCCCCCTGTCTCGAAAAAGCCCCTCCTCCAGTTCCACAATCTACGCCAATGGTGCCCATGGTCTTAATTGACTGTATTCTTATTTAAAGTTCCTAGTCCTAGAACAGGATTCTTTCTCCCCTTCCTCCAATTCATCTTGCTTAATATCCCTGGGTCTGAATCAATAACCTATGTCTGGTCTAGCAATCTCATGCAACCTTTATTTCTGAAGATGGACCATCTTGAGAATTTCTTCCACAAGGAACCCTCAGAAGCTGGGCACTTGGCTGCTAACTGAAAGGCTGAACCCACCAGCAACTCCACAGGAGAAAGATGAGGCAGTCTACTTCTGTAAAGATTTACTGTCTCAAAAACCCTAGAGAGCAGTTCTACTCTCTACAGGGTGGCTATGAGTCAGAGCCCATTGACAGTGAGTTTAATCTTTCTGGAAGGAGACCGCTACATCTTTCTCCTAGGGCGCTGTAGAGCAGCTGGTGGGTGAAACCATGGAGCACTTGGTTAGCAACCAAGCATTTAACCATGGCACCCACAAGGGTTTCTTTTGTGAACCCCTGGCAGCTGAAAATACACCTAAGGCCATTAAAACAATTCTAAGGGATTCAAAGGTAGTGTGCCATGGAGTTGGTTCCGACTCACAGTGACCCTGTACAGGGTTTCTGAGGCTGTAAATCTTTACCAGAGCAGAACGCCTCATCTTTCTCCCATGGAATGGCTGGTAGTTTCGAGCTGCTGACCTTGTGGTTAGCAGCCCGGACTCATAACCACTACGCTACCAGAGCTCCTTAAGGGATTCAAAACCAACCCACTATGTCTCAGGCTTCTTCAAATGTCAATGAAAGACAGTCTACGGCAAACTGAGTTTGCCTTAACCTGGGAGCTACTGAAGTGCTTTTGAAGAGATTGCAAACAAGCTTTTTAATACTATTGTGCTCCAAACTTCACTGTGCTCATCAAAATTTACTAGTGAAATAACAGAACTCCTTTCTAACTAAGTTCAGTTATAATATGCTGTTGTTGTTATATGCCGTGGAGTCAGTTCAAACTCATAGTGACCCTGTACAGGGTTTCCAAGGAGCAGCTGGTGAGTTTGAACCACCGACCTTGTGGTTCAAATCGACCTTACTGTAAATCTTTACGGGAGCAGAAAGCCTCATCTTTCTCCCACGGGACAGCTGGTAGTTTCAAACTGCTGACTGTGAGATTAGCAGCCCAATTCATAACTACTACGTTACCAGAGCTCCTTCAGTTATAATATAGCTGTTATTAAGTGCTGTCGAGTCAGTTCCGACTCACAGCGACCCTATATAGGGTTTCTGAGGAGTGGCTAGTGAGTTTGAACTGCCAACCTTGCAGTTCAAACCAACCTTGCAGTCTAGTGCGTTAATCCACAGCACCACACAAGGATTCCATAATATAACTGAGTACTGTACAATAAAATGTTCTGTGAAGATGGAAATACCCAAAATAGTAGCTGCTAATTTCACTCATCTATGCCAAGAAATTTGCTAAAATTTATAATATCATTTGTGGGCCATACAAATGTATCAACTTAAAAATTAGCCTGCTGTTTTTGGTCAAACATTTAATTAACTCCTGGTGTGGCACTGTAGGATCAGCAACGGACTGTGTGTGACCCACAAGGTCAGCAGTACAAACTCACCAGCTGCTCCTCAAAAACCCTACACAGGGTCACTATGAGTCTGAACTGATTCCACAGCATATATCAACAACAACAACAACAAGGTGATGGCTGCAATTGAGGTTGCCTTGGCAGGGTAAGACCAAATGATTCTGTGGGCCTTATAAAGACGTTCCCCACCCCTGACCTAGGGGAAGGATAGTGAAAGATGGCTTGCTGGATTTACTATGTCCAGCTGACAAATCTGAAAGAGACAGTGAGTGAGTCAGTGATGATGATAAAGATGCTGCTGATGGTAACAGCAATCGAAGTACCAGCGTAGTGGCCAACTGAGTAGTACTCACTGTGTGGCAGGCACTAGCTAGGACTGTACCATGTGATCTTTTCTGATCTTTAGCATCCTTGGGGAAATTGTGGTCACTAGTGTACATTGAACCTTCTCTTGGAGTAGTGAACTTCCAGCAGATGAAGGGCCTGGGCTGTATGTGATCAGTGACCCAGAGCAATGAAGGACAGCGCATGTGCTAAAAGCAAATTCAAATGGGGACTGTCACCTTGTTTTTCCAAGTACTTTACAAAACAAGAACATTTCATGTGATGTGGAAAATTAATCAGGTGAAGCGTCCAAGTCCCCAAATCACTCCTTTTGGGGTTTTTTTTGGTCAACATTGAAAGGAGCACACGATCCTAAAGACATAATCATACTGGATTTTAAATCTTTAACTTTAGGCAAAAAAAAAAAAAAAAAAGAACCGGAAAACAAGCAACTTTAGTAGCCAGACAATTATGACTAATGTTTTCCATTTTCAGCTTTAGACCACAAAGTGCCAAAGTAAAAAGCCAGAAAGGGTTAGGATGTGGGCATGTCCCTAGGAAGTTACACCTAGCAACCGAAACTTGTCATGACTTGTGCCTATTTCTTTTCATGAGGGGCACAGTCAATGTTGGAGGACTATGAACTTAGAATAAAATCTATTTATAGAGTAGCTTCATGCCCTCAGACTTGACCAGATTGGCAATATTAATGACTTCCATTTCTGATGTGCTTATGGGATCAAGAGAGTCCACACAAAGAATACTCTGGAAGCCAGTCAACATTTGAGAATCTTGTACTATTGTTTTAAAAATGGGGGAAACATGAAAAATTCCTCTTTGTTGTTGTGGGGTGCCATCGAGCCAGTTCCGATTCATAGTACCTGGTGGGTTTGAACTGCCAACTCTGTGGTTAGCTGTCCCATGCTAATCCTACCAGACTCCTCTTTACAATATATCCTTAGCCATTTAGCGTGGTAGTTGATGAAGTCGGCTGCAAACTGCAAGGTCAATAGCTCAAATCCACCAGCCGCTCTTCAGGGAAAAGATGAGGCTTTCTGCTCCTATAAAGATTTAAAGCCTCAGAAACTCTATGCAAAGCCACTATGAGTCGGAACTGACTCGACAGCACATAGCAGAAGCATTGCTCCACCAACCAACCCACATGTTATCAATTCCCAATCCTCATCATCTCGGTGGTTCTTAATCAGAGCAACGGTGTCCTCCCACTTTGGAATTATTTTGGGTTGTTATAACTTGGGGTGGGATGCTACTGGATCTAGTGGGGGAGAGGCCATGGGTGCTCCTCAACACCTACAGTGCACAGGACAGCTTTCGCAAAAAAGAATGATCCAGCTATCTCCTGAGTCCCCGGATGACAGCTATTTATTTATTCCCTGTGTTTCCAAAAGGTGCCATTTCCAGACTCACTTGTTTGTCCGTGTTTGCAGCAGCACATACACTTGTAGCTACAACTGACTGCAATTTATAACAATAGGACCGAGTAATTCCAAGTGTGAAGGTACTGAACTGCTTGCATGGACGATATCCAGACAGTTGGGTTTCCCATGAAAACCTTACAGCCTGTAGTTCAACCTTCATAAGAATAAAATTGCTGCCTCTTAGACATAATAAAAAACAGGCTCCAAAGCATTTGAAATTATCAGGGTTGGGATGAGTCTTGCTGGTCCTGCTTCTGCATGGCATCATTTTCACATTTTAAAATTGGTCAAGGCAGGATCTTTCCACACTGATTGTCAAAGACAAATAGGGAAATGACTGGTTGGTCGCCCAGTTCTTAAGCGCTATAACCACAGACAGGAATACCAATGACGTCCACCCGGCCAATCTCTCACGCAAGTGATTGTTATCAAACAAGCCTTTCCCTTTGGCAGAAGGCAGCGAGCAGTGTACTCACAGGTTCGGTTCCGGGTTTTGTAAGTGCAGGTATATAGGCTGCAGGGCCGCCTGGGCACAGGCCTGGGAATCTGGCTTCTTCTCCAGGGCATTGTGTATGGAAACACTTGACAAAGGCGCCGCAGGCTAGTCATCACCACCACCAATGGCTTGCAGTCTTGGTCAGTTTCCAAGTAACTTGCAAGAGCCTAACACCCTAGTGGCAGAAGAGCAGAGGAGGCAAAGCTGAAAACAATGAGACTTCAGATTCTGTGGCCACCTCTAAGTAGGACGACCACATTTAGACTATTAGAACACACCCAGAGGAAGGGAGGGAGGGATAGAGGGAGGGCGCCCCAAAGGAGAACTAATCAGTTATCCACTCTGGCTTCTCAAACTCATGGGTCACCTCGGAGGAGGGCAGGGCCTGGGCAGACTGACTCATGCTCTGCCTTCCCTCAGGGCTAGTAAATATTAGAGGTCTAGGGAGCCCTGTCTCTTTATGCACGAGAATGAAAAGGCTGTTTAGAACAGTTTCTGAATTTTTTTGTTTTTTAATGGACTTCCAGAAATTCCACTTAATTGTCAAGCCAGTAGGAAAAACCAAAGATTAAGCTCCCTCCAGTCAGTTTCAGTAAAAACAATGGATCTGCTTTGAGATTACACTGAGCAAACAAGATACATCCTGCCAAAATTGTCATGGGCGGGTCTGAAATCTGTCTGTCATCTGTGACTCATGGCCAACTGTAGTTTAGATGTCCATCCAACACAGGAAAGTGGAGAAGGTAACCCTGGTTTAATCTACAGGTAGGTTCACACTGAGTACACATTGTGACTTCCCTTACACACGCGCACCTCGCACCATTCACAGACTGTCAACACTCCCGTTTCCTGAAATCCAATGCTGTGTTCTGAAACCATGATCAACTGGACCACAGCTGCCCCACTGTTCCCTCCCCTGATACTGCTCCATCCATTTTTCCTGAAAACAAGTGTAGAAATGATAGTTTTCTAGATGACACATCACTGCAATTCTAGATGTGAAACAGTTATGAGCGGTTTGTTGTTATTGTTGTGAAGTGCTGTCAAGTCGTTTCCAAGGAGCAGCTGGTGAGCTTGAACTTCCGACCTTGCAGTTCAAACTGACTTTGCAGTCCAGCGCATTAACCCACAGCGCCACAGCTTGGGAAGAATTCAAACAACTGGTTGGGGGCTTGGTTTGAGCAATCAGGAGCATGTGTAGCCACAGGGCCACACCCACACTGTGACCGGGCCCTGCCCAGCTCCCAGTCTCCTGTCCATAGCCTGCTCCTTCCCTCAACACTTGGACTTCACTTCTTCCAAGTCCTGTAGCTCTGTCAAACTCAGGGCTTGTACAGATGTTCTTCCTTCCCAGAAGCCCTCTCGTTTCGCCTGTACTTGATTGATTAATCCCGCCAGGTAATCAGAGCAGGTGTTGTTCACTTGGCTCCCAATACTGTGTTAGGTGCTTTGATGCAAAGATGAACAAGCCCACATAAAGGACATCATTCATGGACAATCAACAAGACATCTGCCTAGACAATGACTATAAAAGAAAGCACTGCAGGGCAGGAGTCAGTTTCCCTGATCTGCATGGGTTCCACTGCAGGGACTGATTTCATGATTTGAAGGAGCGCTGGTAGCGTAGTGGTTACGAGTCAGGCTGCTAATCTCAAGGTCAGCAGTTCGAAACTACCAGCCGTTCCGTGGGAGAGAGAAGCGTCTTTCTGCTCCCGTAAAAATTTATAGCCTTGGAAACCCCATACAGGGTTGCTAGGAGTTGGAACTGACTCCATTTGACACCACCACCACCAGTGTGATTCAGGATGGCAGCCCTATTCCAGGGGCTTGGCAGGAAGCTTGAATCTTGGGTTTTCCCACCTCCTTACCTGGGGTCTTTAGGCTAGGGACACCTCACATATGTCTGCAATCCCAGAAGGTATCTGACTTCTCAAAGCAAAGTTAAAATCACTGACTTAATCATCTAATGCTGTGATAACAGAAATATTATAAGTGGATATTTTTAGCAAACACAAATATGTTCATTCTCTCAGTTTAGGAGGCTATTAGACCCAATTCCGGGTGCCAGCTCAAGGGGAAAGCTTTCGCTCTCTGTTGGCTCTGGGGGAATGTCCTGTGGACTGGACATACCTTGGGGATCTCCATGTGTCCTGACATCAACCTTTCCCTGGACCTGGGAGCTTCTCAGCACAGGGACCTTGGGTCCAAAGACCCTCCAGCTCTTCTTTCTTGGTGTTCATGAGGTTCCCACTATCTCTGCTTGCTTGTCTAACCTCTTTTATATCTCAAAAGAGAGTGACTCAAGCCTCAAGATACACCTAAAACTATAGAGACTATGGCCTCCTGGTGTGGTGCTGTAGGAACATCACTGGACTGCGAACCACAAGGTCAGCAGTTCATACCCACCAGCTGCTCCTCGGTAACTCTATACAGGGTCACTATGAGTCAGAACCTACTGGACTGACACTTAACAATAACAACAACAACAACATAGAGACCGGGTCCCCTGCCTCATTAACATAACTGTCACTAATCCTGAGTCTTTAATTAACACCATAGAGGTAAGGATTTAGAACACAGAGAAAAATTACATCAGATCACAAAATGGAGAGAAATGACATAATACTAAGATTCATGGGCCAGGTGACACTTAATTTGGGGGTGGGGGGAGGTTACAATTCAATCCATAACAACCAGGCTTGTTTGGTTTAAATGTATGTATTTTGGTAGGTATATCTTTGGAGGACGCGTGCATGCTCAAAATGTCTGAACAGAGGGAGAATCACTGTGTTTGAAACATGCAAAAGTCTGACTCAGGATTATTAAGACACACTGCTAGTTCCTGGAGCCAGACAAGAACACCGGCTTTGCGAAGAGTTATTCAGCTATTCAGTGAAATAACTGACTGGGCCCGGAGTCATAGACCACTGGTCACCTCAATTTAGAACTGGATTCTGTTTTGGTTTTCCCCTCAACTTTATTATGGAAAACCCCAAACTAAGACAAACATCGTGAGAACAGTCTAATAACCACCTATGTGCCTAATACTCTACTTCAGTAAGTACTAATTCATGGCCAAGTCTGATTGATTTGTAGGCTGCCACACCTCCCCCCCCCCCCCCCCCCCCCCCCCCCCCCGCCTCAGTCCCTGATTATTGTGAAGCAAAGCCCAGGCATCCTATCAATTTAGCCACGGTTTTCGTTTTCATAGGAAAATGTCCTAATTCATGGTTTCTTCCCCATAAAAACGAACTATATGAAATTGCAGCCCCATAAAAATGAACTATATGAAATAGTTTACTGGCAGATTCTGAAAACTGTTGATTTTTTCAAATTCAAGAATAGAGAGCAAAAAAATCCCAGTAACTCAACAGGCTTTCTCCTAACGTATGATTTTTACTGTTTTTAGGTGTTATCGAGTTGATCCTGACTCTCAGTCACGCAGAGTGACCCTGTATGACACAGTAGAACTGCCCTACGGGGTTTCCTAAACTGTAATAGATATAGGAGCCCATTACCTTTTTTCCAGAGAGCTACTGGTGGGTTTGAACCACTGGCCCTACACACTTATGCCCTGAGCCACCACTCAGAACCCAGCTTTGATCCCTCAATCCAATGTGATGCTTGAGTCTAACTTGTAAGACTGTGGTCAGCAGGAAACGCTCTAATTTATCATTGTTGTTAAACTGAGTCAAAAGATTAAAGGAGTGGAAATGTTCTAGATCAAGATTGGATGTATACCAGAGAGTCCAGACCAGAGGAGCAGGGGAGAATTGGCCAGCAAGACTAAGCACTAAACTGGCTTTTTCTGTAATTTCAAGTAGGGTGAGGTCCGAGACAGCTTCCAAATAGGATATAAACACGAGTTACTCAGATTCAGAATGACCTTCCTAAAATGTAAATGACAAGAACTTTGGACTTAAATGCTAAATGAAGACAATAGAAAGCAGTGGAGAAAGGGTTCCTTTTTTTTTTTTTTTTTTTTCCCCTCCCTCTTATCCCTCTTCTTTGAAATGTCTTTATTTTGTTGTTGTTGGACAGTCATCTTTTCCTTCTTCAAAATATATTTTTAAGTGTGGCAAAATACGTCTAACAAAAACCCCTTCCATTTTTTACATGTACATGAATGAAACTCCTCACTGCCTGCTGCCACATTTGTCATCACCAGCTCCCTCTCCTTTCTGGCCCTGTTAGGAGATCTGGTGGCGCTAACCTCAAGATCTGGGCTGCTAACCTCAAGGTCAGTGGTTCAAACCCACACGAGAAAAGATTTACAGCCTCGAAAACCTTATGCAGGGTCACTATGAGTCCGAATTCACTCAATGGCAGAGTTTGGTTTTGTTCTTTGCCTGGCCCTGTTAACCACCAATAAACTGAGCTCTATATTGGATGACTCTTAATGTATTTCTTTTTTCTTTTTAAGCCAATGCCACCAAGGAACTGTAATTGGCCAGGATTTCCTCTGAGGAAATTCATTTGATACTAAAATGAAGTTTCTAAAACTGCTAAAGACTTGGGACAACTCTTGCCTTCATGCTGTGCTTCCTTTGAGTGGACTTCCGGTTCTGAAGTGACGCAGTAAATGATTCTCTCGGGCAAGGCCCTGAGCTGGTGGAAAGAGACAATGGACAGGCTGTCCCCACTTTCCCCACCTCCCACCCTGTCCCAACTCCCACCAGCACGCAATCTACCTGGAAAAGCTGTTTAAACACAGACTTCTTAATCAAGGCTGGGCACAGTAACAGCACATTGGACACGGAGGGCAGAGTTGCTTAGCTTTCAGGTGCGGTGGCCTTACAATTGGAATTGGGGGACAAAGTGGAAGGATAGTGGAAACCATAGGGATGGTAAGGACACACAACAGGCCTAGGCCAGAGCGAACTGGGGTTGGAATGAAAGGAACTTTGGGTTTATTCAATAAACTATCCCAAGACCCATGTGCTAAGTGTCAAGAGGAGGCGGGTAAAGAAGGGGAAAAAAATTCCCTTTTTGCTTACAACCTAGTTGGCAAGATTCAAGGATGATACTCCACAGAAATCAAATCCCCACTTTTGCCTTCTCTCTTCAGTTCTGACACGCACTGCCCATGCAGCCTTTTATGCCCCTTGTCACTTAGGGCTGTGTCAGATCTCACAAGTTAAAAGGACCCTGTCTTCTTTCTCCAGATTGCCACATAGTCAGACACCAGCCACAAGTTTGGGAGTCCACATGGCACACTCACTTCTGATGTTGTTGTTGTTAAGTGCTGTCGAGTCAGTTCTGACCCATAGTGACCCTGTAAAGGGTTTCCAAGGAGCTTGAACTGCTGACCTTGCTGTTCAAACCAACTTTGCAGTTCAGCACATTAACTCACAGCGCAACACCAGGACTCCAACTTCTGATGCATTGCCTATAAATTGAGGCTTTCCCTCTAATCCTACAGGCATGGGAGTCCTCCGGGGTGCCCTAACTTCTGACCCGTTGACTACAAATTCGGAGTTTCTTTGTACCTCATTGGGATGCCAGCCAAAAGCATGGGAATCCCTACTTGGGATTCCTCACTTCTGAACTGCTGGTTATAATTTCTGAGGTTCCAGTTGTAAGCGCCATAGTTCTGAGCCCTCTCACTTCTAAGGAACTGAGTCTGTTGCCCCATGGTCTAGAGCTGAGTGCCTTTGGGTTGAGATGTATGGGAGAGTGGTGTGCCCTTTCGGCATTTATCAGCAGTGCTGACAGAGATCAGTCATGTTGGCTGAGTAGGGCAGAGGTCAAGGCGCTGCATAGTTGAGGGACTGAGGGCAAGAAAGAGACAAGCTTGCAGCTATGGCTGAGAAGAGATTCTCCTGCCCAGAGAGCTGTTGTCTCTTGAGCATTTCTGATCCTGAATTTGTATACTGTCAACTTCCCTACTCAACCCCGTAATTGTAAGTATTGTCTGGGAGTTCTGTGTGGCCACCGCACTGAATGATCAGACCTAGCAAAGAAGTAGAAGGCCATGGAGGGTTGGCTGGTGTCAGAATTGGTTGGAGGGTGCAGGCATATCTGACCTCCTCCTCATAGGGATCAGCCCTGGGCTGATTCTACCCCCCAAAACACTCACCATTCACTCAATTGTCTTTATAAACTATGTTGCACCATTGACAAAGATATCCCCTTAGCTTATGTTAATATGTTATATTTTGAAGTATAGGCACATAGAAAAAAATAGCTAACATGGAATCCAAATGTAACTGTTGTATACTGTTATTTATAATTATCTATGAGTAAAGCATCATTCACTACATGAAGTTTTAGAACAAGATTTCAAATATATAAAATAATGTTGATCTTGGCAAACACACTCAGTAATTGTAAGTCATCAGTGGGCTCAGGTTTTAGAAACTATATGAACTTATACACTAAGACACAAAACCCATAGACACTTCAGAGATGGGGTGTTAGTCCATAAGATTGAGCATTGTTGCTTAAGGTCAATCAAAGCTCTTAAAAGCAGAGCTTCGAACCCAGTTCGTCCCGGTTCAGTCATGGCCAAGGAAGTGAAGCCAGAACAAACACAAATTTTTAGAATTTTGGGGAAGTGGAAGGATAACCAAAAGAGGAAAATTTGTGGGTCAAAGCCCATCTAGAAAATTACTCCCCCTCTTTAAAACAATGCTTGTTGTATAACAACCAGATCTTTTGTTCATGGGATTTTGAGTTGAGTGGGAAACAGTGGTGCTCGGCTCAAAGATGGTGGCAATTGTGCCACTTTAAACACATGTGGTTCTGCATCGTCCTGCCAGGAATCCAATCTCCCACATCAGGGGCCTGGAAGAGCTCACCACACCTCTTCCAAGTCTCCCATTCTGAGGCCTCCGCCCCTAATTTCCCCATTACAGGTAGTGGTCTAGGTCACCCCAATTTTAAAAATTCAGGTCTGTTCTGATTGTACTTTGTTGGCCAGTTTGAAGGCTGCTTTAAAGTAATGATTTATTGAAAGACGGTTATTTAAACTTCCACACTGGCCTCATAAACCAAGCCTGCGAAACCACAAGTAATGTTTAACCATCACACATAATGACAAACTTCAGACGATCAGCCTGTACTGAAGTCTGTCCATAAAGATGGAAGCTGGGGTAGACCGGCCACCGGTGAGTGGAGCTTTCTGAGATCTGCTCTTAGCTACTACTGATCATGGATGTGCTGTGTGTCCTTGGGTCTTACTAGCACGACCCTTATGTGCTACTTTTCACATTTAGAAATGTGTGACAGAGAGAAAAGCTTCTAAAAGCCCTCAAAGAATCACTCACACTATGTCTTTATTAAATCCCTAGTCATTTGAACTCTGCCAGATTAAACCATTTACACTTACGTAATATAGACAACAACGACAAAAATATAAGTAAAGGTTACAATTACACTGAAATACCCCTCCTCGATTCTCACCAGATTGCCTCTTTGTTTCTTCACCTCCTGATTTCGAAAGGAAGCCCGCCTCTTGCAATCCCCTGAAAGCACAATTAGAGGTTACATTTTCCTGTTTCCCCAAGAAAGCTCAGATTGTCTTCCTCTCACCCACTTTTTCCCTGAGAGCATGAGCCCACTCTGGGGTTGCCAAATGTTTCACAAGAAATTCCTAACAACTACTCTGTTCAATGCATTGGCCCAGTGCAGCCCAAGACAGGAGACGTGGTTTCCTCTTTCCTCGAGGGTTCCATCATAGTCTTGGTCCTGGTCAGTTTACTGACCCTTTACTGTGTCCCACCTGGGAGCGCGTGGGCCTTCTGCCTGGCTCTGTGGGGGAGAGGGCAGGTGTGCACAGGCACAGAGGACGGGCCCGGGCTGCTGTGGATCTTTTGGTGAATTCTTGCCTGGCTACTGACTTTAAAACAATCTGATACTCAGCCATAAAGAGAAATAAAGTCCGGCTGCATGCTACAGGGATGCCTGGTGTGGCACTGTAGGATGACCACTGGCCTGATAACCAGAAGGTTGGTGGTTCAAACCTACCAACTGCTCCTCGGAAACTCTATAAAGGGTCACTATGAATCGGAACCAACTCGATGGCACTTAACAATACCAAGCATGCTACAGCAAGGATGAACCTTGAAAACATTATGCTGAGCGAAGTCAAGTGCCGAAGGATAAACACTGTAGGATCTCACTTCTATGCAGTAGGCAAATATAGATGATTCAAAGATGCTTTATGGTTACCAGGGCTAGCAAAGGAGCCCTGGTAGTATGGTGGGTTGCTAACCACAAGTTGCTGGTTCAAAGCCACCAGTCACTTCTTACAAGAAGATGAGAAAGTCTGCTCCTATACAGAGTTACAGCTTTGGAAACCTTAGGGAGCAATTCTACCCTGTCTTAGAGGGGTCGCTATGACTTGCAATTGACTCTATAGCAGTGGGTAGAGGAAGAAGGGAAAGCGGGAGTTTTTGCATTTGGGGTGTTGAGTTCATACTAATTGTAGTGGGAAATTTGGAAATGGGCAGTTATAAAGGTTGCACAACACAAAGAAGGAATCAATGTCCCTGAATTGTTGTTGTTAAGTGCCGTCAAGTCTGTTCTGACTCACAGTGACCCTGTATAGGATTTCCGAGGAGCAGCTGATGGGTTTGAACTGTCGACCTTGTGGTTAGCAGTCCAGTGCTTGTCCTACAGTGCCACACCAGGACTCTGTCACTAAATTATTCATGTGGAATTCTACACACTGTTGAACTGGCAAATGTTTTGTTGTGCATACAAGGGGGCTTCAAAAAGTTCATGGAAAAATGAAATGAAAAGATAATGAAATTGTTCCATGAATATTTTGATGCTCCTTGATTTTTCACCATAGTAATAAAAAAAAAAAATTCTGAGTAAACGAGGAAAGCCCTAGAAAGTGGACAGGTTTTCCATTTGCAACATATCGGAGGACAGGGCTGCTCTTGACCAGGTCCCAGGTGGGAGGAGTAAGAGCACTTTGTTTCCTTGGATCTCTGGCTTCAGGGTGTCATCAGTAAATGCTTTGAGGGATGATCTGAGGGCAGCTCAGGGCAGGGGCTCACACACTCACTCCCCTCTCTCACCATAGAAACTTGAGTACCCTGTCTATCTTCCAGCATAGCTTCCCCATCCCCAACTATTATTTTGTTGTTGTTGAGAATACACACAGCTAAACATACAGCAATTCAACAGTTTCAACATGGACCATTTATGACACACCTTGCATTCTTCGAACTGTACAACCATTTTCACTCTCCCTTGCTTCATTACCATAAAGTCACTGCCCCCTAATGTTCCTATCTTTTGGGTTGCTGTTGTTACTTTGATCCCCTTAAAGAAACAAAAACAAAAAACAAACCCACTGCCATTGAGTTGACCCCAATTTATAACAAGCCTACATAGGGTTTCTGAGGCAGTACATCCTTATAGGAACAGAAAGTCTCATCTTTTTCTCCCACAGAGTGGCTGGTGGTTCTGAACTGCCAACTTTGCAGTTAGCAATACAGTGTTTATCCTACAGTGTCACCAGAGCTCCATATTGTTGCTGTTGTTATGTGCTGTTGAGTTGGTTGTGACTCATAGTGACCCTATATAGGGTTTCCAAGGAATGGCTGCTGGGTTTGAACCACCAACCTTGCGATTAATGGTTCAGTGCTTATCCTACAGCACCATACCAGGGCTCCATATAGAGTTCTTTAAAAAGCTTAATGCTCAAGGCAGACATTTTTTTTTACTAGTTAAGCTAAACAACTGTTCCGTGTCAATATGCCTTCAGGGGATCTTTTTTGTTTAAGGTGTAAAGATGATCTCAGTACAATAGTTTCAGGGGTTCTTCCACCCTCCATGGATCCGGATAGTCTAGCATCCAGAAGAAACTGAAATTCTGTTCTACAACTTGCCCTCCCCCTTTGATCATGATCCTTTTATGAAATTTTGGATCCAAAGGTTCAGTACTGGTAACTGGGCACCATCCAGTTCTTTTGGTCTTTTGGCAAAAGAGGCAGTTAGTTGCTCATGGAAGCCATTAACACACATTCCTATTTCCTCCTCTGATTTCTGATTCTCCTTCGCCCTCGTTTGCTTCAGACAGAGAAATGTTTGTGCCTTGGATGTCCACTTGCTAGCTTTAAAGACCCTTGGTATTATGCAAGGAATTAGTAGGTAGAACGGAGTCCTGCTGTAGGATAAAGCACTGGACCAAAAGGTAGGTTAGAACCACAAGGTTGGTGGTTCAAACACACCAGCCGCTCCTCGGAAACCCTATTCAGGGTCGCTATGAGTTGGTACGGACTCGAGGCACTTAATAACAACGACAGAAGGTAGAACAGAAGTACTTAACGTGTTATTAGGTCAATTAATTGGAATGTCCCATAAAACCATGGCCCTAAACCTCTAGGTTTAGCATGAAGTCTAGCATGGTTTTCAATTAGCAGAGGAAAGGTGGTCAGATGGTCAGGCAAGGAAGAAGGGGAAACAGAAGCAACACCGTGTTTGGTCCGTGGCCGAGAGGACCAAGTCCCATCACTGAAGGTGGACACATCTTTGTGATGTCCCTGCCTTTCTCAGACTTCCCCAGCAAAACTACATGAGAGGGAAGGGCACTGAGATGAATACTAAGAAGCCATCACCTGCCTCAGGGGAGTGGGAAATCACAGCGAATGGCAGAGTCACAGCCACCTGCAAGGTTGGCATTTTGTAGCTTCTTCTCCTCAAGCTCTGGGGCAGGGCACAAAGGAAATCGTGGAGAAGGTTGAGACTTCTCCACCTAACAGCGCGGTGACAGGGGGTGGGTTGACACTCTGCACACAGTCCCTGGCACAGGTCAGCCCTCTCGTGCTGCCCTGGCCTCTGGAGCCACAACCGGCCCTGCGCACTTTCCTGAGTTACCATTTCCATCGAAGCACAGCCGGCAACGCCCCTCCCAAAGGAAGGCTCCTCCCCGCTTCCCACTAGGTCCCTAGGACAGCTGTTCTCCCTTCAAGTACAAAGCTTCCCAATGGGGTGCAGCCACCTGGTGACCTCACGGCGGAGGGAGAAGACTGGGGTGCTGGGGGTGGTTTCGACTGTCTCCCCACCCCAGGCCTCCTAGGACGTGCTGCAGAGACCCTGGACATCTCGCACACTAGCAGCTGTCCCAGATCCGGGGCCGGTGCAGAGCAAACAGTCGTGGGGGGTTCCCGCCCCTCCTCGGGTCGCTGCGTTTCGCTTCCACCCGCACTCCCGCACTCCGGTTCTCCTCGCATTCTTACCTGCGCGTTTTCCAGATCGCTAGCCACGCTGTGTGCTCTCGGTAGCTGTCCGCGCACCCGGCCATCACGGCCACGCCCCCTCGTGCTTTGCCACGCCCCTCCGGCCCCTCCAGCACCCACCCTTCTTGGTCGCGCCCCTGTACGGCTGGGTCACAATCATACGTCACCACGTACCGCCCTCGCCACCAACCTCTGGCCCCGACCGGCCACAGCCCACCTCCATGACCCCGCCCACACCGTGGTCCTAGCCACGCCTCACGCTCCGTCTCGGCCCGCCTCTCTCTCAAAGCCACGCCCCCCGCGCTCCCCACACTCCCCCCCCCCCCACCTCATAGCCCCATCCGGGGAAATCAACGGGGCGCGGGCATGCCCGAGTTGTCCTGGGAAAACCTTCAGCTCCTGGAGCTGGGCGCTGTGCCGGCTTTGCGGAGGTTAAGCGAGGCTGCGCACCTAAGGTCCTCTCCTAAAAAATTACTTTCTTCAGTTTCTCCCAACTCCAAACATTCCTTCATGAGTGGCTTTTTGGGGAACTACAATTAGGGGACCGCGCTCTTGCTCACCACAGTTCAGTCCTTGCAGTTCAAACGACTTTGCAGTCTGACACATTAGCCCACAGCGCCACACCAGGACTCCTTCGTCCAGCATTGTTGTTGTTAAGTGCCGTCGAGTCGGTTCCGACCCATAGCGACCCTGTACAGGGTTTCCGAGGGTGTAAATCTTTACGGGAGTAGAAAGCCTCATCTTTCTCCCGCGGAGCGGCTGCTAGTTTCGAACCGCTGACCTTAAGGTTCGCAGCCCGATTCGTAACCACTACGCTATAATTTCCCTCTCTACAGCACTAAGATTTGCTACTTAAATTTCTTCATGTGCCCAAAATAAAGATTTTAGGATTACATATTAGTTAACCCTTCCGTTCCTTCCCACCCTCCATTCCATTTCTGGCCTGAAGACAATGGGAGTATTCAGAATGTTGCACTAGAAGGAACAAAGGGAGAAGGACAGTTTTTAACAGAACGCTTTTATTAAGGTCATCCTGATTTTGAGCATCCTCCCTTATTTATACAATGACTGAACTGTCAAGTCATTTCTTGACTGAAAGGGACCAAATGCAGCCTGTATAAGGGACTGGTTGATTTGTATATAGTTACATTACCTCACAGTCTTCCACAGATGCTTTGAGGCACCTTTACCAAAATACGAGTCAGTCAGAAACTATTGCTATAAAATCACGGAAACCTTTATTAAACAACAACATCAAAAGGTGAAGCTATTGTTTCTTGACATAGTCTCTCTCTCTAAGTCCATACACTTCTGAAGGTGGTGTTTCTATCTCTAACCCGTCCCCCCAAGGAATTCTGTGATGTTTGATTGACGCTATGTCCAAACGGAAGTTTCAGCATCCTCCAGGGACTCAAATTGTGTTTCTTTTCAATATCCTTTGAGTTTGAGGAACAAAAAGAAGTTCGAAGGGGCAAGATCAGGACTGGAAGGTGAATGGGGTAAGGTTTCCCAACGCAATTCTCCTAGGATAGCCATTGGTACTCTGGAAGGATATGTAGGTGCATTGTTGTGATGGAAAAAATGTTTTCTGGGCACAACTTTCCTGCTCTTCTTGTCATCACTGCTGTTTTCAATTTCCTAATAAACCTCTTAGTGTAGTGGTTACGAATCGGGCTGCGAACCTTAAGGTGAGCGGTTCGAAACTACCAGCCGCTCCGCGGGAGAAAGATGAGGCTTTCTACTCCTGTAAAGATTTACACCCTCGGAAACCCTGTACAGGGTCGCTATGGGTCGGAACCGACTCGACGACACTTAACAACAACAACAACAATAAACCTCTAGGATTGTCCTGTGTCCTTCAAGAAAATCTATCAAGGTGATCCCTTTGGAATAGCAAGAACCAGCCACCATAGTCTTCAGATCTGACCTCTCTGCCTTGAATGTCACTGGCTCAGCAGGTCACCTCAGAAGCCACTATTTTGATTGGACCTTTTTTTGACAGCATTCTAATGAGACCGAGATAAATATATTACAAAGTGAACTTGTCAGCAGTCATCCCCTGATTGTAGAGACATGTTTAAACATGTTTTGTTTGAAATAAATCTATGTACCTACGAACTAAATATACCATGGACTTCCAGAACAAACAAATCTATCTTGGAAGGAGGAATGGTGAGACTTTGTCTCACATACTTGGGGCATGTTATCAGGAAGGACCAATCCTGGAGAAGCACAACATGCTTGGTAAAATAGAGGCTCAGCGAAAGAGAGGAAGATTCTCAATGAGATGGATTGACACAGTGGCAGAAACTATAGGCTTCAATATAACAGGTTGTGAAGGTGGCCCAGGCGCAGAACTGGGCAGTGCTTCGTTCTATTGTACATAGGGTCACTGTGAGTCAGGATTGACTTAGTAACACCTAACAACAGCGTGTGTGAATTGGAAGCTTGGTAGCAATACTGTTGGACTTCCTCTTGTGTAGGCAATATTAAATAAAAGAAATACTTGAATGAACAAGGGGGAGGAGGGACTTAACAGAGGAGACTAATGCAGCCATTGGATCCTGCTCAGTTGTCAAAGGCTTTCCTGAGATTTGACTTCAATCTAATGAACAACCACAGAAACAAGGAGCTAGAATCATTTTACAGCTTTCTGGTGTTCTTAAGATAAAAGCCAACTAGGCTTTGTTTTGTTTTAGAAGTATAGTTTTTTCTGTAGTTTTAGTCCTGAAAGAAATCCAGGTTCCTCATAAAGAATGGCCATCGGAAACTTCACTCAGATCCCCTCAGTGTAAACTGTTGGACTATTAGAAATCACAGGGCTCTAGAAACAATTCAAGGAACCACCAATCCTTTTCTGTTCACCTGAATTCATAGGCCCTCACAGCAATGGCTTACATGAGAGCAATGTGCAAATAAATCATCCTGCCCAGATGGCAAATGGGTTTCAGTTTGCACGTCAACTCTGAGCCATTTATAGTTGTTGTTGTTAGGTGCCATTGAGTCGGTACCAACTCATAGCGACCCTATACACAACAGTCCTGGGCTAACCTCGTAATTGTTACCATGCTTGGGCCCATTGATGCTGCCACTTTGCCAATCCATCTCGGTGGTGGGCTTTCTCTTCTTCTCTGATCTTCCACGTTACCAAACATGATATCCTCCAGTGACTGGATCCCTCATGACAATATGTCTGAAGTATGAGAGATGAAGTCTGGCCATCCTGGCCTCCAGTACTCTGGCTGCACTTCTTCCAACACAGATCTATTGGTTCTTTTGGCAGCACTTTCAATATTCTCCTCCAACACCATAACTCAAAAGCATCAATTCTTCTATAGTCTTCCTTATTCACTGTCCAGCTTTCGCATGCATATGAGGTTATTGAAAATACCATGGCTTGGGCCAGGCGCACTGTAGTCCTCAAGCTGACATCTTTGCTCTTCAACACTTTAAAAAGGTCTTGTGCAGCCGATTTGCCTAATGCAATACGTCATTTTGATTTCTTGACTGCTGCTTCCATGAGTGTTGATGGTTGATCCAAGAAGAATGAAGTCCTTGACAACTTCAATTTTTTCTCCGTTGATATATATACTTGGCATTGTTGTCCATGACTTGTCATGATCCACACAATAAAAAGCCTTTGCGTAGTCAATAAAACACAAGGAAATGTTTTTCTGGTATTCTCTGCTTTCAGCCAAGATCCATAGGACATCAGCAATGATTATCCCTCATTCCACGGCCTCTTCTGGAGTCATTTATAGTAGCTGCCTGAATATTCAGATTCAGAATATCCAGCAGCAGAATTTTGCTGCTATGTCTAGGCTCATTAAGAAAAAATTCTGTGATTCATTAGCAATATCTCGTGGGTACACAATGGATGAGGTGGATGCATGCAAGAAACTATCTAGGCGCTCTGATTTGTAGAGAAAACTTTAGGCAGTTGTCCCAGCTCAACAATTCTCACTATATTAAGCAGTGGAGGGTCCAAGGTCCCTTTCTCATTTTCTCCTGGCCACACTGGTCTTGCCCTGTTCCTTTCCACGTCTGAACATTTTCCTTCATGTTCCCACTGTCTGGATTGATTCCTTCTCATCATCGGGTTCTCAGGGGAAATGTTACCTCCTTAGAAAAGTTGTATATGGGGCCAGACGATCATATCTGAAGCTGTATTGAGCAAACTCTCAGTACTGCGCACAGTGCTTACCTGGCATCATCAGGCTATGACTCAGCAGTTCTAGTGTAGGCCTGGGATTCAGCTTTTCTAACAATCTTCCAGATGATGCAAAACTCCTTTCCACAAAGGACACTTTGACAGCAGCCCCACCCCCTCATTGCTCTCACATCTTCTGCTTCATTTTCTTCACGGCATTTCTCACTCATTAAAAACATTGTTATCTGTTTGTATATTTGATTGCTTGTTGGTCGTCTGATATATTTGTTTTCTAACATGTAAATTCCATAAGAGCAAGTCCAGTTTGTATAAGTATTTGTCCCCAGTGTTTAACACAGTTCCTGGTACATCGTACATGCGCCACAATTATGGTTGAATGGATGTTGTTGGTTATGATTCATTGCTTCCTTTTACACATCAGTGTCTGCTTATTGAGAGTGTCAATGAGTGTCCATTTGTTCACTGGGAACAAGACTGAAAGAGAGAAGGTAGCGTTATTCAAGTGCCAGTCTTGGAACTTGTAGTTATGGTCCAAGCCAAGTTACGAAGTTTGAACTAAAATGTCAAGCTGGTATGTCAACAAGCACAGTGTTTAGTCAGGATGGTAAGTGTTTCATACCAAGACTTTATGGATGAGGGGAGCAATGAATTGTTTGGCTTCTGTGGCATTTGTAGGGTAAAATGAGATAGCAGATTCATGATCCTCATTTGAAAAATGAGTTTCTTCAGGTTTCACCCAGCTCCAAACACCATGACGTGGTGAGTGGAGACCGGGTAGTTTAGTTGAGGAAAGACAAAACACAACTGATGGACTTGTGGTAGAACAGTGTTCTTACTGGCCAGCTTTCCTTGGCTGCTGACAAGTTGGTAGCTCAAATGCATCCAGTGGCCCTGCGGGAGAAAGACCCGGTGATCTGCTCCCTTAAAGATTACAGTCTAGAAAACCCTATGAAGACAGCTCTACTGTATCACATGGGGTCACAATGAATTGAAATTGACTTGATGATACCTAACAACAATAAACCAAGAATGTGGGACTGTGTTCCTTCCAGACTTCCAGTCGACTTGCAGTACTGGGTTGAGGGTGAACAGTCTCCTCTCCTTCCTGCTGTCCCCAGGGCCCCATTCATTCCTGCCTAAGGCCTGACAACACCCCCACCCCCACCCCTTGCACAATGCTCTGTGACAGCCAGCTGTAATGAGGTTGCTCTTCTCTCCTTATTCCCTCCATGTACAGCTCTGGGTCCAAAGAAGAAAGTGAAGAGGCCATAACCAGCCTTCTCCCCTGACCAGAAACCTCTTAAGGTGTGTTCCTGGGCATAGACACTGGCCCTTAGTCACTCTTGTGCTTCCTCACTCACACACTGCAGTATTCAGGGTCAGTGACAAGTAAGACCAGAGTAAGGGACTTACAGCTTGCAGTTGCCCTAACCTGGGTTTGCTGTTGCTCTTATTAAATGCCCTGGAGTCAGTTCCAGTTCACATTGACCCTGCGCACAACAGAACGAATCACTACGCCGTCCTGCACCATGCCCACAATTGTTAGGTTTGAATCCAGTGTTGCTGCCATTGTGTCAATTCATTTCATTGGGGGTCTTTTCCCTTTCACCGACCCTCCATTTGACCTAGCATGATGTCCTTCTCCAGGGACTGGTCCCTCCTGATAATATGCCCAAAATATGAGGGACAAAGTCTTGCCATCCTCATGGGTTTGGATGAGAGGAATATGCTGAGAATGATGAATCACGTGGTAAGTAGTTCATACTTGGAAAGGATTTGATTAGTGTGGGTCTCCTTTGATTTGGGGGCAGCAAACATAGGAACCTACTTTTAGATTACTTAGTGCAATAAAGTCTCAATACATCATTGAATTTATGCCCTTTTGCTGTATGTACGTGGAAAGCTAGAATTTCCCCTCACATAGCAGTACGATATATGACATACAATTCTTCCTGTATCAGCAATATTTTGGGATCACTTGTTCGTTGCCCTTTCTTTCTTTCCCACCCTCAGTTCCATTTCTACCTTGAAAACAATGAGAACATTCACTATGTTGCACTAAGAGAAACAGGAGAATGAGCAACTTACAATCTGACCCTAAGAATCCTGATTCATTTATATAGAATGTTTCAAGTGTCCGTCATTTCTTAACTGAAAATAAACTCACAGATATGGGAACAAATACATCTTTGTAAGGCACAACATCAATTTTTATGTAGCTAGTAATAAGGAGATAGAGAGGCTTTCTGCTCCTGTAAAGATTTGTGGCCTCAAAAACCCTATACAGGGTCGCTATGAGTTGGAACCGACTACACGGCACATAACAACAACAACAGTAATAAGTTACTTTCTCCCACCAATGATTTAAAAGGCAGTTTACCAAAACATAGACAATACTAGATAAAAGAAATAGTTGAAGGAACTAGGGACAAAGGAAAGAGACTATGTAGCCAAATTAAAAAATTAACTATGAAGAAATCAAGACATTGGATCCTGAATTTCTTCCTTCTAAACACTCTGTGGGGGTGGGCAGAGAGTGGACTCTGAGCTTCAGAATGGTCATTGTTGTTAAGTACCGTGGAGTTGGTTCTGACTCATAGTGACCCTGCCTAGGGTTTCCGAGGCTGTAAATCTTCATGGGAGCACAATGCCTCATCTTTCTCCTGCAGAACAGCTGGTAGTTTCAAACTGCCAAACTTGAAGTTAGCAGCCCGATTTGTAAGCAGTGTCCAAAGATAAAACAAAATCAGGCAGAGTTTTTCGTTTGCTTGCTTGCTTGCTTGCTTGCTTTTAAGAATTTAGTTTTTCTTGATTTTTAGTTCCAAGAGAAATCCTGATTCCTCATAAAGATATAAGTTTGCAAACTGAGTGTCACAAGGAATTTCACACCGATTCCCTCAATATAATCTGTTGCCACAATCACAAAGCACAATACATTAGATCAAGTCTATGAACTATCAAAATTTTCCTTTTCAACTGAGTACACAAGTCCTCGATGGTTTGGTTTAATCCAGGGCAATATTAAGATCAGTCTTTCCCAGGATGGAAGCAGGTTTCAGTCTGCATTCAAATCTGAGCCATTCATAGTGGTTGCCTGAATAACTGTTGGGAAGTTGTGTGGCTGAGCCTAGGAAAAAGTTAGATGATCAATTAACAATGTCTCAAGTCTGCAGGATGGTGAGTGGCTGTGTGCAACAACCCATTTGGCATTTCTGATTTGTAGGAATAGAGACCTGGCATGTAGATTTCATACAGTAGAAAGTTTAAGGGCAGAAACTGCGATGTTGATTAATCCATACATTGTGGTGCTGTAGAATGAATACTTGACCACTAACAAGCAGAGAAGTCAGCTTGAGGACTAAGGTGCGCCTGACCCAAGCCACAGTATTTTCAATAGCCTCATATGGATGCGAAAGCTGGACAGTGAATAAGGAAGATCGTAGAAGAATTGATGCCTTTGAGTTGTGGTGTTGGAGGAGAATACTGAAAGTGCCATGGACTGCCAAAAGAACCAATAGATCTGTGTTGGAAGAAGTGCAGCCAGAGTGCTCCTTGGAGCCAAGATGGCTAAGCTTCATCTCATACTTTCGGCATATTGTCCGGAGGGAACAGTCGCTGGAAAAGGATGTCATGCTGGGTAAGGTGGAGGGGCAGAGAAAAAGGGGAAGACCCCTAACGAGATGGATTGGCCAGTTGGCATCATTGCTGGACTCAAGTGTGGCAGCGGTAGTGAGGTTGGCCCCGGATCAGACATTGTTTCGTTCTGCTGTGCATGGGGTTGCTATGAGTCGGTTCCGACTCAATGGCACCTGACAGCAACAACAACTAGGTGGTCAGTTCAAACTCACCAACTACTGCATGTGAGAAAGAGGAGGCTCCTGTAAAGATTTGTTGTTGTTGTTGTTGTTGTTGTTAAGTGCTGTCAAGTCGGCTCCTACTCATACCAACCCTATAAGGAACAGCTGGTGTGTTTGAAATGCCAACCTTGCTTTAGCCATCCAGTGCTTATCCTATGACATCACTCCAAGACTCCTTGTAAAGATGTACAGCCTTGGAAACCCTACACAGGGTCTCTATGAGTTGGAATGGACTCGACAGCTCCTAACAACAGCAACATGCTTTGTACATGAACCAAGAGCAGGGTAGTTTAAGGTTCTCTTCGAAAAGGAAGTTCAAGTTTCTGTTCTGTAAATGAGAGCATCTAACCAAAGTGCTACATGAGCCAATAGCCCCTCCACCTTTTTATAGAGGTGGGCAAAGGAAGTTCCCATGGACAGGGCTAACCACTTGTGGTTGGTCTCCAAATGGAAGTCAAATGGGCAATCAAGGACTGAAAACCCTACTCCACAGAGCATGGCTGCAATAATTTTAGATTAGAAAAAACAAAACAAAACAAAGCATTACCCACCATGACCATGAGAAAGTTCTTAAAACACCCAAACAACAGTATAAATAATTAAATGTCTAGGAAGAAGTGTCAGAGCAGTCTTACTTTTACTATTAGGGATTCATTGTAACGGGTTAGTCTTCGTTCACAGAATGAAACATGGGACAGATGCATATGCATTCGGTTTAAGAACTTATCCTTCAAATTCCCACCTTAGGAATATAATGTTGATAAAATGACACTCACACTCCAATTTGCCTGAGTTAATTTTTATTTCCAGAAAGCAGTGATTAACTTTCCCTGAAGTTAAAAAAAAAAAAAGTTAGCCTGTGAAAAATTAGTCAAAGCTCGTAATGATTGACTATAAATTAATCTATAAAATTTGATGTGCCTTTTGAATATCCTAGCTTGGTAAGATTTTCTCATCTTACAATAGGCCATACAGTATCAAGGTTGTTGTTGTTGTTGTTATGTGCCGTGGAGTCGATTCCGACTCATAGCCACCCCATATAGGGTTTCCGAGGCTGTAAATGTTTACGGGAGCAGAAAGCCTCATCTTTCTCCCGCAGAACAGCTGGTACTTTTGAACTGCTGACTTTAAGGTTAGCAGCCTGACTCCTAACCACTAAGTTAGGAGCATTCTAAGATTTCTGGCTGTACTTCTTCCAACACATATTTTGTTGTTCTGTGGGCTGTCCGTGGTACTTTTAATATTCTTCTCCAATACCATAGCTCAAATGCAGTAACTCTATGGTTTTCCTTATTCATTGTTCAGCTTTCGCATGCATATGAGGTTATTGAAAATACCATGGCTTAGGTCAGGCGCACCTTAGTCTTCAAGCTGACATCTTTGCTCTTCAACACTTTAAAAAGGTCTTGTGCAGCAGATTTGCCTAATGCAATACGTCGTTTGATTTCTTGACAGCTGCTTCCATGAGTGTTGGTGGTTGATCCCAGAAAATGAAGTCTTTGACAATGTCAATCTTTTATCCATTTATCATGGTGATATTTACTGGTCCAGTGGTAAGGATTTTTGTTTTCTTTACATTGAGGTACAACCCATATGGAAGGCTGTGGACTTTGATCTCCATCAGTAAGCATTCCAAGTCCTCTTTGCTTCCAGAAAGCAAGGCTGTATCATCTGCATACCGCAGGCTGTTAATAAGGTTCTTCTTCATATAAATCTTGCTTCTCAGATTATTTGTTCAGCAAATAATGGTGAAAGAATACAACCCTGGTGCACACCTTTCCTGATTTAAAACCATTCAGTGTTCCCTGTTCTGTTCGAATAATTGCCTCTTGGTCTGTGTACTGGTTCCTCGTGACCACAATTAAGGGTTCTGGAATGCTCATTCGCCACAATGTTGATCATAACTTGTCATGATCCACACAGTCGAAAGCATTTGCATAGTCAATAAAGCACAGGTAGGCATCTTTCTCGTCGTCTCTGCTTTCAGCCAAGATGCTTCTGATGTCAGCAATAATATCTGCCACTCCACATCTTATTCTGAATCTGGTTGCGCCTCTGAATTATCTTTAGCAAAATTTTACTTGCATGTGATATTAATGATACTATTCGATAATTTCCATTCTCTATTGGCTCACCTCTCTTTGGAATGAGCACAAATATGGATCTCTTCCAATCCTGTCTTCTAAATTTCTTGACACAGATGAATGAATGCCTCCAGTGCTTCGTCAGTTTGTTGAAAGATTTCAATTTGTATTCCATCAATTACCGGAGCTTTGTTCTTTGCCAATGCCTTCAGTGCACCTTGGAATTCTTCCAAGTCCCTGAAAGCCAAAAGATGACCTTGAACATATCCCACCTGAATTTAGAGATTATCTGAAGAACATTTTTGATGCATTAGACACTAATGATCGAAGACCAGAAGAGCTGTGGGATGACATCAAGAACATCATACCAGAAGAAAGACAAAAAAGAAGGAAAATACAAAAATGATGTCAGAAGAGACTCTGAAACTTGCTCTCCAGATGCTAAATTAATTGGAAGAGATGCTGAGGTAAAAGAACTGAACAGAAAATGTCAAAGGGCATCTCTAGTAGACAAAGTCAAATATTATAATGAAATGTGCAAAGACCTGGAGTTAGAAAACCAAAAGGGAAGCACATGGCTCAGCATGTCTCAAGCTGAAGGAACTGAAGAAAAGAAAAATTCAAGCCTTGATTTGAAATACTGAAGGATTCTATGGGCAAAATATTGAATGATTCAGAAAGCATCAAAAGAAGGTGGAAGTAATGCACAGTCACTTTACCTAAAAGAAATGGCAGGTGTTCAACCATTTCTAGAGGTAGCATATGCTCAAGAGACAATGGTAGTGAAGGAAGAAGTTAGAGGAGCAAACAATCCCATTTCTCTCCCATGGAATCGCTGGTGGATTTGAATCAATGACCTTACGGTTAATAGCCTGATGCTTGTCCCACTCTGCCACAAGGGCTCCTATACACACCAAAGCATTAACCAAGCCACCAATCCCTACATGTGAAATTCTGTGACCCTGCTTCCATTCTTCATAACAATAGCAATTTGAGGTGCTGTTTTGAGGAGTGAAAGAATAATCCAGAAAGCCTGGTACATTCTGGGTAATTCTTACTATAGCTGCACTGACCAATGTAGCCACTTGCCACATGTGGCTACTTTGTTGTTGTTGTTGACATCTAATGAACTTTTATTAAAAGAGGTTCCAAAAACTGGGACTTTCTATTCCAAACCTCAAAACCAGATCCATTGCCATTTAGTCAATTTCCACTCATAGCAATCCTATATAGGATTTCAGAGACTACATTTTTATGGGAGCAGGAAACCTCATCTTTCTCCTGAGGAATGGTTGGTGGATTTGAACTGCCGATCCTGCAATCAGCAGCCCAATGCCAAGCCCACAGTGCCACCAAGACTCTTTACCTCATCTATTTTGAAGATTTTCCCTTTTATTCCAATTTCTTCGAGTTTTCATCAAGAACGGGGGTTGGATTTTATCAAATGCTTTTTCTGTAGTCTTAGAGATGATCATGTAATTATATCAATTAATTGATTATTTTTATTATATTGATTGATTTTTCTAATATTTGACTATCCCTACAACAGTAGCGTGGTTGGCCCAGGACTGGGCTGTGTTTCGTTCTGCTGTGCATAAGGTCACTATGGGTCAGTACCAACTCGGTGGCGCCTAACAACAACAACAACAACAACAACATTCCTAGAAGAGTCCTGGTGTGGTGCTGCCGGATAAGCACTAAACTGCTAACACAGAGTCGGCTGTTCAAACCCAGCAGCCACTCCTCAGAAACCCTATACAGGGTCACCATGAGTCACAACGAACCTCAAGGCACTTAACAACAACATTCCTGGAATAAATCCCACTTGGTCATGGTATATGACCCTTTTAATATGCTCTTGTATTCTGTTTGCCAGTATTTTGTTGAGGATTTTTACATGCATATTAAGAAATATTGGCCTGTTGTTTTCTTTCTTTATGTCATTGTCTATTTTGGGCATTAAGATTGTGCTTGTTTTATAAAATGAATTAGAGAGTATTTTTGAAAAAGAAGAAGAAAGATCTCAAATTTAAAGCTTAACTTTAAAACTCCTTGTTGTTAGTGACTTCAAGTCCGTTTCGATTCATAATGACCCTGTATTTTTTTTTAAGTTTTTATTGTGAATTATGTGGGTTTACATGGGAGAACATCAGTTTTACCTTCATCCTGTCGTATTTTGCTTCATTGCAATGATTACAATCCCCTCCATGCATCATCAAATAACCAAAGGGTACACCGCACAGGCCTGCCCCCCGGATGTCAACACACAGCTCTTCTCCCTCCCTGAGTCCCGTGTCCCCAGCCACTCCATCTGTCCACGTCATCATCTCTGTCTCCATCCTTGGCTTCACTGGGTAGGGTCACGCTCTCTGCTCTTCTCAATCGATGGTCTCAGGGACCTCTGCTCCTGGGCTGCAAAATCAATCACTCCCCTCTTTTTGTCAAAAAACATCTACCTCTACATTTCCGACCCTCTCAGTTAGTCTTGATGGCAATTATTCACTATTGTACCACAAGAGTCTTATCCCCATTTCCTTTCGCCAGCCGGGTCCCAACAGATTGGAAATCATTCAGTGAAGATTCTACCTATCCCTTACCGGTCTGGAACTAGGCTCCCTCTTAAAAGCTTGTAAGCCAGTCATTTCTTGCCTTTATAGACCCCACCTCCCCCCATTTTGGGTAGCCAATGTCTATGTTGCCCATCCCTGTCAACCCTGTGTACCGAGGGGGGTGGGAGTGATCCTTTTTTGAGATACTACACCCATAAGTATAGGTAAAGTTCATCAAATTGTAGCAGGTTACTCTTCCCCCCCCCCTTCTTTCTTCTTCTAGTCAAGTTCTGATCATCCATCGAAGACAGGTCAAGTGGGTACTATCTGCAAGTATGGGTGTTCTTGTGCATTTCCCCTCACTTCATATCAGCTGGACGATTCACTCTCTGCTCTATTCCTCTTTGGCCATGTCACTGCCCAGGGAGTTCCTGGGTCTTGCCATACTGCTGGCCATCCAGGTCTCCACCCGGGTTCACAGAGGTCTATTGAGTGTGGTCGGACTTAGCTCCCAACTTCATTGCTGTTTTTTCCCCCTCTTCCCCTTATTGGTGACCAACGTGGTCATCAGCCAGACCACATGCCTGCTCATGTATTCCCCTTGAGTCTTAGTCTTGGAAGGGAGTTTGCTCTGAGAGGACCCGACCACTTGCCTTGATGGCTCCTGGGTGAACAGCTTATTTGTTCTTGTAGTAATCAATCAGACTGCCATTCTTGTTTCTGATTTTTCCTGCCGGTCTTTCTTTCATGAAGTATCTCTGTTCTTCTAGCCTCTCCAGGCTAGTCTACTCATCCTTTCCAGTGGAAATTTCCCACTTCAGGTGATTCTGGATGGGGTTCTGGATTCCACCTATGAGCTTATGCAATGCAAAGGCTCCACAGGAAGTCTCTTTCCACATGTGGCTACTTTAATTGAAGTACCTTAAGAACTCACTTGCTCAGCACTTCAAGCACGCCAAGTGTCCGGTAGCACTTGTGTCTCGTGGCTCCCATGCTGGACAGCATAGCTGTAGAACATTGTCACCCTGCAGAATGTTCCACTGCACAGCACCGCTCTAGACCAGTCACTGATTTTGAAGCAACTGTGGTGTTGTAGGATAAACACTGGACTGAAAGGTTGGTTTGAACCATGAAGTCAATGGTTCAAACCAACCAGCTGCTCCTCAGAATCCCTATATCGGATTGCTATGAGTTGGAAAGTACTGGAAGGTGCTTAACAGCAACAACAGCCAAGCCTTAGGGCTGAGCAAACCATGTTTTGGTTTGAAGGGGGATGCTTTCCTGGGATGTTTACCTGAGGAGGTGAGAGTCAGGTGGGGTTATTCTCAGAAGCACACCCTTTGTTCACCAGGGACAGAAAGAAGTGGTTTGTTTCCCAAAGTTCTGTCTACGAGGCCAGAGAAGATGTAAAGTGTATCTTCAGGCAAAACTCCACCGACCCTGGCACCAGACAACAACAGTGTGGGTTGGGGGGACAATTCCCACTGGAGTCAGAAGAGGAAACCTTCTTCAAAGGTAGAGTTAGGAATGGAGAACCAATAATCTGATGGTCTAACAGATTTTCATAAATAACCGACAGGAGATGGGCTGCTTCAGTCCAAGCATTAACCCAAGTGGTGGGGTTAATCATTAAACCTCCTTCCTAGGTGGTGGGGGACTTCTTTCTCTCAGATTTTGTTCTAATCCTGTCACAGAATGGCTAAGGCAGCTCTAAGTGGAGGGTGGTTACGTCATTCCTTTTGCCACCCTCCCACCCCCTTAATCTTTTGTTTCCCACTCTTAGGTTGTGTTTTTGTTGTTGTTGTTTTTCTCCTGGAAACAAAATTCATGCTAAACTCTGTCAACCAGGCACTTTCTATTTGAAAATATGAAAATAGATTAACAGTTTCCTGTTGTCGGATTAGCAATTCTTTGGTTTAAAGAACTCTATTTCTTTAAATCTGTAGACGTATTGAGGCTTGAAAAGTTGAGCCTACTGTTTTGTGAGTTTAGAAGGAAAGTATTCAATCATCTGAGGTGATTGAAACTAAATTGGGAAGTATTGGGGGCAATTTAATTATAGTTTTGTATCCTGTTCATTTTTGTTGCATTAAATCTCTTGGCTTTGTTTTGGCATATTCTGTCATCTACTGCTCAAACAGATATCTTTGCTCTTGAACTCTTTAAAGAGGTATTTTGTAGCAGATTTGCCTAATGTAATATGTTGTTTGGTTTTTTTAACTGCTGCTTCCATGAGTGTTGATGGTTGACCCAAGCAAAATGAAGTCTTTGACAACTTCAATCTTTTCTCCATTTATCATGGTGTTATTTATTGATCCAGTGGTGAAGAATTTTTCCTTTACATTCAGTTGCAATCCATACCGAAGGCTGTCTTTGTTTTCATCAGTAAGTATTTCAAGACCTCTTTGCTTCTAGCAAGCAAGGCTGTATCATCTGCATATCACAGGTTATTAATGAGTCTTTCTCCTACTCTGAGGTCATGTTCTTCTTCATATAATCCAATGTCTTGGTTTATTTGCCCAGCATACAGATTGAATAAGTGTGGTAAAAGGATACAATCTGGGTGCAGACCTTTCATGATTTTAAACCATTCAGTGTCCTCTTGTTTTGTTCAAATAACTACCTGTTGGCCTATGTATAGATTCCTCATAAAGACAATGAAGTGTTCTGAAATCCCTGTTCTTTGCTATAATATTCATAGTTTGTTATGATCCACACAGTTGAATGCTTTTGCATAGTCAATAAAACACAAGCAAATGTCTTTCTGGTGTTCTCTGCTTTCAGCCAAGATCCATCTGACATCAGCAATGAAGCCAGCTTGAGTTTCTGGCAGCTCCCCATTGATGTACAACCGTTTTTGACTTGTCTTTAGCAAAATTTTACTCTCGTGTGATATTAGTGGTATTGTTTGATGACGTCCACATAACATTGGGTCACCTATCTTTGAAATGTGCACAAATATGGATCTCTTCCAATCAGTTGGCCAGGTATCTGTCTTCCACATTTCTTGGCATAGACGAGATAGCACCTCCAGCGCTGCTTAAGTCTGTTGAAACATTTCAATTTGTATGGAACACTAACGTGGAGATTGGTCAATTTTGCTGTCTCCCTAGTCTTTAAAAAGAGCCAATTCCAGAACAGAGGAGGACCCCATGACCACCAAGAAAGAAGAACCAGAAATGGAGCACATTTGTTGGACCCAGTATCCCAGTGCTGCGCACCCCCTAGATGGAGGCAATAGAGAGAGAAGTCTGTGACACTGAAGACACTGTGCGAAGCAGTGATAGAGAAAGGCAGCCGCAGAGGGAACAGAGCCTAGAGCTTCCTGGCCCACGGAGTGAGACTGCAACGAATGAGCTCAGCACCTTCCCACAGAATGCTTGCTGGTGGGATGGGGTGCCACTGGGCACTTGTTGCCCGAGCAGTAGACCCCCCATGAGTTCTGGTAGCGTAGTGGTTATGAGTCAGACTGCTAACTTCAAGGTGAGCAGTTTGAAACTGCTAGCTGTTCCATGGAAGAAAGATGAGGCTTTCTGCTCCTGTAAAGATTTATAGCCTCAGAAACCCTACACAGGGTCTCTATGAGTTAAAGCCAAGTCCGCAGCACACCACCACCACCACCAATCAACAGAGCCCTAGTGAGATGGATTAGCACAGTGGCAGGAGCCAATGGGCTCAGGCTTAGCAATGATTGTGAGGCTGGCACGGGACTGGGCAGTGTTTCATTCTGTTGTGCACTGAGTTGCTATGAGTCAATGCTGACTCGATGGCATCTAACAACAACAATAACAACAACAAGAAGTAGAGCTAGGTTAGCTCCAATGCACACAATTTTGATCCTTTAACATTTAACCAGAATGAGCTCCTTCTGATAGAATGGCAGCAATCTCTTCCCAATCTAAACAGCTTAGGGCTTTGTTCTGTGACCCAAACTTAACTCCTACTAAAGATCACCAGCCAGCTCATGTTCTTGTTCAAGAGGAACAAATGAAAAGACTG
The DNA here is from genome assembly GCF_000296735.1 of Chrysochloris asiatica. NCBI lineage: Eukaryota > Metazoa > Chordata > Mammalia > Afrosoricida > Chrysochloridae > Chrysochloris > Chrysochloris asiatica. The sequence continues at coordinate 20,620,333 of NW_006408536.1, forward strand.
TTGCATAAGACCTCTTTAAAGCGTTCAAGAGCAAAGATGCCAGTTTGAGGACTAATGTACTCCGGACCCAAGCCAGGGTATTTCAATAGCTTCATACGCATGCAAATGTTGGACAATGAATAAGGAAGACCGTAGAACACCTGGTGCATTTGAGTTATGGTGTTGGAGAAGAATATTAAAAGTACCACAGACTTCCAGAAGAACAAACCAACCTGAGTTGGAGGAAGTACAGCAAGAATGCTCCTTCGAAGTTAGGATGGCCAGACTCCGTCTCTCACACTTTGGACATATTTATTAGTAGGGACCATTCCCTGGAGAAAGACATAATTCTTGGTAAAGAGGAGGGTCAGTGAAAAAGAGAAGACCTCCAATGAGATGGACTGGCACAGTGGCAGTAGCAATGGGCTCAAACGTAACAATGATAGTTGAGGATGGCACAGGACTGGGCAGTGTTTTGTTCTGTTATGCATAGGGTCACTGTGAGTCACTACCAACTTATGACACCTAACAACAACAATGAAAGGACAAGAGAAGATCAGGTCAAATCCATCCCAAGATCTGAAAACCGATTTAACTTCGTGCTCTGAGGAGAGTTGCCTAGCATCTTCGTTGTCACCGTCTGCACCTGTGGTTGTCATGTGCACGGGAGCCTTCTCACCCCTATCTCCCCGGGATGCTAACAAGGCTGCCTTATCTGAAGGGGGTCTGTGCACTGTTTTAACCAGAACACTTTCTTTCTTATAATTTGTTCTCACGTATTAAGATTTATTCCAACGAAAGTATAGTGGCTCTCATTCCTGTTGATTAAAACTAATTTTAGGGAGGAAAGACATTATTAAAAACCAAATTACTATACTCCGAATCAGGTTAATTATTTTAAAATGTGTATAGTATAATATAAGGAGCTCTGGTAGCGTAGTGGTTACGAATCGGGCTGCGAACCTTAAGGTCAGCGGTTCGAAACTACCAGCCGCTCCGCGGGAGAAAGATGAGGCTTTCTACTCCCGTAAAGATTTAAACCCTCGGAAACCCTGTACAGGGTCGCTATGGGTCGGACCCGACTCGATGGCACTTAACAACAACAACAACAACATAGTATAATATGAAATGATAAGTTCATTTTAAGAGAATGCAGGAGCATTTCCAATAGTACCTAATGTTGACATTTAGATGCCATATTCAACACTGTTGTTGTTAAGTGTCTTACAGCCCATTCTAACTCTTAGAGACCCTGTATAGGGTGTCTGAGACTGCAGATCTTTGTAAGAGCAGAAAGCCTCATCTTTCTCTGGAAGATTGGCTAGTAGGTTTGATCTGCCGACCTTGTGGTTCACAGTCCAGCACTTATCCTACAAAGCCACCACACTCCCCTATTCAACACTGGTGATTGCAGGGGAAAAATTAAGTGATTGAGTTTTCTCTTCTTGATGGCAACATCTTATAGCCGTGCTATTTAAGGAGGGACCGAAAAAGAAAAGAAGAAACCATTGAAGGCAGTCAAATTAATACATTGAAAAAGTATTTAGGGATGAGGAAGAGGAGGAGTCATAAACCTTCTTATCTGGAGTGATTTAGTGATTAGTTATTTTCTTTGTTGTTGTTGTTAAGTGCCATGGAGTCAGTTCCCACCCATAGCAACCCTGTGTAGGGCTTCCAAGGAGCAGCTGGTGAGCTTGAACCACCAGCCTTGCAGTTCAAACAGCTTTGCAGTCTGGCGCATTAACCCACAGCGCCACACCAGGAGTCCTTAGGAATCATCTATTTGTAATTTCCACTCCTTCAAAAGAGGAGAAAGACAGTGATAGCTGATGTCTGCCCATCCCAGAATGAAACCAAAACCATGACCTCATCTCTATGGGATCTATTCAACCAAACTCAGGATGTGTGGTTAACAAGTGGAAGGCAAACCCATAAAGAGATGTGTGGTAAACATGTAAGGGTTATAACAGAAAAGAGTGGACAGCCTCGGTGATAATGTGGTGGCATGTGGTGGGGGCTTCTTTAAGTTTATTGGTCAAGTAAGGGCTTTCTGAGGAGATGCCGCCATGTTAGCTGAGTCCAGAAGACCATTCCAGGCAAGAAGAGGTGGTTCTTGGCAGGATGCCCGCCCAGGATAGAGGGATAGACTGGTCTTTTTGCCAGCAGACTCCACAAGGTTGCCAGCAGTGTCTGAGTGTTGTGGGCCACGCAGGGAGGCAAAGCTGATTTCGATGCAGTAGAGGCGCTGGGCTAGCTCAGCAAGCACTGCCATAAACAGGCAGCACCCTTAGACAAACAGGTGTATCCCATGCAGAAGGGACAACAAAATGCAACACTGGAATGACAATAACTTTGCAGAGGGACACCTTCTCCAAGTGTGCTGGCTGGGTGGAAGACCACTGGTAAATGGTCAGCTTTGAAAGCTTCTGCCTTGCAAGGTCTTTTGGTGCCAACGTGGGGCAGGGCGCATTCTCCAGGGTAGTAAATATCCCTTTCCAGGATGGCTTCAGGGGTCCAGATCTTGAATGTCAAGTATTTCCCTATTGCTTCTTTTTCTCATTGCTTATCTATGAATATTGAACACTTTGAAAATACTGAAATGCACCAAGAATAAAACACAAATCATCTGAATTGAAGAGGTGATTACATAATATCTCACTAAAGGTGTGGTGCTATAGGATAAGCACTGTACCACAAGTCCGTTTTAACAGCAAGATCAGCGGTTCAAACTTACCAGCCACTCCTTGGAAACCCTATACAGGGTTACTATGAGTCAGAACTGACTTGACGACACGTAACCAACAATAACTACAACAATAAGAAAGATTGTAATTTTTATTCCACCTTTTACCCAGTATTGTTACAGTATCTCTCATATCAAGTGTGATCGCCTCCAATGATATAGAACTCAGCATTGCCTGAGGCTGCCTTTTTGGAAACCTATGACTGGCATAAGGAAGACCGTAGAAGAATTGATGCTTTTGAGTTGGAAGAGAATATTGAAAGTGCCATGGGCTGCCAAAAGAACCAATAGATCAGTGTTGGAAGAAGTGCAGCCAGAGTGCTCCTTGGAGGCCAAGATGGCCAAACTTCGTCTCTCATACTTTGGACATATTGTTAGGAGGGAGCAGTCACTGGAGAAGGATATCATGTTTGGTAGGGTGGAGGGTCAGAGAAAAAGAGGAAGACCCCTAGAGAAATGGATTGGCCAAGTGGCAGCATCGATGGACTCAAGGGTGGCAACAGTAGTGAAGTTGGTCCAGGATTGGACAGTGTTTCGTTCTGCTGTGCATAAGGTCGCTATGGGTCGGTACCAACTTGATGGCACCTAACAACAATGACTGGCATATCCGTACTGGCAATATGTCTGTCCTTCAATTGCTTCTTCTGCTTCCCCTTTTGTTATTTCAGTCCCACCTTAAATAACACTATGATAAAATCTTACCATCTAGAAAAGAAGACTCATTTTCCTCTTGTTCTCATAAGCAAGTGTTGAATATTGCTTGTTTTTTTTAAACTTTTTTTTTATATTGTGAACTGAGTGATAGTTTACATGGGAGGACATCGGCTTTACACCATTGTTTCTTTGCAATGATTACAATCTCCTCTATGCATCATCATTCAACAGTATTTGCTTCTATTCCCTCTTTTTTTTTGGGGGGGGGATGCACACAAAAACACTCAGGAATATATAATCATTTAAACAACCAAAGGACACCTTCTGCAAGCCTGCCTCCTGGCCACCAGCACTCAGTCCCTCTCTTTCTATGAGTCTAGAGTCCTCAGCTGCTCTCTCTCTCTAAGTCCTCATCTCTGCTTCTATCTGGTGTCGCTGCTTCTCTGGATAGGGTCCCGGCACTCCGCTCATGCTCCTCTCCCTTGATGGTCCTAGAGTCCTCTGTTTCTGTTGCAAAACTTCTATCTCTACAGTTGTGATAGTTGCAATTAGTCATGATAACAACTGTTGTTGTTGTGAAGTGCCGTCGAGTCAGTTCCGACCCATAGCGACCCTGTATAGGGTTTCTGAGGAGCAGCTGTTGAGCTTGAACAACTTGTTGTTGTTGTTGTTATGTGCTGTGGAGTCGGTTCCAACTCACAGCGACCCTGCATAGGGTTTCCAAGGCTGTAAATCTTAACGGGCGCAGAAAGCCTCATCTTTTTCCCGTGGAACAGCTGGTAGTTTCGAACTGCTGATCATGAGATTAGCAGCCCAGTTAGTAATCACTATGCCATCAGAGCTCCTCACTATTAAATCATAAGAATCTTATCCCCAGAATATTACTTTTGATGTCAACTTTATGTGTTACTGGAAGTGATCCTTGATCAAATGTGAAAGAGGATGTGAGCTTTCTGAAGAGGTCAAGGCAAAAGCCTCTTAAGTGCAGACCCAGGACAGCACTGGTCCTGTGCCCAAGAAACAGACCCTGGGGAAGATTAGAGCAAGATGGACTCAATGGGACCGAAACACAGCAGCTACTTTGAAAACTTCATTTACAAATCTGATATCAAGTGGTTTTTTTGTTTGTTACCTGCTAAGGAGCTCTGGTAGCGTAGTGGTTACGACTCGGGCTGTGAACCGCAAGGTCAGCAGTTCGAAACTACCAGCTGCTCCGCGGGAGAAAGATGAGGCTTTCTACTCCCGTAAAGATTTACACCCTCGGAAACCCTGTACAGGGTCGCTATGAGTCGGTTCCGACTCCACGGCACATAACAACAACAACAACAACAGCTATTCTCAAAAGCAGTATGGAAGAAGGTTGGAAGCCTTCATTGAATGAAAACTCTGCCTTCAATATATGATGTTATTTGAGGTTTCCTTGGAACTTGATTGAAAATGGCAACCAGATGTTTTCTACTATATTCATACAAGAAGATTTAGGTAGGTCATTTTACTAAATCAAACAAACAGGTATTTTATAATGTTGAAAGTCGTTTTTAAGAAAACTACAATCTAAATTCAAACGTTAATCTATTCTCCAGTTTATCCACCTCATTTACTCAAATATTTGACTTCTAAAGACAATTGATCATTTATAACAAGGGAGCTACAAGTCTGATTTAGGCATAGCATTGTCTCTCTGCGTTAAGTGGTGTAGGGCATGCAATGGTTTTCCTCCTCTGCCTCATTTTTTGAGGATAAATCTTGCGATCTAGAAAGGAACAACACGCTATCGTACCCACGGTAGGGGGATTAATGGTCTTGTGCTTATAAAACAGCAGTCTGGTTCCTATTGAGTCCTTCTGAGTTCCAGAAACAAGAGCCCGATTCTCAGCATCCCTGGAATGACTTGTCCCTGTCTGGCATCACTGATGAGAAATGACTGTGGAGCCAATTCTGAGAGGATTACGTCAGGCCAGGGCTCCCCACACTTGAGGAAAAAAAGTCACAGCATTATCTCCTCCATGATTTGGCTAAGTCATTTGTGGGTGTTAATATCATGACTTTGTAAAAAACAAAACAAACCCCCAAAAATCAAAACTGTTCTAAATGATCATTGAGGTGTATTTTTAAAACTCCCTAAGCTCCATCAGACCAATCTACCTAGAAAATCTTGAAAATGTACATTTTCCATTTGTTGTGGAAATGGCATTTCAGCTTACATATGGCATCAAAGGAGTCCTGGTGTGGTGCTGTGGGATAAACACTGGACTGCTAATCACAAAGTTGGCAGTTCAAACTCACCAGATACTCCTTGGAAACCCTATATAGAGACGTTATGAGTCAGAACCAACTTGATGGCACTTAACAACAAGAATATGGCATCAAAGCATGTTTTGCTCAGTAAGTAAGTCCCTGTTCTTTGATCAGTGTTTCAATCTGTGCAAATCTTTGAGAATGTTCTGAGTAGTAACTTTTGGAAGAAAGACGGCTGCCTCTCTCTGAACTTCAATTTCTGTGATTGACGTTTCTTGTGCACAAGGTTATCTTCATTGTTTGCTGACTTTATTTCTCTTCGTAGAACCACTGTGTAGGAGGAATACTTCTGCTGATAAAGGACCTAACCTAAGCACTTAAAACTTCAGGCTGACCTTGCAGATATTGCAGATTCCGTTCCAGACCACGGGAATTAAGGAATCATTGTAATAAGGCGAGTCACACACGTATTTTGGTTTCCCGTGCATATAATAGACGATACCGTAGTCTATTAAGTGTGTAACAGCATTATGAAAATTTTGAGATATTGTGTGATAACCAAAATGTGACAGAGACACAAAGTGAAGCACATGCTTTTGGAAAACTGGCTCCAATAGATTTGCTCGATGCAGGGCTTGATCGATCGATGCCTGGTGCAGAATCCACCTCCATGCTGCCCTGGCCACCCACTTGGCCCCTCAGGACACTGATTTCCTCCTCGTGGTTCTTTTCAGGTAGGCCAGCTCCTCTTTCAGACCTTCAATCTGCAGCTCCAGGTCAGTTCTGATCAGAGTCTGCTCATCCAGCACCCTGCGCAGGCCATTGATGTCGGCCTCCAAGTTCATGCGCAGCGCCTCCTCCGTCTCGAACTTGGTGCGGAAGTCATCGGCAGCCCGACAGGCATTGTGGATCTGCAGGACAATCTTGGAGTTCTCAACGGTGGCACCAAGAATCTTGTCCTGCAGATCCTCGATGGTCTTGAAATAGTGGCTGTAGTCGTCGGAGGGCCCGAGGTCCTGCTTCTGTTATCAGTCGCGGATTTTCACCTCCAGCTCACTGTTGGCCTCCTTCAGGGCGCGCACCTGGTCCAGGAAGGAGGCCATGAGGTGATCTGCTCCTTGCCCGCCCGCCAGCAGCCCGTCAGACACGGCCATACAGTATGCCTGCATAGCCACCACCGTAACCCCCAGAGAAGGACTAGGACTAATGCGAGCGGACGACACCTACACTCCACGACCGCCAGAGCCCCCTGGTTCTGGGTACATAGAAGGCACAGCCCGCCCCAAAGCGCACTGAGCCATAGCCCAGGACCCCGAAGGAAGAGGAGGCCTACGACTGGCCAACGTTGTGGGAAGTCATGACAAGGTGGAGACCACAGCAAGTCATGACAAACTGGAGAAGCTAAATATCCTTTTTCTGTAACAATGATGGCGTCTTTTCTTCATTTTGAAAAGTGCCGGTCAGAAAATTAAAAGTCCTCCATTTGGTTTAGTCTGATGTTTTCTCGTACTTTGAACTGAGGACATGGATTAGAGGGGTGAGAAATCACAGAGGTGAAGAGCCTTTCTCAGCATGTCATATCAGGGACACGTGATGTCAACATGAGACCCCACTGGTGATGTTAACCTTGATCACTGGGATTAAGTGTTATCTGCCAATTTCCTCTTTCTCCTCTACTTGTTAAAGCAAATCTCTAAATCTTTACATCCAAGATGGGGGCGATTAATTTCACCTCTGGAGAAGAGGAGTGTGAAGGGTTTGTGAAGTTATGTCATCATGCTATGAAAATTTTATACAGCCTATAATGTTAATGATGAGGCTTTCTGCTCCTGTAAGATTTACAGCCTTGGAAACGCTGTACAGGGTCGCTATGAGTCGGAACTGACTCCACGGCACACCACCACCATAATATTAGTTGACAGCTGAGAAATGTCTTGGGTAAAAGGTGTTTTGTTTTTAAATGTTCTCAAAACCTACATTAAATAAACAAGGCAGCATTTCAAAGAATTCGTCATTTCCTAAACTCTAAAGGACTCTTGGTGTGGCGCTGTAGGATCAGTACTGGACTGCAAAACACAAGGTCAGCGGTTCAAATCCATCAGCTGCTCCTCAGAAACTCCACAAGCTATGAGTCGAACCAACTTGAACCACCACTTGTCTGGCAGTTTGTCATACTGTGGTGCTTATGTGGTGCTGTGATTCTGGAAGCTATGCCACTGGTATTTTGGAAACTAGCAGGGTCACCCATGGTGGACAGGTTTCAGCTGAGCTTACAGACTTAAGACTAGGAAGGAGAGGCAGATTATTCCCAAATGTTTAGTCACTGAAAAGCTGATGAATTGCAGTAGAACATTGTCAGATAGCACCAGAATATTGAATATTGAAATATGCTGAAGAGAACCAGAATATTGTCAAATACGGTGTCAGAAGATGAGCCCCTCAGATTGGAAGGCATTCAAATATGACTGGGGAAGAGTTGCCTCCTCAAAGCAGAGTTAACTGTGATGACACAAATGTAGTAGAGCTTTTGGGACCTTCATCTGCTGATGGGGCACAACTCATAATAAGGAGAAATACCAGCAAACATCCATTAATAATTGGAGCATGGACTATACAGAGTATCAATCTAGGAAAATTGAAAGTTGTCAAAAATGAAATGGAACACATAAACATTAATAGCCTAGGCATTAGTGAGCAGAAATGGACTAGTGTTGGCCATTTTGAATCTGACAATCACATGCTTTACTCTGCTGGGAATGACAAATTGAAGAGGAGTGGTGTTGCGGTCATCATTAAAAAGAACATTTCAAGATCAATCTTGAAGTACAACTCTGTCTTTGATAGGATAATATCCATACACCTACAAGGAAGAATAGTTAATAAACTATTATAATTTATGCAACAACCACTAAAGCCTGTGATGATTGAATTGAAGAGTTCGACCAATTTCTTCAGTCTAAAATTGACCGAACATGAATCAAGATGTATTGATAATTACTGGAGGTTGGAATGCAAAGGTTGGAAACAAAGAGGAAGGATATGACCTTGGTGATAGAAAACAATGCTGGAGATCACATGATAGAATTTTGCAAGACCAATGACTTCTTCATTGCAAATACCTTTTTAAAACAACATAAAAGACAACTATACACATGGACTTCACTAGATGGAATACGCAGAAATTAAATTGACTACATCTGTGGAAAGAAACAAGGCCAAGGGTTAATTGCGGGACAGACCATCAACTGCTCATATGCAAGTTCAAGCTGAAGCTGAAGAAAATGAAAACAAGTCCACAAGAGCCCAAATATGATCTTGAACATATCCCACCTGGATTTAGAGATCGTCTGAAGAACAGATTTGATGCATTAGACATTAAAAACCGAAGACCAGAGGAGTTGTGGGATGACATGAATAACATCATACAAGAAGAAAGGAAAATGTCATTGAGAAAATAAGAAAGAAGAAAAAGACCAAAATGGATATCAGAAGCGACTCTGAAACTTGCTCTCCAGTGTAGAGAAGCTAAAGAAAATTGAAGAAATTAGGAGATAACAGAACTGAATAGAAAATTTCAAAGGGCAGCTTGAGAAGACAAAGTCAAACATTATAATGAAATGTAGAAAGACCTGGAGTTAGAAAACAAAAAAGGAAGAACACTCTCAGCATTTCTCAAGCTGAGGGAACTGAAAAAAAAAAAAAAAAATCAAACCTTGACTTGAAATATTGAAGGAATCTATGGGCAAGATAGCTTAGTGGTTACGAATCGGGCTGCGAACCTTAAGGCCAGCAGTTCGAAACTACCAGCTGTTCCGCGGGAGAAAGATGAGGCTTTCTGCTCCCGTAAAGATTTACAGCCTCGGAAACCCTGTACAGGGTCGCTATGGGTCGGAACCGACTCGAAGGCACTTAACAACAACAACAACAATGGGCAAGATGGAATTCTGGTGTGGTGCCGTGGGTTCAGGTGCTGGACTGCAAGGTCTGTTTAAACTTCAAGGCCAACAGTTCATGTTCATCAACTGCTCCTCAGAAACCCTATACAGGGTTGGTAGGGGTCGGAACCAACTCGACGGCACACAACAACAACATGGGCAAGATATTGAATGATGCAGAAAGCATCAAAAGAAGATGTAAGGAATACACAGAGTCACTGTACCAAAAGAAATGTTCGATGATCAAGAGCCAATGATACTGCAGGAAGAAGTCCAAGGTGCTCTGAAGGCATTGGCAAAGAAGAAGGCTCCCAGAACTGATGGAATACAAACTGAAATCTCTCAACAAACTGATGGAGCACTGGCAGCACTCACTCTTCTATATGTGCCAAGAAAATTTGAAGACAATGCACCTGGCCAACTGACTGGAAGAGATCCATTTGTTCCCGTTCTAAAGAGAGGTGAGACTATAGAACGTGGAAATCATCAGACAATAATCATTAATATAGCATGCCAGCAAAAGTTTGCTAAAGTTAATTCAACCATACATTGAAGTTCAAGCTGGATTCAGACAAAGACATAGAATGAGGAATATCATGGCTGATGTCAGATGGATCTTGATTGAAAGCAGAAAATACCAGAATGATGTTTACCTGTGATTAATTGACTATGCAAAGGTTTTTGATTGTGTGGATCATAACAAGGTATGGACAACATTGTGGAGAATGAGTATTCTGGAACGCTTAATTGTGTTCATGGGGAACCTGTACATAGACCTAGAAGCAATTTTTCAGGGAACACTGAATGGTTTAAAATGAGGAAAATCATACTTCAACAACAACAATTCCATCTGTATGCTGAGCAAATAATCTGAAGATTACATGAAGAAGAATGTGGCATCAGGAATGGAGGAAAACTGATTAACAACCTGCTTTATGCAGTTGATACAACCTTGCTTGTTGAAAGCAAGGAGGACTTAAAATACTGATGAAGATCAAAGAGCACAGCCTCTGTATGGGTTGCACCTCAATGTAAAGAAAACACAAAAATCCTAACCACTAGACCAATAAATAACATCAAGATCAATGGAGAAAAGATTGAAGTTGTCAATGACTTCATTTGGCTCGGATTAACCATCAACACTCATGGAAGCAGCAGTCAAGAAATCAAATGATATATTGCATCAGGCAAATCTGCTGCATAAGACCGCTTTCAAGTGTTCAAGAGCAAAGATGTCAGTTTAAGAACTAAGGTGTGCCTGACCCAAGCCACGATATTTTCAATAGCCTCAAATGCATGTGAAAGTTGGACATTGAATAAGAAAGACCACAGAAGAATTGATGCATTTGAGTTATGGTTTTGGTGGAGAATATTATAAGTAATATTATGGGCTGCCAGAAAAATAAACAAATCTGTGTTGGAAGAAGTACAGCCAGAATGCTTCTTGGAAGCTAGAATGACCAGACTTCATCTTTCATACTTCGGACATATTATCAGGAGGGACCAGTCAGTCCCTGGAGACTGACTGATAAAGTAGAGGGTCAGCAAAAAAGAGGAAAAGCCCCAACAAGATGGATTGGCACAGTGGCAGCCACAATGGGCTCAAGTATAGCGACGATTGTGAGGTTGGTGCAGTAATGGGCAGTGTTTCATTCTGCTGTGCTTAGGGTCACTATGAGTCGATACTGACTCGATGGCACTAAGAACACACACACACACAAATACACTTCTGGTAAGGAGTAAATATATGAAGCTAAAAACGAACATTAAGAATTTAGAAGTGGTTCTCACCTTGTCACAGTACTGTCCGTCTTGCCTGCAGAGAACATTTTGAAATGTGGGTGTGGGGACTGTGTTTGGGGCCATATCAGTGACTGGAGGTGTGATTGTGGAAATTTGAGGATGGCGATGAGAAATAATACTTGTGATATAAGACTCGGGACAGTCCTATGTAACAAGGACTTCCTACGCAAAGTGCCTACAGTGAAAGGCTTACATAAAGCTTACATAAAGTTGGTAAATCATCGAGTGGAAAACTTCAGAATAAAACAAGATTTTTGCAGTTTCAATTCAGAACTCTTTGTATTTAACAGTGATTGCTTTCCTGTGAAAAAATATGCTTTATGTCAATATTTTTAGCGACAGTTTCACTGTTCTGGGAATCTTTGTTTCTAAGCAGATAAGATGTCTTCATTGTACTTGTTGAGTCGCTATGTTGGTACACACTGCACCAATCTAAAGGACCATGTAGTTCTGTGATAATGGGGACAGAGGAAAGGATTGGGAGTCACAGTTGTGCTGATGGAGGTAGATGCATCCCTTCTCCTAGTTTACTTTTCTTTATAGCACTAATTATCACTTGGCAGAGAGTACATTTCTTTACTTATCATCTGGCTCCACCTCCTCAGAAAGCAAGCTCCATGAGAGAAAGGAGTAGGTTTGGTTTGCAACTGTATCCTCTGAATCTAACAAGGTGAACGTGATGAGGTTCTGTTTGAATCATACACGTATTTACTGATATTATTGTGGAAAAGAAGTCCCGGTGTGGCGATGTGGGATAGGCACTGGACTGCTAACCACAAGTTGGTGATTCAAACGCACCAGCTGTTACTCAGAAACCCTATACAAAGCCACTATGAGTCAGAACCAACTCAAGAGCACTTAATAGCAACAACATTCTGGAAAAGAACAATACATACAGACTGTCCAAATGACCTTTACCTGGTTTCTGGACTCCTCTATTATGCCATAAATATTATTTTATAGTTATGTAATTTACATAACTGGAAGTATTTTAATCTTTTTCATTTAACAATGCTTTTTAACATTTATCTTTTTCAACAAAATAGCTCTCATTCAATGATTTCCACTGCCCTTCAGGGTATATTTGCCAATGTTTAAAGATATTCTGGTTGTTATAACTGGCAGTGGTCCTAATGCCAGCTAGTGGGATGCTTCTAAACATACCAAAATGCACAGGACGATGGCCACACCATTGAACTATCGGACCCAACAGTGTTGATAGTGTTGAGGTAGAGAAACCCTGACCTGGATCATTCAATTTATCTGTGGAACAACATTCATTGATAGTAAGTACCACATTTACTTTATCTTTTCCCCTGCTGATGGACATCTAGGTTGTTCCAATTCTCTGTTATGCAACAATGCTGCAATCAATATCTTAACCAATGATTCCGTGTGTGCGTGTGTGTGTGTGTTTAAGAGTGGTTCTGATAGGTGTACTCTCAGTTTTAATAGGCACTTCCAGAGGACCCTCCTGATGACTAAGCTTGTGGATACCGTCACAGCCCTGAATGAGGTTTCAACTCCTTGCATCCTTACCAGCATTGGAGACTACTTAACTGATTAAATTTTTAAAAAATTGAACCAATATAAAGAATATAAAATGGTAGTTCAGTTTTGTTTTTTTTTAAAAGCTTTTATTGTGAATTCAGTGATAGTTTACATGGGACAGCATTGGTTTTGACGTCAACCTATCATATTTTATCTCATTGCAATGATTACAATCCCCTCCATGCATCATCAGTTAACAGTATTTGCTTCTATTCCATATATATATATATACATTTTGATGTACACAAAAGTATGCAGGAATATATAATCGTTAAAACAACCAAAGCACACATTCTGCAAGCCTGCCTCTTGGCCGCCAGCACACAGCCTTTCTCTTTTCATGAGTCTAGAGTCCTCAGCTGCTCCCTCTCTCCATGCCATCACCTCTGCCTCCATCTCTGGTGTCGCTGCCTCTATGAATAGCGTCCCACATTCTGCTCATACTCTTCTCCCTTGATGGTCTTCTGTTCCTGGAATGCAAGATTAACTTCTCCCCCTTTTTGTTACACAACTTCTACCTTTACAGTTGTAGTCATGATAACAATTACTCACTGTTGAATCAAAAGAATCATATCCCCATCTCCTTTCACCAGGCCCATCTAGACAAGATAAAAACTATTCAGTGGGGATTCTACGTTTCCCCGCACCCTCTGAAACTAAACTTCCTCCTGAAAACTTGTAAGCCAGCCACTTCATGCCTTTATTGCCTGCTTCCCCC
>NW_006408536.1:20634053-20651666 GCF_000296735.1 Chrysochloris asiatica
ATCCCTATCAACCCTGTGCACAGAGAGGATAGCCTTGTTCCTTGATGTGAAGACTCTTTCCCTCTAAGTTGGTATTTTGAGCTACTATATCCATATGTATAGGTCAAGTTCATCAAGTGGTAGCAATTTATACTTGCTTCCTTTATCAAATTTCTTTATCATCCTCTATTCGAGTTCTGATCATCAAGCCATCAAAGCTAGGTCAAATGAGTACTATCTGCAAGTTTGGGCATTCTTGTGTGCCTTCCCCCACTTCATATCAGCTGGTATAGTTCCTAAGTCTCCCCAAATGTCAGACCAACCAGTCCTTCCTCTTCTCTCTTTCATATCAAGGTCAATAGGAGTCTATGGAATGTGGTCGAACTCAACCCATATCTTCATTACTGCCTTTCCCCCACTTCCACTCACATGTAGACCAACGTGGTCACCAGTAAGCTTACATGCCTGCTCATGTAAGTTTCAGTATTGGAGGGGGGGGTTGTCCTGAAGGGACTTGATTGCTTACCTTGATGGCTCCCCAGCGAACAGCTTGCTTGTTCTTATAATAGACAAACAGATTGCCATTTTTATTTTTCCTGCTGGACTTTCTTTCAAGAAGTATCTTCTGTTCCTCTACATTCTGGGCTGGTCGGCTTGTCCTTTCAAGTGGAAATGACCTACCTCATAAGGTTCTGGATGGGGCTCAAGATTCCACCTAAGGTCCTATACACTGCAAAGGCTCCACAAGAAGTCTATTTCACTGGGAAAGTTCTAGAACCCCTTTTAGGTATTTCAATCAGTTATAGGCAGAAGACAGACTTACAAGCTTTCTGTAATCAAGTTTCCTGATATTCCTTTCTATCCCACTCAAGTGTCTATTTTACAATAATAGGCAAGGGAAACCAATATTCATAAGACAGTTAAGCATCGTAACATTATTTCACCTCTTTTACCCATTCAGACTATACCTTGATCCCTGTTTCACACAGCCCTGTTGTTCCAAGGTTGAGCATGCATCACTACTTAGGTAGTTTGCATTATCCACGAGGCTTGGCAACTTGAGTAATTCACACTCCAAACACTCTCTACACATGGACAGGATATTTTTGCCAAGGATATGCTGCTTCATTTTGGTCACCTTTATGTCTTTGATTTGCATTATAAAACTTCATATTTTGAAAGACCAAGAAATTTTTTCTGCCAATAGAGGTCACATCCCTTAGAAGATGTCCACCATTGTGATTTTTGCCTGCACTGTCCCATGCCCCAGGGGATATTCATCAAAGCCTGGAGACATTTTGGTTGTCACAACTGTAGATATGCTACTGGCATCTAGTGGGTAGAGGTCAGGGATGCAGCTAAACAATCTACAGTGCACAGGAGCCCCCACCCCCACCCCCACCCCCACTGACAACAAAGACTAATCTAGCCCAAATATCGGTAATGCCATAGGCGAGAAACCTGCTGTAGATGATATCTTAATATGAAAGACTTTGAAAGAAATCATATAAAACTCTATGAGAATAAAACTGCCTTCTATTATTGTTATTATTTAGAATACAAACTATTTTTATTTATAATAACTGGTGTTATTTTTATTTATAATGACTGGGGAAGGTAGGGAAGGAAACATGCCTTCTTGGTAAATAAGCTCCCAGAAAAAGGCAGGGAGGAATTCTGGGAAGATGACAGTGTAAGTAGATCTAAGATCCTAACTCTCCCCACAAGATCACTAACTGAATCAACTAGATCTCCATATTTGGTCATGCAGGGAATCTGAAGCGGTGGGCAACAAATGGTAGCAAGGAACTGCAAACTTAAAAAGAGGTGGAATACTGCTTGTTCTACAGTCCCCACCCCCACCCTCACCTACCCCACCCACCTCACCCCACCGCACCCCACGCCCGGTTGCTAAGCAGGAGAGGGAAGCCTCTAATGATCCTCTACCTCTGGCCCTGAAGCTATCAGTACACAGCTCCCAACATGACTGTTCAGGGCGACCACTCCCTTCCCCTTCTGGACACAGCAGACAGACAGCAGGGACTGCAGCCAGAGTTGATCCACAGGTCTCCTGTTCTTGGAGAAAGGGCTCACTTCTGGCTCTGAAATGAATAGAAGACATCTCATTAGTGGACAGTTTAGGAAGCATATTCGGACTGGTCAGGAGGCAGCCTGAAAGACTGAAACTGCAGAGCCCTAAGAGAGTGAGGAAGATAGTAACAACCAGGACTGAGGGTTATATTGAGGGCTATAGAGTCCTGGTGTGGCACTAGACTGCAAAGTCAGTTTGAACTGCAAGGTTGGTAGTTCAAGCTCACCAGTCGCTCCTTGGAAACCGTCTACAGGGTGGCTATGGGTCGGAGCCAACTCAACGGCACCTAACAACAACAACATACCTACCTAAGGATGCACTACTCGGTATGTGGTTTTTCATTGGTCTGGGAGCTGATAAAGAGACCCTTCCAAAGTAGGGGAGGAAATGGTAACCAAAGACTGAAGCCCATCTCCACCCTGCCTCAGGGTGGACAAATTAGTGAGGGTTTTCTGATGTGTCTGGAAGTCCCTAAAGGACTAACAACAGGGTCTCCTCTGAACTGGTGATAGCACAGGGAGGGAGAGGGAGTGGTAAGCAAAATCTGAAGGCTGTGGCTGCCTAAAAGTCTCTTGCAAGGATTAATGTTGTTGAAACCAATGCATGTTAAGGGAAATGAAGAAAAATTACACTTTGTCAAATTGAAATGTCCCAGCTTTAAAAAAAAATTCACAAGGCACACAAAGAAACTGAAAATCATGATCCATTAAAGTGAACAAGATTCAGAAGGGAAAGAATTCATATTTATGGAGGCTGAAATAATGAATAGATTAGAAGAATATAATACAAGGATGTTAAATAAGCTCAAAGAACTAAAGGAAAACACAGATAAAGTGATAAAACGAGAAAAATAATGCATTAACATGAGAACATAATTAAGAAGATGTTGATGTTGTTAGCTGCTGTTGAGTTGGTACTTGACTCATGAATGAAACACTGTCCAGTTCTGTACCATCCCCATGATTGGTTGCAGATTACGCCATAAGGCTCATTGATCCATGCAATGTTCATTGAATGATTTTCAGAAGTAGCTTGCCAGACCTTTCTTCCTAGTTCATCTTAGTCTAGAAGCTCTGCTGAACTGTTCAGCATCACAGCAACACACTAGACTTCACTGACAGAGAGGTGGGGAACTGTGTGTGAGGTGCATTGGCTCAGAAACAAACAGGGTCATCCACAAGAATTTACACTGAACCCCACAAATAAAGAGATAGACACGATTTAAAACATACTAGAACTTAAAAACATATTTAAATCTGCAAACATATTTGAGCTGGAAGAAGAAGCGATCAACAATCTAGCAGATAAGGTAATTGAAATTATGGAAGCTAAGGAGCCTCAAAGGTGCCATGGTGGCACAGTTGATTAAGCATTAGGCTGCTAACCAAAAGGTGGGCAGTTCAAATACACCAGATGTTCTGCAGGAGAAAAGTGAAATGGTCTGCTTTTGTGTAGATTCACAGCCTCAGAAACCTCAGGGAGCAGTTCTACATCATCCTGTTGTTAAGTGTCATCAAGTTGGTTCCGACCCATAGCGAGTCTATATAGGGTTTCTGAGGAGCTGCTAGTGAGCTTGAACCACTGACCTTGTAGTTCACACTGACCTTGCAGTCCAGTGCATTAACCCACAGTGCCACATGAGGACTCCTATGCCATCCTATAGGGCCATTATGGGTCAGAAATTATTTAATAGTAGTGGGTTAAGGAGCCACGGAAATCTTTTCCCTTGGAAACACTTGCGGTCATCAGGCAATGAAGCAAAGAGCTTTCAAACAAGAACACTATAGACAATAAAGGAACCCTTTAAAAATAAGTGCTAAATTAAGACATTTCCAGACAAACCAAAGCTTAGAGAGTTTATATCCACTAGACAGGCCCTACAAAAATGTTAAAGAGAGTGTTTCATATAAGAAAGAAGGCATGCATAAAGAGAAAGATTTCCATTAAAGTCTTAGGCCATATTAAATTTTAGCTTTGCTTATCAAGAGCTTTGCTTCTTTCAGAGCTCTGGCTCATAATAGTAACTGGGTCAACCAGCTTTCCACCCCAGGTCCCATATGCTTCCAAATGTGCACAATTTCTGGATGAATCAATGAAGTGAGGGGGGATTCCAGGTAGACTGAACTTTCCCACCGCGTGTGCAGGCTCCCTATGGGGCCCCTCACACCCCACACCTGGGGCCAATCTAAGTACCTTACCCTCAGATGGAGAGGAAGCCTGCCTAGGACCTTGTCTATGGAATCAGACATAATCCCTTACCCAGAAAACTACCGATCTCCTACTTCCCACAAGGGGATTTTGTGTGGTTTAGAATTGGAGAAGGTGTGAGGCAGGGTGTATTCTTCTTACTTATTCCGAAGAAATAATCTGAGACGAATATAGCATCAGCTTTGGAGGAAGACAAACTAACAGCCTGCAACATACAAATGACACAACCTTGCTTGTTGAAAATGAAGATGACTTCAAGTACTCACTGATGAAGGTCACAGATTATACCCGAATTTAAAGACAAGAAAACTCTTCACAATTGGACTGTTAATTTTGTTAATTACATTATGATAAATGAAGATGAAACCGAAGTTGTCAGTAATCGTGTTCTACTTGTACCAGCAATCAACATCTATGGAAGTCAGTAGTTGAGAAATACAGTATATTACATAGGACAAGTCTGTAGCAAAATACTTTAAAGTTTTAAAAATTAAAGATGTTTGGTTGATGACTGTCCTAAGGCATGTTTTTTGTGTTTTTTTTTTTTTTTCTTTCCCCCGATCACTTCATATGGATGCAAAAGCTGGACAATGAAAAAGGAAGACCGATGAAGGGCTGATGCATTTGAATTTTGGTGTTGCTGAAGAATATTATATATAACGCAGACTGCTGGAAGAACAAAAAAATCACCACCAGAATGGCAAGACTTCAGGCTCACCTACTTTGGACATGCCATCAAGAGACATGAATAGCTAGACAAGAACATCATAGTTGGGAGAGGCAAAATGAGGGAAACCCTCAAAGATGTGGAGTGACACAATACCTTCATGAAGCTGGACTAGGACCCAGATGTTTCTATCTGTTATACATAATGTCACCTTAAGATGACTAAGAACCAACAGCATCTGGACTGTGAATGTGAAAACCATTGAAAGCACTGTGTTTAGGGTTTTGTTGTTGTTGTTTTGTTTTTTTGAGATCTCCTGGTACAACTGAAAAGAAAAAAAAGGCCACATTATTGAATACCATGACACCACACCACCTGCCTTACATAGTCATAATAATAAAAGATAATGCATACAAATTACTTCCACCCACCAAAAAAAAAAAAAAAAATAAGGCAGGGGAGACTATGAAGGCAGGTGGAAGTCAAGGTGTTTGATATATATATATATATCATGGTGGTGGTTATGTTGTTATGTGCCGTGGAGTTGGTTCTGAGTCATAGCAACCCTGTACATAGCGAGGTTGTAAATCTTTACAGGAGCAGAAAGCCTCATCTTTCTCCCATGGAATTAACTGCTGGTAGTTTCGAACTGCTGACCTTGCGGTTCACAGCCCGATTCGTAACCACTATGCTACCAGAGCTCTGAATCGTAACCCCTACACTATATATGTGTATATATATATATATATATATATATATATATATATATATATAGAGAGAGAGAGAGAGAGAGAGAGAGAGAGAGAGAGAATCCTGATGTGGCGCTGTGGGGCTAATGCGTCAGACAGCTGCTCCTTGGAAACCCTATACAGGGTCGCTATGGGTGGGAATTGACTTGACGGCACTTCACAACAACAACAACAACAACAACATATATATACATATATAATGTCTATTCAATGTGGAGTGCAGAATAGTCCTTCACATCCAAAGGCTTTGGCTTGGTCTCATCCTATATTTGCCTCAGAGATCTTTGGCTTCCAGTTTCTTGGAAAAGAGGTAAGGAGCCCCCAGGATGACCCCAACCTCCTTGGTGGCTCAGTCAGAAAGCTGGATGGGAGAGTGGGCAGCTCTGGCAAGCGCTGGAAGGCTCTGCATTGGGACATGGGGGATCTTCTTTTTTGTAAGGCAGGGCAGAAGTAACTACAGTAGGTGAAGAAGAGGAAGGGGGAGGACTTAGTGGGCTCCTCAGTCTAGACGGGGTAGATTTTTCTAGGTGGGCTCTATAGGGTGACGCTAAGCGTGTTAGGGCCTTGGCAGACCTCTGGCTGAAGAATACTTGGCCTGGTGGTATCAGTTTTCCACCTTGGGGTAGAGGAGGAAAGAGCAGTGGGCTTGGGTTTCACGGGGTGGGTGGCAGGGACCTTACTTTTACGAATCAAGGGTGCCAGCAGGCTGGTGTGCTCAAGGACTATCGGAGGTCGGCATCTTGGCATCCTCAGGCTGGTCCTCAGACTGGGATGGCAGCAAGTAGGCGTCTGACTTGGACTGCTGGTCAGCTGTGGGGGACAGCTGTCCAGCTCTTGGGGGCGACTGGGCAGCTGTCGGGGAATGCAGGCCATCAGGCTGAGGAGCAAACCACTTGTCGCAGATGCTGCAGCTCCAGTAGCCGATGCTTCTCTTCAGCCAACCCCGCTGGGGGACAAATGTAGGGATCATACCATTCTTCACCACCGGCTTGAAGGCAGACCGCCTGAGCTCTGGGTTCAGCTTCCTTCTCTTGGCCGCGGGAGCCTCAAGCCATAGGGGCCACTCAAACTTCCTCTTTCCCCTGTTGCTCTGGCGCAAGGTCTGCAACCTGGCCTCAGTGGAACTGGGATCCGGCTTCTGTTCAGGCGGGGAGCTCATGGGACGAGAGGGCGTCCCGGATCTGGTGGGCTGCGGGACCCCGCTCTGCTCTTCCGGGACATGATGCGGACTGTCACCCGACTCCATATGCACAGTGGTTGCCGGCGGCCCACAGTTTCAAGTAGGTCTCCCAGGCGCAGGAGAGGTCGGTCTCTGATGGTCTGAGGTGGCAGCTTGCTGGGGCAGTGCCTGCAGACCTCCAGCAGCAGCACCTTCTGCAAGTTGACAAGCTCCCCGCCTAGAGGGATCCTGGGGAGTGGCTGGGCTCTCTGCCAGTGCCCAGGGAAGAGATAGTGGATGTTGCTGAGGGCCCCTGCGGGTCTGGGCTGAAGGGACTGGCGGCAATTGGCTGGGGGTGGCAACACGGACTTGGAATTGGCCTTGGCCTTGGCCTTGGTCAGATGCTGGTAGCTCCCTAGGTCGTTTCCCATGAGGACAGTGCGGAGGGGTCTGGGACTTGAAGAAGGGTTGAGCTTTAAAAAGTTACCAATATTGCTGCTGCGGCTGGAGGCGAAGCACTCAAATTGTAACTGACTGTTAGCATCAAAGCGCCAAGGACAGTGCATGGGGCTTCGGGGCGCTTGACACCCTCTGGTCACAGGGTTCAGAGTGTACCATGGCAGAGCTCTGTGGACCAGGTGGTAATACCATGGGAAGCAGTGGAAGCTTGGGGGCACCCTACTACCTACAGGCTATGGGAAGCTCAAGTGTCTGCCTTTTTAACTGCTGGTGGGAGGCGTTTGCCTCGGGGAGACAAGCCTAAGAGTAGCTTCCCTTATTTAAAACATTTTTATTCTGGTTGTTGTTGTTAGGTGCCATCGAGTCGGTACCGACCGATAGAGACCTTATGCACAGCAGAACAAAACACTGCCCAATCCTGGGCCAACCTCACTATTGTTGCCACGGTTGAGTCTATCGATGCTGCCACTTGGCCAATCCATCTCGTTGGGGGTCTTCCTCTCTTTCTCTGACCCTCCACCTTATCAAACTTACAAAAGTCCTTCTCCAGGGACTGGTCCTTCCTGACAATATGTCCAAAGTATGAGAGACGAAGTCTGGCCATCCTGGCCTCCAAGGAGCACTCTGGCTGCACTTCTTCCAACACAGATCTGTTGGCTCTTTTGGCAGCCCATGGCACTTTCAATATTCTCCTCCAACACCATAACTCAAAAGCATCAATTCTTCTATGGTCTTCCTTGTTC
Source organism: Chrysochloris asiatica (assembly GCF_000296735.1). Taxonomy (NCBI): domain Eukaryota; kingdom Metazoa; phylum Chordata; class Mammalia; order Afrosoricida; family Chrysochloridae; genus Chrysochloris; species Chrysochloris asiatica. The sequence goes on from NW_006408536.1 coordinate 20,642,110, forward strand.
AGTGTCCAGCTTTCGTATGCATATGAGGTTATTGAAAATACCATAGTTTGGGTCAGGCGCACCTTAGTCCTCAAGCTGACATTCTGATAATATAGAGATAATACAAATCTTGCCATTTTAACTGTTTTAATTTTACAATTGCATCCACAAAACGCACTAATTGCATTCACAATGTGCTACCATCACCATGATCAATTTGCAAAAATTTTCAAGACCCTAAACACAAACTTTATACTCACTAAGCAATAAACTCCCCGCTTCCCTACCCCCAGCCCCAGGGACCTCTGATCTATTATCTGTATCTAGATATTTGCCAATTTTAGACATTTCATATAAGTGGAATCATTTAATGTTTGTTCCTTTGTGTCTTCCTGATTTCATTCAACATAATGTTTTCATTGATGTAACAGGACTTCATTGTAGAATACACCACAATTTGGTTTATTCATTCTTTCACTGAGGTTAGTTTCCACATTTTGGCTATTGAAAATGGGTTGTTTCTACCTTCTGCCTATTGTAAATAATGTTGCTATGAACATTGGTATACAAGTATGTACTTGAGTCCCTGCTGGATACCTAGGAATGGAATTGCTGGCTCATATGGTGATGTGATATTTGTTTCACTTTATGAGGAAGTTACAAACCGTTTTCCACAGGGGCGGCATCATCTTGCATTCTCACCAATACTGCAAAAGTGTTCCAAAGAAAACTTTTTATTGTGATTTGGATGAAAGTTTACAAAACAAATAGGTTTTCCATTCAACAATTCACACATATTGTGTTTTGTGACGTTGATTATAATGCCCACAATGTAAGAGCACTCTTCCCAAAAGATCTGCAATTGATCTGTATTTCCCTAATGATCAATGATCTTTTCATGTATTTATTGACAGTTTGTATATCATCTTTGAATAAATGTCTATTCTAAATCTTTTGCCCAGTGTTTTCAGTTGGGTTGTCTTTCTGTTGTTGAGTTTTAGGAGTTCTTTATGCATTCTGGGCATTAAACCATTACCAGATACATAATTTGAAAATACTTTCTTCCATTCTGCAGGTTGTTTATGCAAAGTTCTATTTTTCTTTTGTTGCTCAGGGTTTTGGTATTTATCTAAGAATCAATCCATTACCAAATCCACGGTTATGAAGATTTACCCCTATGTTTTCTTCACATAATTTTATGGTTTTATCACTTATAATTATGGTGTTGGAAGAGAATAATGAAGGTGCCATTGGCTGCCAAAAGAATCAACACATCTGTGTTGAAGAAGCACAGCCAGAGTGCTCCTTGGAGGCCAGGATGGCCAAACTTCATCTCTCATACTTCGGACATATTCAGACATATCAGAAGGGACCACTCTCTGGAGAAGGAGATCATGTTTGATAAGGTGGAGGGTCAGAGAAAAAGAGGAAGACCCCCAGTGGGATGGATTGGCAAAGTGGCAGCATCAATGGGCTCAAGCATGGCAACGATAGTGAGGTTGGCCCAGGATCGGGCAGTGTTTTGTTCTGTTGTGCACAAAGTTGCTGTGAGTCAGTATCGACTCGATGGCACCTAACAACAACAATTAGGTTGTGGATCAATTTTGATTTAAGTTTTATGTATAGTGTGAGACAGGTAGAGATCACATTCTTTTGCATATGGAAATCCTGTTGTTTCAGCAACATTTATTGAATGGTGCTTTCTTCAGTGAATGGATTTGCCCCCCTTGGGTACACTTCTGGACTCTCAATGGTATTTCACTGGTATATATGTCTATCTTTATGCCAGGACCACATTGTTTTGATTATTCTAGCTTTGTAGTTAAGTTTTGAAAATGGGAAGTATGAGTGCTCCAACTTTGGTATTCATTTTCAATATTGTTTTGACTACTTGGGGCCCCTTACAATTTCATATGAATTCGAGGATTGACATTTCTGCAAGCAGGGTTGCTGGAATTCTTCTAGGTATATTTGTATACATAGAAATTAAGGAAGATTGTAGAAGAATTGATGCATTTGAGTTATGGTATTGAAGAAGAATATTGAAAGTACCATGGACTGCCAAAAGAACAAACAGATCTGTGTTGGAAGACGTACAGGCAGAGTGCTCCTTCGAAGCCAGGATGACCAGACTCATCTCCCACACCTTGGATATATTATCAGAAGGGACCAATCCCTGGAGAAGAATATCATGTTGGGTAAAGTGGAGGGTCAGAGAAAAAGAGGAAGACCCCCAACGACATGGATTAGCACAGTGGCAGCAGCAGTGGACTTTAAACAGCAACAGTTGTGAGGTTGTGCATAGGGTTGCTACCTATGAGTCAGAACCAACTCGACTGCACCTAATAACAATATATACCGGTAGTAAATATGCACACTTTGTCATTCCTTCATTTGTACAGTGCAACTTAGAAAGTACAAGGCCATTTGACTTCAGCGGAGAAAGGAGGTAAAGAATGTCCCTGAAATACTCTAGCTCCTTGAGACAATGAAAGAATCTTAGCAGGAGGCTAAGTATACTGCCCCAGGTAACAAAAAATCACATCCCTGTAGTCACAGAAAACCAAAGGGCAAATGTGGAAGCCAAATGAGCTGCCACCTCATCTTCTGTCTTAAGTACCAGTCTGATCACTCTCATCCCCTAGATGGAATTCTCTAAAACCTTGGATCCCCATCGCCCCCAGGAAGATATAGAACATGCCAAGGAGTCGAGATTTCATTTGCATCTTGAAAAAGTGGATTGTTAAGTGTAGTCAAGTGGATTGACTTGATATAGTTCTATCCATCACCTTCAAATGATTGGGTTGTTGTTGGTGTTGTTAACTGCCGTTGAGTCAATATCGATTCATAGTGAACCTGTTTAGGATTTCTGAAGAGCAGCTGGTGAGCTTGAACCACCAACCTTGCAGTTCAAAGCGACCTTGTGTGCAGTGCATTAACCCACAGCACCACACCAGGACTCCAATGATTGGGTGAACCCATGAAAATAGGGTGTATGGGACTCTAATTTGGGGTTTGGTTGTTTTGCCATTCTGCTGGGTTTAAAAGGAGTCATGTCAGAACAGATGATCCCAGGACCATCAAGAAAGAAGAGCCACTAGTGGAGCCCATCCTTTGGACCTTAAGATCCTTTCACAGAGAAGTGCTGGCAGCAGAAGCAATGGCGTGGAAAGAGATAGCAGCAGGTTTCCTGGCTTAGTGCCTTTGAGCACAAGGCTGGTTTGAAGAACTGGGTGCCCTTTGGGCATTCATCAGGAGAGCTAAAGGAGCTGGTAACACTTGCTGAGGCAGGGCAGAGGCCAACAGGCCATGTGACTGCAAAGTAGAGGATCAGAGAGGTGTACCTGTGACATGGCTAAGAAGAGGTGCTCGGGACTGAAGAACTGCTGTGTCCTAAGTTGTTTCTGATCTCAGATTGCACCCTGCTAACGTCCCTAATAAATGCCATCATCACAAGAATTGTCTGTGAGTTCTGTGTGGTCATTACAATGGATTATTGAGCCCAGCAGCGAAGTAACAAGAGGCATGGGAAAAACAGTTGGTGGCAGGATGCTGTAAAGAAACCTGGAAGGTGGGAGCACATCTGTCCTTTGCCTCATAGGAATCAATCTTGGGCTGATGTGGAGTTTGATTCTTCTTCACCCCTGTGAAGTTGGAGGTAAAAAAACAAAAACAAAATCCTGCTGGAATAATGTTGTTGCTGTTGTTAAGTAACGTTGAGTCGGTTCCAACTCATAGTGATCCTGCACAGGGTTTCCAAGACTGTAAATCTTTATGGGAGCAGACACCTCATCTTTCTCCTGCAGAACATCTGGTAGTTTTGAGCTGCCGACCTTGAGGTTAGCATAGCAGCCCAATTCGTAACCACTACACTACCAGAGTTCCTTGCTGGAATGATACTGCTACCAAAAGGACAAATGTGGAGCATTGCTCCCCCTTTTCAGGACAGCACCCTCACTTGGTTACAGCACATAAATATAGGCCTGAACTTGCCACGGACTGTCTAGGAGGTTGTCCAGAGGCATTTCTTATGTGCCAGCCCAGCACCAAAGACTGTACCGCACCCTACAGAACCTGGAGTACAACATCGAGGGACCAATCTAGGAGAAGACTGGCTAATGGACTTCACAGTGATGTCCCTGAGCCCCAGGAAGCTACAAGTATTTGCTGGTTTGTGTGGATACATACTCTGGGTGGGTAAAGGCTTTCCCTAGCCCAACAGAACAAACATTAGAGGTAGCAGTAGAGATTTTGTTAAAGGAGCTTATACCCACACTTGGACTCCTCGTATCTATTCGGAGTGACAATGGAGGGGGCTTTGTAGCACAGATCACCCAAGGGCTCAGTGGGGTCTTAGATATAACTTGGAAGTTATGCTCCTCAAGGAGACCACAATCCACTAGAAAAACTGGGAAACGAGCCATAGGATAAAACAGACACTCATTAAACTTTGCTAGGAGACTAATCTCAACTGGCTCCAAGTTCTGCCTATTGCCCTATTTAGAATCTGGGTGACCCCCTGAAGCAGGCTCAAGTTGAGCCCCTATGAAATGGTGTATGGAAGACCATTTCTAAAGAAGCTTCTTTAGTTATGACTGAGGTGTTGTTGTTGTTAAGTACCGTGGAGTCTGGTTCCAACTCATAGTGGCCCTGCACAGGGTTTCTGAGGCCAGAAACTCTTTACAGGAGCAGAATGCCTCATCTTTCTCCCATGGAACCACTGGTAGTTTCAAACTGCTGACCTTGAGGTTGGCAGCCCTACTCGTAAACACTACGCTACCAAAGACTGAGAGGTAGACAAGTGAAACTGGACCAAATCTTGGAGCACAGCAATAAACTACATTAACCAACATGCTTCTCTTCATTTGCCCTTCCCCTCTAATACCTTACTCCATAGGTTCCAGTGAGGAGACCAAGTCCTTATCAAAGCTTAGAAGAATCAGCCCCTGCAGGACCAGTTGAACCCGCAGTGGGAAGGGCTTTATGAATTTCTCCATAAAGTTAGGTGGAGTAAAGACTTAGGGCCATTACACCTTCAATCAGTCCACCGTCCGCCCCACAGACTCCTACTTCTATGAGTCCCTCTTGGACTTGAAGTTTAAAAGGCAGTCCAATAAGTAAGATGATCAATTGGCATGTTTTCTTTATTCCTCTTTTTTTTTTTTTTCCCCAGGGGAATCTTCTAGAAAACGAAACGGAAATACCCAGAATATTGCAAATGCGAGGACAAATAATTGATGGCTGGAAATACATTCACCCTGTCTTGTGTAGTGTCCACCCTCTGCCCTATTGGACCAATTAACTAGGTTGAGAAAAGAACCATATTCAGTCTATTATTTATGATTTTAAGACTTAGGTCATCTTTAGGGTTTCCTCCATAGCAGATACCAGTAAGAAAGACAATCTAGGCTTCGCAATCCATATTCAAGACCTTCGTTTGTCATACTCAGGGATTTATTATTTGGGAAATATGCAAAAAGGTCTCCGTTGGACTCGGAATAATCAGAAAAATAGAAACTAAAGTAGCCATAGTAAGTTACCAGGAATTGGTACACATCACGGATAGATGGCATTGGTCAATGTATGGATTTGTGGCCATGTCCCAGGCCATGGTCACAGCAAGAACTCTTAGCAAGTGCTGCATGTGCCACAACTTCCCTAAGCCCTGTAGTATCCCCTGTCAGTACCCACCATCCCCAAATACCAAATGATTCCTTAACCCAGCAACCCCCACAAGCCCCTTTAAGGGTCTACTTAGTTAGGAACCCTTTTTCAATACTTTGCTTTTCTCTCACCAGGATTTCCAACCACCCTAGGGCAAGAGGTTGGAAAATACATTCTCACACACCCTAGGCTAAACTGCCACAACAAATGTAACAGAACCTTAAATGTCTTCTGGTTGCAGCGTGCTCATTCGTCTATCTCAGACACTGTATCACTTTGTGCTCTACCTCAGGGTGCATTTTTATGTGGGGGTCAAGCTTATCTCAACAGTCTTGTTTCTCACCGTATACTTGGGACATTCCGTACTTGAATGGTATCCATTTCACAGGACAATGAACACTAGGTTTTTTATATGTCCCCTATTCAAGTATGCAAGGAGCCCGGGCAGCATAGCGGATTATTACAAGTTGAGCTGCGAACTGAAAGCTCAGCAGTTTGAATCTCTGAGTCGCTCCATGGGAGAAAGATAAGGCTTTCCACTCCTGTAAAGATTCACAGCCTCAAAAGCCCTTTACAAGGTCATTATGAGTCAGAAGTGATGCAGCCACCATCACCATTCAAGTACATCAGAAAATAACAAGCGATGACAAGTTCGCATCTTCCCAGGGTTTAAAAAGAGAAAAATCTGTTCTCTGTAAATTCTACTTCTTTGAGTTTTATGTGGCCAGGTACCAATCCCATTTCAGGAAACAAACAAACAAACAAACAGGATTTGGATGGTGTCTTTGTTCTCCAGTGTAAATAGAATCTCACAGTTTAGGAGCCTAGAAGTCCAAATTCATTGTGCCAGCTTTACAGGGAGGCCTTTTCTTCTTTGTTGGCTATGGTGAAAAGTCCTTGTCTCCTTTCAGCATCTGGAAAGTCCAGCATTCCTTGGAGATCTCCATGCATCTTGGCATCAATTGTCCCCTGGATCTAGGAATTTCACAGTGCAGGGACACCCCCCCGCCCCAGGTCTAAAGGATGCCCTCCACTCCTGCCTCTTTTTTTCTGGTGTTAGTAGGTCCTTCTCCTCTACTCACTTCTCTCTTCTTTTAAATCTCAAAAGAAATTGACTCAAGATACTCCCTAGTCCTGTAGTTGCATTTTACTTCATTAACATGATAGAACCGAGGATTTACAACACACAAGATAATTGCATCAGACCACCTCATGGGGGTGATTGCATTATATTAGACCTCATCATGGGGATTACTATCCCTTAACTGCCAAACCACTGAGAATCCAGACCCAGTCAAGTTGACACAAAACCTTAACTAGCACAGATGGGATTTCTTTAGGACTAGAATACATGGCTTAGGTGTCCACGATATGGAGTTTGCCATCCAGAATTTGTCACTCACCATCCATGGGTACCAAAAAAGTGTTGAGAGTCCAACAGGTTTTATTCAACTCCTTGGTTGAGGTGGTCCTAGACAACCCCATTGTTCTTGATTTTCTGCTGGCAAAACCAGGCAGTGTCTGCGTGGTCATCAATAGATGTGCTGTGCATGACTCAACACCTGTGGGGAGGTAGAACTCAGACTGAAAGCCATTTATCAGATAGCTACTTGGACTTGGCCCTGATCTTGACAGGACTCAGGATGGGCTTGGCTGGTGGGTCTTTTACCTACTTTGAGCTTGTGGTTAACTCCTGTTCTCACTCTCTTTGTTACAATAATCCTGCTTTGTATCTGTGTACCCTGCCTAGTGGAGCTCTGGTGTTGCATTGTAGGATCAGCACTGGACTGCTAACCACAAGATCAGTGATTCAAACCCATCAGTTGCTCCTCAGAAACCCTATACAGGGTTGCTATGAGTTGGAACTGACTCCATGGCACTTAACAGCAACAACACTGCCTAGTTAAGATAGTCGCAGGAGGCATACCTAGGAGTACCGGAGCAGCTAATGTTTTGGATTGGCTTCTTTGTCCTATCACCCTCTACAGGTGGATGGTGTGGTGGTGGCCGTGTGCATTATAGTAGGTTCCAACATATATCAACCCTGTATAGGGTTTCGGAAGCTGTAAATCTTTATAGGAGCAGAAAACCTCATCTTTTTCCTGAGAAGTGACTGGCAGATTCAGGGTTCCTTTACAGACAGATGTTGTTGTGGTTAAGTGCCATTGAGTCAGTTTGGACTCATACCGACCCTGTATAGGGTCTCTGAGGAGTGGCTGGTGAATTTGAACTACCGATCTTATGGTTCAAACTGACCTTGTGGTTGAGTGCTTATCCTACAGTACCACACCAGGACTCTACCAAATCCTACAAGAATTCACTGACTTCCATCAGTTTTAAGGACCACCCCCTCCAAATAACCAGTTTCCCTCATAAGTCCGCATTTATGACTCTAATTAGCAGGAAGTAGCCATGAGTGGGAAATTAGCAAAAAGTGGGGGAACTGATGCCGCAACTGGTTAAGGTTACATCTTTTAAGCAGAGAAGACATTTTATTAAACCAGTACTATTAGTGACCACACAGACAACTGCCTGTTTAAGAACAATGGGGTTGTCTAGGACCACCTCAACCAAGGAGTTGAATAAAACCTGTTGGACTCTCAACACTTTTTTGGTACCCATGGATGGTGAGTGACAAATTCTGGATGGCAAACTCCATATCGTGGACACCTAAGCCATGTATTCTAGTTCTAAGGAAATCCCATCTGTGCTAGTTAAGGTTTTGTGTTAACTTGACTGGGCCGGGATTCTCAGTAGCTTGGCAGTTAAGGGATAGGTTGATTAGTAGTTAACTCCCATCCCAAAGACTATTATGTTGTTGTTGTTAAGTGTAGTCAAGTCGGTTCTGACTCATAGCACTCTTGTATAGAGTTTCTAAGGAGCAGTTGATGAGTTTGAACTGCTGACCTTGTGATTCAAACCGACCTTGCAGTCCAGTGCCTTATCTCACAGTATCACACCATGACTCCAAGGACTATTAGAGGGATGAAGAAAAACTTGTTGTTGTTGTTAAGTGCTGTCAAGTCAGTTCCGACCCATAGCGACTCTGTATAGGGTTTCCAAGAAGCAACTGGTGAGCTTGAACCACTGACCATGCAGCTCAAACGACTTTGCAGTCCAGCACGTTAGCCCACAGCACCACACCAAAAACTACCTCTTATGAAACCAGCATGTCAAGAAAACCAGTAAAACCACTGATGACCAACTGATCACCACTGAAGCAGAAAATGCGTTGGAGACAGTATGTCTGGAGTGGTCAGCACAACCTGAGATAAAAGAATAAAATATTCCTGAAATTCCTTGGACACTACCCTGTGCCCAAGAGCCAATATTTTCCTTGAGGAGCCAGTCTTTGGAGGACACTTTGTTCCCCATCTCCTGTATATTCATATACATTCAACCTTGTTGCTCCAGCACATCCCCGTCTCAGAGGAATTTGGCTTCTTTGCAGTAGGCAGCTCCTATCTGCTGTTTGTGGTAACAAGATGAAAAGAGCATCAGAGTGGACAGTTTAATGTCATTGACTATGGATTTGTTATATTTCACTTCTCATTAGTTACAGTTTCCCACATGCTATTCACAATAAAACTCAGCGAGTACCATTGTGGTTTGTGGTTTTCCTGCTGTTGCGTTACAGTTGTCATGGAGTCCATTCCTACTCATGACGCCCCCACGTATGTCAGAGTAGAACTGTGCTCTCCAGGGTTTTCAGTGGCTATTTTTTCAGAAGGAGATCACCTTGTCTTTATTCTGAGACATTGTGAGTGGACTTGAACCTCCAACTTTTCAGTTAGCAGCCGAGTGTGTTAATCGTTTGCACTACCTAGGAACTCCAACTGTAAGTTAATTACCTCTAATACTTCCTATTCTCAATGTCAAGAAAACAAAAATCCTCACCACTGGACCAATAAACA
>NW_006408536.1:20651916-20652571 GCF_000296735.1 Chrysochloris asiatica
CGCTATGAGTTGGTTCCGACTCGATGGCACCTGACAACAACAACAACAATACTTCCTATTGGCAAACCAACTTGTTGACTAATTTGGTTAATAACTAATTTGATTAAGAATGTCATTTTCATAGACACCGAAGATATATGTTTCTTCTCTTTTTCACAACCAAGTCGTAAAGGATGTCAATTGGAAGTCGATATTAGAAAATACCAAGGATTTCTTGTAGTGTAGTAGATTATGAGCTGAGCTGCTAAACGCAAGTTCAGCAATTTGAATCTACCAGTTGCTTCTCAAGAGAAAGATGAGACTTTCTGCTCCCTTGAAGATGTACAGTCTCAAGAAAACCCTATACAGGGTCACTATGAGTTGGAACTGACTCAGTGGCCCATAACAACCATCACCACAACCACCATTGTTGTTGTTGTTGTTAAGTGCTGTCGAGTCAATTCCAACCCATAGCGACCTTGTTTTGTATAGGGTTTCCAAGGAGCAACTGATGAGCTTGAACAACCGACCTTGCAGTTCAAATGACTTTGTAGTCTAATGCATTAGCCCACAGCACCACAACAGGACACCACCATTACAGATATCAGTGGTGCTCAGACTGTATGCACGCTAGGTCCACGTGATAAGCACTGGACTGCAAAAGAAAAGGCTGGTG
>NW_006408536.1:20653542-20665805 GCF_000296735.1 Chrysochloris asiatica
GGGGCAGGCTTGCAGGGTATACCCTTTGGTTGGTTGATGATGCATGAAGGGGATTGTAACCATGGCAATGAAACGATATAGGATTGAATGAATGTAAAACTAATGTTCTCCTATGTAAATTATCAGATAATTCACAATAAAACATAAAAAAAAAAAGACAGGCTGCGGTGATTTTGTAATGGACATTAGGGAAAGTCCAGATATAGTTTTGGTTGTCAGTAGTTGTGGGATGCTACTAGCACCAAGGTGGGTAGGGGCCAGAGATGCTTCTAAACATCCTATAACTCACAGGATAGTCTCCCACAGCCCAGGATGACCCAGCCCCTATGCCAATAGTATCAGGGTGACAAGTGTTGCTCTAGGCATTTCACCCAGCTTTTCCTAACATTATCTTATGTAACCATGGTTGATTTATTAAAATGAAAAAAATAACTTTGGTTCAATACTATTAATTACACCCCAGACTTCATTCAGATTTTCCTAGTTCACCAATGTTCCCAGATCTCCATACTCCTCTGTGCCCTACACTTTGTGACAGTTACTCAGTCTTCCCTTCTTTTTCATGACATTGACACATCTTTCATTTTACAAAGATAAAAGGAGAGAGAAGAGAGCAGAGAATGAGAGACATATTACCGTCAAGAAAGAAGAGCCAGAAGTGGGGAGTGTCCTATGGACCAGTGGGGCCGGGGGGTGGGGCCCTGAAGCTCCTAGATCCAAGGGAAGATTGATGCCAAGATGAATGGTGATTTCTAAGGAATGCTGGACCTAGAGATGGTGAGAGCCAACAAAGAGAGAAAGCTTTCCTTGGACTTATAGCCTCCTAAACTGTGAGAAAATAAATGTTTGTAAAAAAAAAAAAAAAGGAAAAGAAAATCAATCGATGTATTGCATTGGACAAATCTGCTGCATGAGACCTTTAAAATCTTAACAAGCAAAGATGTCAGTTTGAAGACTAAGGTATGTTCAATCCAAGCCATGATATCTTCGATGGCCTCATATGCATGTGAAAGCTGGACAATGAGGAAGGAAGACAGGACAAAAATTGATGCATAAGGAAGACAGGACAAAACATTGAATTATGGTGTTGGTCAAGAATTTTTAAATTACCATGGACTGCCAGAAGAACAAACAAATCTGCTTGGGGACAGTACAATCAGAATGCTCCTTAGAAGTGAGGATGGAGAAACTTTGTCTCACATACTTTGGACATGTGATCAGGAGGGACCAATCCCTGGAAAAAGACATCATACTTGGTAAATAGAAGGTCAGTGGAAAAAAAAAGGAAGACTCTCAACAAGATGGATTGACATAGTGGCTGCAACAATGGGCTCAAACACCGAATGTGAGGATGGTGCAGGACCAGGCAGTGTTTTGTTCTGTTGTACATGAAGCCCCTATGCATAGGAACAGACTCAACAACACCTGACAAGAAGAACAATGCATGAGGTTGTCTGTTCTCCACACTTCTACCAACACGGTAGCCTAGCAAATTTGGGGGTCTCTGCTAATTTGGTAGGTGAAAAATGATATTTCAGGGTAGTCATTTATTTTTAAGGACCCCCCCCCCCAGTGGCATAGTGGGTAAAATGTTGTGTTGCTAACTGTAAGCTGGTGGCTTGAACCCACCAGCTGCTTCATGGGAGAAAAAAAGCTTTCTAATCTTAGAACCCTACGTAGTTCTGCTTTTTCCTGTAGGGTTGCCATGCATGTGAGTCAGAATTGCCTTGTAAGTGGCTTTGCTTCTGGGTTTAATTTTGTATTTCCCTTTTTATAAGGCTAAACATCTTTTCATATATTTATAAGCACCTTATATTTATAAGTCTGTTTATGCCACTCTGCTGTGGGCCTTTTAGCAATTGATTTCGGAAAGCTCTTAGTAAATGAAATCTTTCGATTTTGTTACTGCTGTGTCTCAAACACCAGGGATAGTACCTAGCACTCAGTAGTGGTGGCTGAATGAGTCTGAATTCCCTGCTTACCACCTCTCTTTGATTTATTGTGGCTTTCTTCATGCAGGGCTGAAAAAAATGTGCTTTAATTTACTAATTACTTTCTTTATGACATCGAAGTTTTGATGAATATTTAGAAAATCTATTTCCATTAGAAAATGTGAAAGAATTCTGCTGTGTGGATCCTTGGATTTTTAAGGTGGTATTTACCACATTTCAATTTTTGCTGCATTTGGAATATATTCTTGTGTAAGGTTTGAATGACGAGTCCAACTTTTTCCCCTTCAAATTTCTGCTTAGTTGTTCCCCAAATCCATTTATTATGTTTTTTCTCCACTGACCTAATACTTTTATTATTGTATATTTGTGTGAACTTACTAATTTGTTCCATTCATTGATTTACCTCTTTACTCATGCGCCAGTATTTACTATTTAATTAATGAGGCTTTCTAATCTTGTAAGGTAGGCAGTTCAAATCTTCCAGCCGCTCCTCAGAAACGCTATACAGGGTCTCTACAAGTTGGATTCAACTAGATGGCACTTAACAACAACAACAACAACAATCTTGTCCAAGGAGTCCTGGTGATGCATGGTTAAAGCGTTCATCAGCTAACGAAAAGGTTGGCTGTTCAAACCTATCAGTAGCTTCATGGAAGAAAGGCTCCCCATAAAGATTACCACCTAGGAAACTTGATGGGGCAATTTCATTCTGTCCAGTAGGGCCACTATAGTCAGGATCGACCCAATGGCACACACCAACGATAATCTTGCAAGTCTAATCCCCCCTCATTTACCTTTTTAGATTTTTTTTTTCCTGGCAACTCAAGCTGTTTTGTTTTTCCTTGTGATCTTTAAAAACAGCATATCTATTTTTAAACATCTGTTGGCATTTTATTGGGACAATATTCAGTTTATGGAGAGTACACAATTCATGGAGCAGAACAACTTAGGAACTGACATCGAAGATGTCTTCCTGTTCAATAACATGGTATAATTTTTACTAGTAGAAGTATTCTTTTGTGTTTCTCAAAAATGTTTCAAAGTTTTCTTTTAGCATTCCATGCTAAGTTTCTTATGTGGTATGTTATTTTGTTTTTGCTTCCATTATAAGTTAGGTGCATTACTTTGTTATATCGTCTAACTGTGCTTTATACATACCTAAATAATTTAATTCAGTGTATTAATATGATACTCACTGTTGAATTATCTTAGTTTTGTAATATTGATTTTCAAATTTCCTTGATTATTATTATTTTTTGGTGATTATGAATTTTCAGAGATTTATTTTTCTTCTCTGTTCAGCACAAGGATCAAGAAAAAACATTTTATTTATGTATAATTTGTTGCAATGGATCTGTCTAATGTTAACTATTGCATTGAAAAATTCATGTTAACCCAAGTATTTAACAAATAGCCTGGCATGAGCACTAACCTGTTAAGACCATGTACCAACTATAGCAATTGACATAGCTTTATCAGCGTGCAAGGAACTCTGGTAGTGTAGAGGTTACGAATAGGGTTGCTAACCTCAAGGTCAGCAGTTTGGAACTGCCAGTGGTTCCAAGGGAGAAAGATGAAGAATTCTGCCCCCTCAAAGATTTACAACCTCAGCAAACCCGATGCAGGATCACTATGAGTCAGAACTGACTCCACTGCACCAACAAACCAATCAGTATCATCATGCCCTTGTCAACTATCAATCCTGCATGGGGGTGAAATCATCAGGGAGTTTATTTTACTTCAGGCAACTCTCACTGGTGCTTAATCCTCTGGGCCTGGTACATTCTTCACAAGGGAGGCTCAAAGTTAATAGGTTGGCACATTTTGTTTCTGTTTTTGATTTACACATTTTGCTTTTGATTTACAAAATTCAGCTGGCACATATTCTTTTTTTAAAAAAAGTTTTTATTGTGAATCGAGTGATAGTGTACATGGGAGAACATCACCTTTACGCTCATCCTATCATATTTTGTTTCATTGCAGTGGCTACAATCCCCTCCATGCATGATCATTCAACAGCATTTGCTTCCATTCCCTCTGATTTTTTTTTTTGAATGTACACCGAAGCACTCAGGAATATACCAAAGGGTATACCCTGCAAGCCTGACTCCAGCCGCCAGCACACAGGCCCTCTCCCTCCATGAATCAAGAGTTCCCAGCCACTCTAGCTCTCCATGTCATCGTCTCTGCCTCCATCTTTGGTGTCACTGCTTCTCTGGATAGGGCTCCACACTCTGCTTTTCTCTCTTGATGGTCCCAGGGTCCTGTGCTCCTGGACTGCAAGATCAATTGCTCCCTTCCTTTTCTTATAAAACATCTACCTTTACATTTGCAACAATTGCCAACAGTCCTGATACCTACCAGTGATTCACTATTGAACCACAAGAGTCTTATTCCCATCTCCTTTCACCAGCCCCATCTAGACAAGTTGAAAATCACTCAGTGGGGATTCTACCTTCCCCTGCTCCCTCTTGTAAACTCATAAGCCAGTCACTTCATGCCTTTTTAGCCCCCCATTTTAGGTCCTCGATTAAAAAAATTTTTTTGGTCAGTAGGATAAGCACTGTACCACAAGGTTGATTTGAACAGCAAGGTTGGTAGTTCACTCACCAGCTGCTCCTCAGAAACCCTATACAGGGTCGCTATGAGTCGGAACTGACTTGACGGCATTTATCAACAACAACAAGTGTTATTGGCTAATACCAGATTAAATTACATTTAATTTAATATTTAATATGCTAATAATAGTGGAACTCTGGTAGCATAGTGGTTATGAATTGGGCTGCTAATCTCAAGGTCAGCGGTTCGAAACTGAGGCTTTCTCCTCCCATAAATATTAACAGCCTCTAAAACCCTGTACAGGATTGCTATGAGTCAGAATTGACTCCATGGCATACCACCACTGCCACCAATAATAGTGGGATTAATAGATATTCATTCTGAATTAAGGTATTATTTACTTTTGAGTTGAGCTCAATCTATTTTATCATGCTAATGATATTCCACTTCTCCACCCCCACCCAATCTTCTTAGCCCTTTGTAGTCTTGTAAATCCACAGCTTGCCCAAAGAACCTAACTTTAAAATATAAGAGATTTTGTCACTGAATGTTGAAGTAGATTCCTCATAAGATTAACCTATTGATAATCTGTTTCCATTGAGCCCTATCTCCTCCCTGGCAAGTACCCCACCACAGCAAGTGAGTGTCATCTACGACTCACTTTCAGAAAGGACAGAAACAATGTTCAGTAGACTCCAGAACAAACGAACTTTGGCCAGGAACAGAAAATCACTGGAAAGACATCATCAGACCAACTTGAACAACATTTAGAGTCTAGGAGTTCAACAAACTACTTCCTGGCCAAGGATTGTAACCCCACCCCAATGCATATTCTTGACCATTCCTTGGAAACTTGTTACTTGTTACATATTCCTTATGCCTCCATTTCCTTCCTGGTGTCTATGTATAAAACTGTAACCCCCTTTTTTTCCTGCAACTTGCCTTGCCAACGATGCTCCCGACTTGCTCCTTGCTTGGTTAACCAAACTAAAGCCTTCCCTTTCACTGTGACCTAGATGCTGTTTATTCTTCAACCACATTGAGTGAGACCTTCGTTGGTACCATTTCAGGTGAACTAGCTAGGAGATCCGTCACTTAGCATCAAGGGCCAACTCCCCAGTGGCACCAGAACAGTTCCAACCAGCACCTAGGATTTCTTTTAGGCCCTTTGAATAACACTGAGGAGGAGCCTGTCCAGCACCATAGCAGGTCTCTGAAGGGGAAAGAAGAACACAAGATTTCCTGGGAAGGCCTATTCTGTTTGGAATCTGTGATACTTGTACCTGTAATCTGGTTGCGAAAACGCCAGTTAAATGTCTATTGTGCATTGTGGAAAAATAGCCTGATATTCAGGCACTAAGGGGTCTGGAATTTGAGTATGCGGAGACATACACGCGTGACCAATAGCACTTACGTTTGTAACATCACAATTTGACTCTGAATCTGTTTGAGAATTTTGGTTTGAACCTAGGTATGGGGAATCGGTAAGGAATCCCTGAGTGTTCCCTTTTAGGAGGCATCCTTTAAAACTGGTAATATTTTGGTTATGACCCTATGAAAAAGAAAAGAATGATATTTTTGTGTAATGAAGCATGGCCACAAAATGAATTACAAGGGGTCTGTTGTTGTTAAGTGCTGTCAAGTTAGTTTCAAGTCAAAATGACATCAGATAGCATTTCCAAGGAGTAGCTGGTGGGTTTGAACTGCCAACCTTGTGGTTCGCAGTCCAGTGCTGATCCTATAGTGCCACACTAGGAGTCCACAAGGGGTCTGTTGTTGTTAAGTGCTGTCAAAGTCAGTTCTGACTCATAGCGAACTTGTATAGGGTTTCCAAGGAGCAGCTGGTGAGGTTGAACCGCCAACCTTGTGGTTCAAACAGACCTTGTAGATCAGTGCTTTATCCCACAGCTCCATACCAGGACTTCAC
The DNA here is from genome assembly GCF_000296735.1 of Chrysochloris asiatica. Taxonomy (NCBI): domain Eukaryota; kingdom Metazoa; phylum Chordata; class Mammalia; order Afrosoricida; family Chrysochloridae; genus Chrysochloris; species Chrysochloris asiatica. Next base: position 20,659,981 of record NW_006408536.1, read on the forward strand.
GTGGGGTCTGTTGTTGTTGTTGTGAAGTGCCATCAAGTTGATTCTGACCCATAGCAACCCTGTATAGGGTTTCCAAGGAGCAGCTGGTGAGCTTGAACCACCAACCCTGCAGTTCAAACGACTTTGCAGTCTGACAAGGGGTCTGTTGTTGTTAAGTACTGTCAAGTCAATTCTGACCCATAGCGACCCTGTATAGGGTTTCCGAGGAGCAGCTGGTAAGCTTGAACCCCCAAACTTGCAGTTCAAATGGCTTTGCAGTGTGGCACATTAACTCACAGCACCACACTAGTGGCCCCCAAAATGGAACTCTAGATTATGACATTATTTTACAATTGGATCTCTCTTCTTCCCGTGTTGGAAAATGGAACAAAGAGCATTATGTATAAAAATGAAGAAACCTAGGAGTCTTGTAAAATCTATGTACAGACCCCTGTGGAAAAGACTAGTGCCCTTGTCTTGGCAGGAGGAGACTCATATGATCCTTTGAATCTTACTCAACCGCCACCTCTTTACCTGCCCAAGGCAGGCCCAGGCCTCTGACAAGGACCAGGCGGTGGGCATGGCCACAGTAATCTGTCTACTGCAGAGCCTTTCTTCCCTCCGCCTCATACATGACAAAGGACACCCTTGTCAGGGCTCCAATTTGATAATTTCTCGCCTGAGGCTTGAACAGAGCCAAGTACAGATTTCTTGAGGACAGTTAACTCTTCAACAGGCCCCTGTCCTCACACCAGATCATCCAGGGCCCACCGTTAGGGTCCATGCCTCTTTTACTTGCACAATTAGAAAACCTACACTCTAGGAGATAAAGAAGACCCAGTTAAAATGCAAGAGCTGTTTAATCTCAATTTTCCATTCTTTTGACTCAAATTAGGGCCGTAGTAGGCACTGTGCTTACCTCCAAGGATGCCAAAGCAGCAGCACACAGGAAATCTCAACATGGTAAACATTTTTTCCACCCAGGATCCCTTGTGGGACCAAAACCAACTTTACCAGCATGCCAAATTAGTCCTTTACCATGACTGTTTGCTCAGGGGGTTAAAGGATGAAGTCCCCAGGCCCAACAGGTTAAATAAAATTTATGCAGTTAAACAGAAAGTGGATGAATGCCTTCTTAAAGTACGTTTTTGCCACTTTCAGACAATATATGAATTTAGACCCAGAATCTCCTGAGAATGCTAGAATGGTTAATGCTATTTTTCTTGGACAAAGCACAGCAGACATTCGAAGAAGAACTGCAGAGAAGGTGGAGTAGGAAACTATGAAGCCCAGTTAGTTGAAACAGCCTTCTGAGTCCACCATAGCAAAGAAAGAGAAAGGAAAAAAGCCAGAACTGCAAGGGAAGATAGTCAGGTTAGACAGCAGGTCACCCTTCTTGCAGCTGCCCTGCAGGGACAAGATGAATGCATTAAAAGAGGGGAGCCCCCAGTCAAGGAGGCCCACAGCCATGCTCCTCTGGATAAGGACCAATGTACCTATAGCAAAGTATAAGGGCACTGGAAAAAGGAATGCCCCAACACTGACCTAGACACTGGGGGCTAGAACTGTTTTGAAGTATGTGGAGGTGTGTGTGAAATCCCAAACTTGCAGCTAGTCCCCAATGACCTTGGATATCTAGGGCTGAGCTGACGAGAACTGGAGCAGATGAAGATAAAGATGTTTGCTACTGTGTGAGCAAGTGTAAATTGCTACAGTTTGATGAACTGGACCTTTTTTGATGGATGCAGACACTCAAAATTCCAACTGAAATGGAAGGATTCCTCATAACAAGGATCAAGTATGTTTTCTCAGTACACTGGGTTGATAGGCATGGACAACTTAGACAATGACTATCAGAGATGGGGGCCTTTAAAGACATGAAGTGGCTCACTTACAAACTTTCCTAAGTATGTTTAGTTTCAGAACGAGGGCGGTAAGTTAGAATTCGCACAGAATACTTTTCTTCTTTTCCAGATGGATCTGAGAAAAGGGACTAATGATGCGATTTTATGACTCTATTGGGAGTAAGTAATTTTTAGCAGGATTAATTGCAATTGTCACAACTGCAGTTATAGAAGATGTGTAACTAAAATGGGGGAGTAGTTAATCTTTCATTTCATGAACAGAGGATTCCAGGACCATCAAGAAGGAAACGCATGAGTTGAACTTGAGATCCTACCCAGAAAAGTGATGACAGCAGAGATGGTGGCAGAGGCGATGGCAGGGAGAGATAGAGAAACTGCGGACTCTAGGCCCATGCACTGAGAGAGACTGTGTGCCTGCGGGCAGGAGGCTAGCTTGCAGAATGTGCCCTTTGGACGTTTTAAATGAATATATGTATTTTGTTTTGCATGTGGACATCAAATATGTGTGCTTTGTTGATTTGTGAAAAATAAGATGTAAAAGGAGGAAGCAGGATGACTGTTGTTGCAGGAAGGGGAGAGTAATCATTGGGATGAAACAAAATGTATGATTGGTTGAAAGTAAAGCTGATGATCTTGTCTGTTAACCTTCATTCAATTCATAATAAAAAGTTAAAAAAAAATAGAATGTCCCAGGATTCCCAAAGCAAATACGCAACTGCCTGCTGTTAGTTGTGAGAGTGGCTTAGAATAGAGGGAAATGGAGGACAAGAAATGGAGGAAGGGAAACCTGAGCCTCTGGTTATTTAAAATGTGGAGGAAAAACCAACCAAGTTTTTATTTGATATGTTGTTGATGTTGGTAAGTGTCTTCTAGTCATTTCCAACTCATAGTGACACTGTATAGGGTTTCTGAGGAGCAGCTGGTAGGTTTGAATTACTGACCTTGTGGTTAGCAGTCCAGAGCTTATTGTACAGCATCACACCAGGACTCTTTAGTTGATACTATCAAGTTGTTAAAATACTGTCGAGTCAGTTACAACTCATATAAACCCCATATAGGGTTTCCGAGGAGCAGCGGGTGGGTTTGAACTGCCGACCTTGTGGTTCACAGTTCAGTGCTGATGTTCAGAGCCTCATCAGGAATTGATTCGGGAGCTACTTATTCAGTTCTATCATACCTGGACGGCTCCATCTCTCATTTAAAAACTTCTCTAATGTTGGGATAGCATGCAAGGAAAAAGACCAGCATTTCCTTCAGCTGAATGTTTGCTCCCCAGGAAAGCTAAGACTTTGACACAACTTCCTTAGTATGCCAGAGTGCCACCTCCCACCACTAGGAAGAGATTTGCTTAATAAAATGCAAGCCTAGGTGTATTTTGTGAAAAGACAGATGCACATAGATATGCCCATCCAGAATAGGTGAAAAACACGCTTGCTATCATGCAGAACTCACTGGGATATAAAAGAAGAAAATGCACTGGACTGCAAGGTCTGTTTGAACCACAAGGTCGGCAGTTCAAACTCACCAGCCACTCCTTGGAAACCCTATACAAAGTCGCTAAGAGTCAAACCAACTAGATGGCACTTAACAACAACTATGACCCTGTATCAGGGTATGCTGACAATCTAAGTAACCCTAATGTTTGGGCTACAGGGCAACTGGGAAGAGCAATCAATGCTCAGCCAATAATCACTGAATTGTTCCCAAACATCACACCCCCCAGGGATAAAACAATATGCCACCCCATGAGAAGTTCAAATAACAATTAAAAAATTAACACATGATATATATATATATTTCTTTTTGCAATGGGGGTATTCCCAGAGTATCAGTCAGCCTTTAACTTTCCTATTTTACCAGTTAAGAGGACAGATTTTACAGGCTTGTCCAGGCTTTAAGAGCTATCAACCAGGTAACTTTTATAATATACCAGGTTGTAACTAATTCTTATACTCTCATCTCAATATTAACTACATCATGGAACTGGTTTTCTGTTACAGATCTCAAAGATGCTGCCTTCTATGTGCCCGTGGACTCTCATCAACGACAACAGATCAACTAGGTGGCTCACGCCCAAGGGCTGAAGAACTCCAATATTTTAATTGGGATCATCCTGGCATGTGAGTTACAAAGAACTCTAGCCAACAGAGTATGTAGTATAGTATGGTGATGGCCTATGAGTGGCTAGTGAAAACGAATTTGACCGTATGAAAGCCATTATAGTGACTTCAAACTTTCTAGCTGAGGTTGGCCATTGTGTGTCTAAAAACAAACTTCAGTTTGTGCAACAAAAGGTTACTTATTTAGAATTTTTAATCAGTGCAGGCCAGAGAGGACTCCAGCTGGAACAGAAACAGGCCGTATGCCAACTGACATCACCCACAACCTGCAAACAGTTGCAAGGACTTTTGAACATGGTAGGCTTCCTTATAAGCCTTTATGGAGTCCTGGTGTGCCTCTGTAGGATAAGCACTGGACCTCGAGGTTGATTTGAACCGTAAATTCGGCAGTTCAAACTCACCAGCTGTTACAGGGTAGCTATGAGTAGGAACGGACTCAACAGCACGTAACAATGACAACACAAGCCTTTATATTCTGTCCTGAAAGGCAAAGACAGACCCCTTCCAGTAAACTAAAACAGAATAGCAGGCCTTTGAACAACTCAGAGCAGCCCTATTAGAGGCCCCTGCTCTTGGACTACCCGACAGGCATAAACCTTTTGATTTACTTGTCCATCAAGGCAGTGCGGTCAGAGTATTGACCCAGTAACTGGAGTATTGGAAGAGGCCAGTGGCCTACTGCTCTTAAAACTTTAGACTTCATGACTAAAGAGTCTCCTGCTTGCCTAACGCTGTAGCCACTACTGACCTACTGAGAAAATCAGCCTATATGGCGTGCACCTTCCTTGAGCAAAGAGGGAAATATTGGATTGCACAGAGTTGCCCTGCACATTACCAGGTTGTTCTCATAGATAACCCCAATATTCACGTACAACCAGCCATTCTCCTACCCATAATTCCTACCGAAGAGCCCACTGTGCATAATGGCTGTCAACCCAGACATTCTCCTACCCATAATTCCTACCGAAGAGCCCACTGTGCATAATGGTATTAATTGCATAGTAGCCATAGACTTTTTGTTGTTGTTGTTGTTGTTGTTGATTTTAGGTGTTTTTTGTTGTTGTTGTTTACATTTTTATTGTGAATTGAGTGATAGTTTACACGGGAGAACATGAACTTTACACTCATCCTATCATGTTTCATTTCATTGCAATGATTACAATCCCCTCCATCATCATCATTCAACAACATTTGCTTCCATTCCCTCTGGTTTTTTTCTTTTCCTTTTTTTTTTTAATGTACACCTAAGCCCTCAGGAACATATAACCATTCAAACAAGCAAGGAAAGGTACATCCCGCAAGCCTGCCCCCCCCCCCCCCCGGCTGCCAGCACACAGCCTCTCTCCCTCCCTGAGTCCACAGTCCTCAGCTGCTCCATCTCTCCATGTCATCATCTCTGCCTCCATCTTTGGTGTCACTGCTTCTCTAGATAGGGCCATAGACTCTAAGTTAGTTGCCCTGATCTAAGAGACCTCCAACTGCCTGATTCATAACTTGAATTATACATGGATGGGTGTCATTTTATAGAATTGGAACAAAAGAAGATGGGATATTCTATTGTTACTCAGAAGTTTTAAAGGCAAATGCATTGTCCGAGGGGACTTCGGCAGAAAAGGCTGAAATTATCACCATGATATGGGCCCTCTGCCGATCCCAAGGAAAATAAGTCATGATTTACACAGATCCACATCACTTATTTAAAGTACTCAATGTGTACTTATTTAGAGTACTCCATGTAGGATCAACTATCAACACTCATGGAAGCAGCAGTCAAGAGATCAGCCGACGTATTGCATTGGGCAAATCTGCTGCACAGGAACTTTTTAAAGCGTTGAAGAGCAGAGATGTCAGCTTGAGGACC
>NW_006408536.1:20666163-20669355 GCF_000296735.1 Chrysochloris asiatica
TTCTGCTGTGCATGGGGTTACTATGAGTCGGTTCCGACTCGATGGCACCTGACAACAACAACAACATGCAGGCAAAAAGGACTTTTAAATTCAGCTGGAGAAGTCAAACATGTTCAGCATATTCTCCACCTTCTAGATGCAGTGTATTTACACAAGCAGGTGGCAGTAGTGCACTGCTGAGGTCACTAATAAAGCAACACCGTGATTGCCAAAGGCAGTCAGTCATAAAGCAGGCATAGAGACTAAAAGGGCTGCTACAACTCAAAGTCCAATAGTAATTGGAGTCCTCATTCCACCATTTCCCTTGCCTACAATTAATGAAGCTCTAGGATACTCACCAGAGGATGGGCACACTGCATCTCAGTAGGGATTAATCCCTCAGCTAATGGTATTGAACTTGGGATAGGGTATTACTTACTCCCCCAAACCACATACACCAAATAATTAAAAAAATACATTCATCCACACATTATGGACAAGAAGCTCTATACGACCTGGCACAGTGACACATAGTAGGCAAGGGCATCAGAACAGCCACCTGAAATAGTAATCAACATTACATGATGTAACAGAAGAACAACTCTAAGAACCATACCTTCATGCTGGTGGGTGCTCAGTCTCAGGGGCAAATCCCAGACAAAGACTGGCAAGTTGACTTTGCTGAAATGCCACGAGGAACTGAAACTTTCAAACAGCTCTTAGTTTTTGTTGATAATTTCAGCGGGTGGTTAGAAGCTACGGTTGTGGCAAAAAGAGTAATAGAAAACATCCTTCCCCGCTTTGACCTGCTTCAGTGTCTCTAGAATGACAATGGAACGCCTGTCATGACCACTGTCATCGGACTGGGGGCAACATATTTAGACATGGAGTGGTATTTCCATTGTGCCTGGAAGCCTCAGCCCAATGGAAAGATAGAACACATGAATATTGTTGTTAGGTGCTAGCAAGTTAGTTCTGACTCGTAGCGACCCCCATGTACACCGTAACGAAACACTGCACAGTCTTGTTCCAACCCCACAACAGTTGTTATGTGTGAGCCCATTGTTGCTGCCACTGTGTCAATCTATCTTGTTGGGGTTCTTCCTTGTTTTCATGGATCCTTCACTTTACCAGGCATGATGTCCTTCTCCAGGAATTATTCTCTCCTGATAACATGTCTGAAGTCTAAGAGATGAAGTCTTGCTATCCTCACTTTTAAGAAGCATACTTGTTGCATTTCTTTCAAGACAGATTTGTTTGCTTTTCTAGCAGTCCATGGTACTTTCAATATTCTTCACAACAATAATTCAAATGTATCGATTCTTCTTTGGTTTTCCTTATTCGTTGTCTAACTTTCATATGCATATGAGATTGGAAATACCATGGTTTGGGTCAGGCGCACCTTAGTCCTCAAACTGATATCTTCTCTCGAACACTTTAAAGAGGTCTTATGCAGCAGATTTGCCTAGTGACGTATATCATTTCATTTTTTGACTTCTGCTTCCATGAGTGTTGATTGTGGGTCCAAGTAAAATGAAGTGTTGACAAATTCGATCTTTTCTCTGTTTATCATGATATTTTTTATTGGTCCAGTTGTGAGAATTTCTGTTTTCTTTACATTGAGGTGCTCTCCATACTAAGGTCTAAAATCTTTGATCTTCATCAGTACATATTTTAAGTCCTCTTCATTTCCAGCAAGCAAGGTTGTAATATCTACATATCACTGGTTGTTAATGAGTCTTCCTCCAATCCTGATGCCATGTTCTTCTTCATATAATCCAACTTCTTGGATTATTTGCTCAGCATTCAGATTGAATAGTATGGTGAAAGGATACAATCCTGGGACACATCTTTTCTGATTTCAAACCATTCAGTGTTTCCTTGTTCTGTTCTAACAACGGATTCTTGGTCAATGGACAGGTTCCTTATAAGCACAATGAAGTGTCCTGGAATACCCATTCTTTTCAATATTATCCCTAGTGGGTTACAATTTGCACAGTTGAGTGCTTTTGCACAGGTAATAGCAATGAAGTTTCTTGTTCCAAGCCCTCCCTCTAAATCCAGCTTGAAGTTTTGGCAGCTCTGTCAGTGTACTAAACATTTCCTTTGGTATTCTGTCAATTCCTGGAGTGTTTTCCCCCTCAATGCCTTCAGTGCAGCTTGGACTCCTTCCTTCAATACCATCCGTTCTTGATCATATGCTACCTCCTGAAACAGTTGTACATCGATCAATTATTTTTGGTACAGTGACTCTGCATTCCTTCCATCTTCTTTAGATGCTTCCTACATGGTTCAATAGTTTTCCTGTAGAATCCTTCAATACTGCAAGTCAAGGCTTGCATATTTTTCTTCCTTTCTTTCAACTTGAGAAATCCTGAGGATGTTTTTCTGTTTTGGTTTTCTAACTCCAGGCCCTTGTACATTTCATTATACTACTTTGTCTTCTCGAGCTGGTATATATTAAAATAAATAGAATAAAACCTGTAATAGCTAAACATGGCAACATTATATAATGATAAAGGCAGTGTAATGAGCACCTTACTTAAATGGCTCCGCTTAATGATTTTCTAGAAGTTACAGACTTTTGAAGAAATGGAATCACCCATCGGATAAGTGGAAATGAAATGTATATGTCTACAGGCTCCATATGATCAGCACTGGGCTGCGAACCAATTTCTATATGTCTATGGAGACCTGGTGTGGTGCTGAAGGATAAACATTGGGCTGGTAACTGAAAGGTTAACAATTTAAACCCACCAGCCACTTTCAGAAACCCTTTATAGGGTCGCTATGAGTCTGAATCAACTCAATGGCACAGGACAGCAGGAACACATGTGTATGAGATACTTAGTGACATAGTAATTATGACACTATTTGATAAATTTTTAAAATATTATCAAGTATAATTAAGAAATAACAAAATGTTTGTTCACTTTAAATTATCAATTAATATTCGGATACACGAAGAAATAACATTTTTTGCCTATTGTGCAAAAATATTGTATTTCAATTCAGTGGTTCTTACCCAGGGGAATTTTTCCTTCCAAGGGACACTTGGGGATATTTGGAGATATTTTTGGTTGTCACAACTTGGGATGGGGGTGCAACTGGCATCTAGTGAGTGAGAGCAGAGACGTTGTGAAAAATCCTACAATGCATACGGTTGTTGTTGTTGTTGTTGTCAGGTGCCATCGAGTCGGAACTGACTCATAG
>NW_006408536.1:20670596-20673646 GCF_000296735.1 Chrysochloris asiatica
AGCAAAACTTTACTCGCTTGAGATATCAAAGAGATTGTCCGATGATCACAAAAGACTAATTCTGCCCCAAACGTCAATAGTGCTGAGGTAGACAAACAGTGATCCGAGCAAGTAAATTGCATCTAGAATCTCACCCAGTGTGTTTATTTCACTCTAACTCATGCCCTGCTGGACCATCAACACTTGGCTGGCTCAAGCTAAGCAAACCCTAGCTACCAGAACTCCACTGCAAGTTCTTTGTGCTTCAGAAGATTTCATTTGGATTTGTGGGAGTCCTTATTGATGAAGGCTAACCGTAAACCAAAGGCTCCAGGTCAAGTTAGAGCCATCTTTTGCCTAGCTCCACCTTAGGTTGCTTTGGCTTTTTGAGCTCCTGTATTAAGTTGTTGGACTCCTGATGTAGCACTGTAGGATAAGCAATGGACAGTGTACCACAAAGTTGGTGGTTCAAATCCACCAGTTGCTCCTTGGAAACCCTACACAGGGTCACTATAAGTCAGAACCAACTCGACGGAATTTAAGAAGAACAAAAATTTGTCAGCAGCATAACTCATTATTAGACCTAAATGAGCCTCAGGCCTTATTTTGGGGCGGGTATAGGAGTGACCATCAAGGAGCTCTGGTAGCGTAGTGGTTACGAATCTGGCTGTGAACCTTAAGGTCAGCAGTTCGAAACTACCAGCTGCTCCGTGGTAGAAAGATGAGGCTTTCTACTCCCATAAAGATTTACACCCTCGGAAACCCTGTACAGGGTCGCTATGGGTCGGAACCGACTCGACGGCACTTAACAACAACAACAAGGAGTGACCATCAGAGGTGGGCAGTTTGCCTTATCATGAATTTACTTCACACAATTTAATCCAGACTACTGAAACTATTGCAGTGCACACATCAAGATTCTTTGAGGCCCAACAGCATAGTTTAGATTCTCTTGCAGAGGTTGTTTTAGATCATAGAATTGCCTTTGATTTTCTGATAGCAGAACAGGATGGAGTTTGTGCAGTTGCCAACAACTCCTGTTCTACCTGTATCAACTCCTCTGGTGAAGTTGAAATAAATGTGAAGAAAATTTACGAGGCTGCTGATTGGCTACACGAATTCAATCAAGCAAACACACGTTAAGACATCTAAAGTGCCATGACATCAGCCCTGTCTATGTATGCCTAGTTCCTCCCCCTGATGGAAGCAGCCATAGCCATAATTAATCTTTGAGCCTTGTCTTTTTCATCTCTGTTATATTTGTATCTTTCAGCCTCCGGAAATTTCATTTACAGATGATGCTTCATTTACAGATGATGCTTCAATAGGAGCCATTTTCTTCTCCACAGTTAAACTTCAGTCCCCAGGCAGTTGGAAGCAGTTACTGAAGAATGACCTCTGTCCTTTTTCCTTGGTACTCAGTTTAACCTGAATCCCATTAAAAGAGGAAGGAATGTGACCCCTGCAATCTGCCTAGCCCTAGTAATCTTATAAGTCCCACAGCTTGCCCAATGAATGTACCCTTTGCGCATTAGGGATATCATCACAGGATGTTGAAGCATGTCTCTCATATACTGAATCGACTGATAACTTGTTTCCATTGGGCCCTGTTTCCTACCATGAAAGTATTCCACCACAGCAAGACTGTGCAGATTATAACCAGATCTGGCCCATGGAGCGTGTGCAGAAAGGCACAACTTTCAGTAGACCCTGGAACAAGAAAATTTTGGTCAAGGAAGAGAAAATCAACAGAAAGACGTTAGCAGACCAACACAGGCAACATTTAGACTCTAGGAGTCTGATAAGACTTCTTGGACAAGGATTGTAAAACCCCGCGCCCAATGCATATTCATGACCATCTCTTGGGAACCTTTTACATATTCATTATCCCCTCCATTTACTTTCTGGTGTATATGTATAAAACTGCAAGTGTCCTTTGCTGGTGATCATGGTCCTGGCTTGCGTCTTGCTTGATTCATCAAAGCAAACTCTTCCCTTTCCCTTTCACCTTGTTGCTCCCTTTCACCGATTCTGTATTTTAATTCTTCAGCCATGCTCAGTGAGACCTAGATTGGTTGCATTAGGGCTGTCTCTCTGCATTTCTATATTATTAAATAAAAATTTTTAAAATAGATTGTGAATTTTGTCAAATGCTTTTTAGGAATTTATGAATATGATAATACGGTATTTCTCTTTAAATGTGTTGATGTGATGAAACTATTAATAGTGCTTCTAATATCAAGAGAAGGAGCTCTGGCAGTGTAGTGGTTAAGAGTCAGGCTGCTAACTTCAAGGTCAGCAGTGTAAAACTACCAGCCCTTCTCTGGGAGAAAGATGAGACTTTCTGCTCCCATAAAGATCTACAGTTTTGGAAACTATACAGGGCCACTATGAGTCGGAACCGACTCCATGGCACATAAGCCTCACTGCCACCAGTGTCAAGTTCCACTTTGCATGTGGAACTCATCTGATAGAATGCACAGGACTCAAATTGACTCCATCTGTGACAAGAGGTGATCAAGAAGCTCAATATCATCAGCCAAAATAAGGCCAGGGGCTGACTACAGAACAGCCCACCAATTGTTCACATGTAAGTTCAGGCTGAAAATGAAAACAAGTCTACAAGAGCCAAAATATGACTTAGATATGTCCTACCTGAATTTTGAGACCACCTCAAGAACAGATTTAATGCTTTAGGCACTAATGACTGAAGACCCGAAGACATCATGTGAGTGACAGCAAGAACATCATACAGGAAGAAAGCAAAAGGTCACTAAAAAGACAGGATAGAATGAAAAATCCAAAGTAGATGTCAGAAGAGACTCAGAAACTTGCTCTTGAGCATAGAAAAGCTAAGGCAACTGGAAGACATGATGAAGTTAAAAGAATTGAGCAGAAAATTTCAAAGGGCAGTTGGAGAAGACCAAAAAAAAAAAAAAAAGTGTTATAATGAAATGTGCAAAGATCCAGAGTTAGAAGACCTCTTTAAAGTGTTAAAGAGCAAAGATGTCACTTTGAGCACTACAGTGCGCCTGACCAAAATGTGGTCTTTTCAATCGCGTCATATGCAC
>NW_006408536.1:20673746-20682684 GCF_000296735.1 Chrysochloris asiatica
AAATGTGCAAAGATCCAGAGTTAGAAAACCCAAAGGGAAGAACTCACTCAGCATTTCTCAAGTTGAGAAAACTGAAGAAAAAATTCAAGCCTCGACTTGCAATATTGAAAGATTCTGTGGAGTTCTGGTGTGGCGCTGTAGGATAATGCACTGAACTGCAAGGCTGGTTTGAATGCAATGTCAGTGGTTCAAACCCACCAGCTGCTCCTCAGAAACCCTATAAGTAGTACTATGAGTTGGAACCAACTCAACAGCACTTATCACCGCCAACAACAATAGGCAACATATTAAATAACACTGGAAACATCAAAGGAAGATGAAAGGATTACACAGTCACTGTACCAGAAACACTCGGTCGATGTTCAATCAATTTGAGAGGTACCATATGATTAAGAAGCAATGTTACTGAAGGAAGAAGTTCAAGCTGCAATGAAGGCATTGGCAAAAAACAAGGTTCTAGGAATCGACGGAAAACACAGAGAAATGTTTCAACAAACTGATGCAGCGCTGGAGGCACTCACTTCTCTGTTTCAAGAAATTTTGGAGACGGCTACCTGGTCAGCTGATTGGAAAAGATCCATATCTGTGCCCATTCCAAAGTAAGGTGACCCAACAGAAATCATCAAACAATATCAATAATATCACATGGAAGTAATGTTTTGCTGAAGATCATTCAAAAACAGTTGCGGCAGTACATCAACAGGAAACTGTCAGAAATCCTAGCTGGATTCAGAAGAGGGAATGGAACAAAGGCTATCACTGCTGATAACAGATGGATCTTGGCTAAAAGCAGAGAATACCAGAAAGATATTTATTTGTGCTTTATTGATTAGGCAAGGGCATTTGACTGGGTGGCTCTTAACAAACTATGAATCACATTGCAAAGCACAGGCATTCCAGAACACTTAATTGTCCTCATGAGGAACCTGCATATAGACCTCAAGGCAGTTGTTTGGCTAGAACAAGGCAATACTGAATGGTTTACCATCAGGAGAAGTGTGTGCCATAGCTACATCCTTTACCATACTTATAAAATCTGAATGTTGAACAAATAATCCAAGAAGCTGGATTCTACGGAGAAGATTGTGCCATCAGGATTGGAGGAAGACTCATTAACAACCTGCGATATGCAGATGACACAACCTTGTTTTTTGGAAGTAAAGACATTTTAACATACTTACTGATGTAGATCACAGCCTTCAGTATGGATTGCACCTCAATGTAAAGAAAACAAAAATCCTCACAGCTGGACCAATAACTAATATGATGATAAATGGAGAAAAGACTGAAGTTGTCAAAGACTTCATTTTGCTTAGATCCATAATCAACCCTGATGGCAGAAGCAGTAAAGAAATCAAAGGATGTATTGCGTTGGACAAATCTGCTGCAAAAGACCTCTTTAAAGTGTTAAAGAGCAAAGATGTCACTTTGAGCACTACAGTGCGCCTGACCAAAATGTGGTCTTTTCAATCGCGTCATATGCACATGAAAGTTGGATAATGAGAAGCATCGATGCATTTGAATTACAGTGTTTGTAAAAGAATATTGAAAGCCCCATGGACTTCTGAAGAATAAACCAATCTGTCTTGGAAGAATACAGCCAGAATGCTCCTTAGAAGCAAGGATGGTGAGACTTCATCTCTTGTTCTTGGACGTGTGGTCAGGAGCAACCAGTCCCTAGAAAAGGACATAATGATTGGTAAAATGAAGGGTCAGCAAAAAAAAGGACACTCTCCAACAAGATGGGCTAACACAGTGGCAATGACAAAGGTTTCAAACGTGGTAACAGTTGTGAGGATGGCGCAGGACTGGATGGTGTTTCCTTCTGTTGTGTATGGTGGCATTATGATTGGAGCCAATTGGAAGCCACCTAACAACAACAATCAACCATCAAACCATGTTTTATTACTGGAAAAAGTGCTGTTTGGACAAAGATTATACTTACAATGGAGTGCTAGATTCTGTTGCTAATATTTTATATAGTGCGTTTTTTTTTCTTCTTTAATATTCTTCAGAGTTACTGGCCTATTCTTTCCTTTTGGGTTCAATCTTTGATGTATCTTGATATCAGTGTTATACTGGATTCATAAAAAAGAATTGTGAAGCTTTTGTTTTTGTGAGAATGTTTTTAATCAGTAAAAATCCCATCCAACATGAAAAGATAACTAATGCCACTAAATTGTACACATGAAAAACATTGGAAAGGCAAATGATTTGTTATGTAAATCTTGACAGAAAGAAAAGGAAAAAAGAGTTGAAAAATTCTATGCAAAAAAGTAAAAGTAGTAATTATTGTAGTTTAGTTACATTATAAATTTAAGTGTTGCTGTAGTTACCATCGCTTGAACTTAGTTTCTATGATTAAAAATGTATCCAAAGTCGAAAGAACTGATTTTGAATAAAATGTCTGAAATCTAAGTGCAATTCCTTTCAGGATCTGAAAGAGTTTTGAAGCATATATTGCTAGCCTTCATTCTTCCATTTAAAGGGGCTGTAATTTATATAAATGTTCACATTTATATATAAAATATGAGTAAATAATATACACACAGAGTCCTGGTGAGCAGGATAAGCTACCCGCAAAGTTGGTGGTTCAAATCCACCAGCCACTTCTGGGAAACTTTATACAGGGTTGTTATGACTTGGAGCTGACTCAATGGCACTGAACAACAACAACAAGAACAGTACACACACATTCACCATCAAGTATGAAAGGTAATTGGGTCTGTTCTCTTGTGTTTTAACTCCTAGCTCTACTTGAAACATCTCCCAATTCGTGTCCAAACTGAGATAAGATGCCAGTACATTTTAATAAAAAATGTATAAGCTTTACAAAATGTTAAAAAAGAATACCAAATTCTGAGCCCAGCCCAATCTGATGAGGGTGCACTTGAACTTGCTTCGGTCCAGGTTGTAGAGGGAGCTTACCTGACCCTGATCATCCTCTATTGGTTTCTTCTTAATGATCCAAGTGATGGATTCGGAGAGTGGTGGCGTGGTCAGAGACCCCGAGTAGGTGCAGTAATCTGGGCAGGTGGGCACCAGGCAAGAAGGGTCAAAAGGCCCAAATTCCACCAGGGTGTTCTGACCAAGAGAAGGGGTCACCCAGTCAGTGTTTGGTGCAGTCTTAGTGAAAATACTAGACCAACAATCTGCTAGAAATCCAAATAAACATTTGATTGTACCATGGACTTACAAACAATAAACACATTCAGAAAAGGCGAGCCATTCCTGCAAAATGTTCAGTGCTCAGAATGGCATGGGGGAAGGGTGGGGTTTTAAAAGGTGAAGTAAACCATGGATGTGTGCTTCCAGGAACTTAAAATGGGGGGTGGGCAGCATGGCAAAAATTACAAAAGGTTTATTCAACTACAAACTTCAACATTATCAGTAAGCTCATTAGGTGCATTCTGAAGTTGTACATCTTGAGAGCTGGTTAACAAAGTATTTTGTCAGGGGCCAATTTTTCTGCTACAATTAATCTGTCTCCTTGCCCCAAAACTCAGACTCTACCTTAGTTGCAATTTTACAAAGGGCGATCAATGGAAAATCCTAGTGAGTGAAATTTTGGGAGTCAGGACATGAACTAAGACTTGATATATACTATCAATAACCACAACGATTTAGGGATGCTAACGTTATTTACGGAACCGACTTGACAGCACACAACAACAATAACAACTTCATTTAACATTACCAGTTTTGTCTCCTATTCTCCTGCTGACCAACATGTCTCTGGGGCTAGCTCTGCATTCTTAACAGGTATCAAGTGCTTCTTTGTCCAGGTTCACAATCCTAACCTTTGTCTTTCTCCAAGCAGTAAAACCAAGACTGGTTTCTTTAGAAAAGAAAAAATGTACTTCTTAATTTAACTCAGGATGGACTTTTTGATTTGGGTCTGAAGTCACCCAATTCAGACACGCCAGTGCCTTGAGTGTTGTGAAGATTTACTACCCCCATGGTGGTGACAGCCGCTGAGGGAGGGCACGGGAAGGTCATGATGCTCAGTGTGCCCAGGGATGAGCAGTGGTCCAGGGGAGCCCAGGTACCTGTGAGGAACGTACTGAGCACTCCCTGCCCAGCACAGCACCACACGCACCCAGATCTCTTTCTGAGACTTCTCAGTGGAACACAGCAAAACCCTGCCTCCTCACTTCTACTGAGTGTGTCTGAGGAGTCTCCTCTGAGCACTGTTGTTGTTTTTAAGTGCCATCAAGTGGGTTCTAACTCATAGCGATCCTGTATAGGGTTTCCTAGGACCCGCTGGTGAATTTGAACCACTGACCTTTTGGTTCAAACGATCTTGTGGTGCATTATCCCACATGTGCTAATTAGGTTGTGGCTGATCTATAAACAAGGAGGCCTCTCTTTATCAAGAGAGACTAACAGATAATTCTCCCTTTAAAATGAAACACAAGAAGCACCCCATCCCCAAAGTAACAGAATGGCAGTGGTAAGGCCTTCCTTATGGAGATTACCATAAATGTAAATAGACTAAATTCTCCAATCAAAAGGCATAGAAACAAAAACATGGTTCCATGCATTAACTTGGATAAAGGGAAAACTCAATACGACCAAGGCAAAGGAAGACACTGAGATGCAAGAGTACAAGGTAACAGTGGTCAATACTATTACATACAGAACCCTGCAATAGCAGCAGTAACTACAACTTCTGAGTTGATGTAAGCTGATATAGGATGGCTTATGGAAGTACACTCATGAACATAAATGGAATTTTCCCACAAACTTTTTGAAGCTCCCTTGTATAGGTTTCTACATACATATTTGCATGTGCTGCGAATATATCCAGGTATATAGTAGAGCACACAGAGGGGCTAACTTTGTCACAACCAAATACCTTAAGGGACAGAGGCATTGGGCTTGAGAGTTTAGGACAACAGTCTTGGGAGCTATCTAGGTCAATTAGTATTACAGAGTCCATAAAGTCCTGGTATGGTGCTATAAGATAATTACTGGGCTGCTAACCACAAGGCCAGCAGTTCAATCGCACCAGTTGCTCTTGAAAACCCTACATGGGGTCGTTATGAGTTAGAACTGACTCGACAGCATACAACAGTAGCAACAACAAAGACAGTGTTCTACATCTTACTTTGGTGAGTAGCAACTGGGGTCTTAAAAGCTTGTGAGTGACCATCTATGATACAACTATTGGTCTCTTCTCATCTGGACTAAAGGAGAGTGAAGAAAATCAAAGGAAAACAATTACTCCAAAGTTTCCTTGTAGCTCAGACTGGATTTGGGTGCTGGGAATCTATAAGAGAATGCAATCTCTGCTTTGCTTATCAAATACAATTCATTTGAATATATATAAATATAATTTATATGTAGTGTTCAGATGACCAATGCTCAATCAATAAGACAGATCACTGCCTCCTGATTTTTGAAGATGCTCTAGGGAATTTTCTGGCCAACACTGTTCTTTGCTTCTCTGGTGTGCAGTTCTTGGGGTCTTTGTGAAGCACCTAGACACTCCCCTTGTTAAGGCCAACAACTGGAATCTCAGTTAAATCTTTCTCATCTCACTTGCCCTGTGCTACCTCTGCTCCTTACTCTTTGATCTCAGTCTCACCGGAGCCATCAGCATCTTCCAGCAAACCACATTTAGAGTCATGTTTATTGTGGCTGCCTCCACTGTCTTGGCCAAAACCATCATTGTGGTTCCGGCTTTCAAGACAAAGCAGCATGCAGGAGGATGAGGCATGTAGGGTCTGCCTGGGAACCTCTTCCTCCTTCACTGATATGGACACACACTCTAAGCCTGGCTTTGTCCTCCTCATATGTAATGAAGGCTCAGTCACTGTCTTTCACTGTGTCCTGGAATACCTAGGCTCCTTGGCCCTGGGGAGCTTCACTTTGGCTTTTCTGGCCAGAAATGAATGAAGCCAGGTTCCAGCTTCACCAGTGCATTGACAGGGAGCTACCAGAAATTCAAGCCGGATTCAGAAGAGGACGTGGAACAAGGGATATCATTGCTGATGTCAAATAGATCTTGGCTGAAAGCAGAGAATACCAGAAAGATGCTTACTTGTGTTTTGTGGACTATGCAAAGGCATTCAACTGTGTGGGTCATAACAAGCTATGGGTAACATTGTGAAGAATGGGAATTCCAGAACAGGTTCTATGAGATAAGCATTGGACTACAAATCACAAGGTCAGTGCTTGGAGACCAACAGCTTCTCTGTGGGAGAAACATGAGGCTTTCTGCTCCCGTGACAATTTAAAAAGCCTTGGAAAGCCTATACAGGGTCGCTATGAGTCAGAACCGACTTGACAACACTTAACAACAAACAACTTGTGGAACCTGTACACAGACCAAGAGGCAGCTGTTTGAACAGACTGGAGGTCTACTGAGTGGTTTAAAATACTGAGCGTGCATCAGGGTTGTATCCTTTCACCATATGTATTCAATCTGTATGCTGGGCAAATGAAGCTGGACTTTATGAGGAAGAATGCGACATCAGGACTGGAGGAAGCCTTATTAACAACCAACCTGTGAAATGCTGATGACACAGTTTCCTTGCTGAAAGGGAAGAGGACTTGAGGCACTTGTTTATGAAGATCAAAGAATACAGGAATCAGTGTGGATTACAACGCAATGTAAAAAACAAAACAAAGCAAAAAGTCTCACAACTGAACCAATAAACAATAGCATAGAAAACACAGGAAAGATGGAAGTTGTCAAGGATTTCATTTTACTTGGATATGGATCGTTGCCCTTAAAAGCAGCAGTCAAGAAATCAAAGGATGCTCTGCATTGAGCATTGGTGAAAGACCTCTTTGAAATGTTAAAAGCAAACATGTCACTTTGAAGATTTAGGTCTTCTTGACCCAAACCATGCTATTTTCAATGGCCTCATATGCATATGAAAACTGGGCAATGGATAAGGAAGACTGGAGGAGAATTGATGCATTTGTGTTATGGTGGTGAGGAAGAGTACTGAAAGTACCAGAAGAACAAACATGTCTGTCTTAGAAGAAGTAGAAGAAATGTAGACAGATGCTTAGAAGTGAGATGAGAGACTTCATCTCACATACTTGTGTCATCACAATGGACCAGTCCCTGGAAAAGGACATATGCTTGGTAAAGTAGAAGTTCAGCCAAAAAAAAGGACGATCCAACAAATGTATTGAGGCAATGGACTCAAACAACAATTGTGAGGCTGGCACATGACCAGGCAGAGTTTCATTTCACTGTGCACAGGGATGAGATGAGTCCAAGCCAATCTGAGTGCACCTACTTCATCTCTGGTGTGGCTTTGTGGGCTAATGCGTCAGACTGCAAAGTCATTTGAACTGCAAGATTGATGGTTCAAGCTCACCAGCTGCTCCTTGGAAACCCTATACAGGGTTGCTATGGGTCAGAATTGACTCGACGGCACTTAACAACAACAACAACTTCGTCTCTCACACTTCGGACATATTGTCAGGAGGGATCAGTCACTGGAGAAGGATATCATGTTTGGTAAGGTGGAGGGTCAGAGAAAAAGAGGAAGGTCCCCAACGAGATGGATTGACCAAGTGGTAGCATCGATGGACTCAAGCGTGGCAATGATAGTGAGGTTGGCCCAGGATTGTGCAGTGTTTCGTTCTGCTGTGCATAAGGTCGCTATGAGTCGGTACCGACTCGATAGCACCTAACAACAACAACAACTGCTGTGGGTTAATGCACTGAACTGAAAGGTTCTAGGTCAGTGGCTCAAGCTCACCAGCCACACAGGGTCACTATGAGTCGGAACTGACTTGATTTTGATGGCACTTAACAACAACAACAACCAAAAGGAGTCCTGATGTGGCCGTGTGGTATAATGCACTGGACCGCAAGATCAGTTTGAACTGCAAGATTGGTGGTTCAAGTTCACCAGCCGCTCCTCGGAAATTCTATACTGGGTCACTATGAGTTGGAACCGACTCGACGGCGCTTAACATCGGCAACAAGAGCAATAACATGCATGTGTCTTATTCCTACCTGTAATATTTGAAACCAATGCATTACAGCTTCAGTTCTAAAGCACTTGGTTTGTTGGTGATTGTGATTTACTACAGAAGCCCTGACTCCATGTTGAGCCTTGACAGAAGTTTAGACACCATTTGAGTTATTTATCACCACCCCAATGATTGTTGACCATTGAACCAGCAACATGAATATGCTGAGACAAGAAATAATAAAGACTGGAGCAGAAACAAATGAAACAGAAAAACAATAGAAAGAATCAATCATTAAGACTGGAAGTTGGTTCTTTGAAAGGATTAATAAAATCACCAAACAACTAACAAACCTAACAAAGGTAAAGGAAGGAGAAGGTGCAAATAACATGAATGAGATATGAAATGAATGGCATTACAACAGAACCAACAGATATTAATAAGGACAACAGCAGAATACTATAAAGAACTGTGGAGTCCTGGTGTGACACTGGAGGATAAGCACTGGACTGCAAACCACAAAGTTGATGGTTCAAATGCATTAGTCATTCCAGGGTCACTTAACAACAACAACAACATAAAGAACAGTATTCTAAGAAATTTGAAAACCTAGAAGAAATGGAAAAATTTCTAGCAACACACTACTTTCTTGAACTAACACAGATTGAGGTAGAAAATTTGAATAGATGCATTCACAAAAGAAGCAATTGATCAAGTCATTAAAAAAACTTCCAACAACAAAACAAAGTCCTAGCCCAGATGGCTTCACTTGTAAATCCTAACCAAATATTCAGAGAAGAATTGACATCAAGTCTGCTCAAACTATTCCAGAATCCAGAAAAGGATGGAACATTCCCAAATTCATTTTATGAAGCAAGAATACTGCTAGAATACCCTAAGGTTAGGGTTAGGGTTAGGGTTAGGGTTAGGGTTAGGGTTAGGGTTAGGGTTAGGGTTAGGGTTAGGGTTAGGGTTAGGGTTAGGGTTAGAGTTA
>NW_006408536.1:20683424-20702527 GCF_000296735.1 Chrysochloris asiatica
TGGAAACCCTATACAGCGTCGCTATGGATCGGAACCGACTCAAAAGCACTTAACAACAACATATGCTTCAAAGGAACATGCCCATCAAAAATGCTCATGAAACTACCTAAAATCGAAATCGCAAAAATCAGCATTAAAAAAAAAATATGTATGAATGTGTGAATAAAAGGCATTATTAAAATGGGTCCCATGTGAGGAATGGAATGAATACAGGTAGAATGTACGAGGAGGCTTCGAAAGGTCATGGAAAAATCCACTCTCTCTCTCTTTTTTTTTAGTAGCTTGAATGTGATTTATTTATTTAAATTTTTCTTGTGAATTGAGTGAGAAAATTGGTTTTGCACTGATCGTTTCGTTGCAATGATGACAATCTTTTCCGTGCATCATCATTCAATAGTATTTGTTTCTAGTCCCTCTTTTTTTGGGGGGAGGGGTGTACACAAAAACACTCAGGAATATATAATCATTTAAACAACCAAAGGGCACATTCTGCAAGCCTGCCTCCTGCCTCCTGCCTCCAGCACTCAGTCCCTCTCTTTCCATGAATCTAGAGAGAGGCCTCAGCTGCTCCCTCTCTCCATGCCTTCATCTCTGCCTCCATCTCCGCTGCTTCACTGGATAAGGTCCTGTATTCCACTTGTGCCCTTCTTCCTTGATGGTCCTAGGGTCCTCTGTTCCTCGACTGTAAGATTAACTGATCCCCTCTTTTTGTTACAAAAGTTGAAAAATCCATTCTCTTTTAATTCTATTTTTCCACTAACTTTCTGAAGCCCCCTTGTATCTTCACCAACATTTAATTTGTAGTATATTCAAACCAAATCCACTGCTATTGAGTCCATGCTGATTCTATACAGAGTTTCTGAGACTAAATCTTTACAGAGCACATACCTCATGTTTCTCTCCAGGAACGGCTGGTGGTTTTAAACTGATGACCTTGTGATTAGTAGCCTGATGCTTACCCACCAGGGCTCATTATTGTATGTTGTCTATATGTGCCATTAAATCAGTTTTGACTCATAGCGACATTGTGAAGGGTTTCTGAGGAGCAGCTGGTGGGTTTGAACCACCAACCTTGAAGTTAGTTGTCTAGTGCTTATACTACAGTGCCACACCATCACAGGAAAAATGACTAACATGGAATTAAAATGTAACTGCTTTATACTGTTATTAATTTTCTGTGCGTGAAACATTCACTGCATGAAATCTTAGAACAAAAATACTGCTGTTTTTCAACAGTGATAGGATTTCAAATATATAAAACAATGCTGATCTCAACAAACACAGTCAGTGATTATAAGTCAGCAACTGGCTTAGGTTTTAAGAAATACATGAAATTATACACCAAGACACAAAAAACATAGACACTTTAGAGACTGGATGTTACTACAATGGAGGCCAATCATAGCTCTTAAAAGTAATGATTTATTGAAAGATGGCTATTTAAACTTCCACACTGGCCTCATAAACCAAGCCTGTGAAACCACAAGTAATGTTTAACCATCACACATAATGACAAACTTCAGACGATCAGCCTGTACTGAAGTCTATCCATAAAGATGGAAGCTGGGGTAGACGGGCCACCGGTGAGTGGAGCTTTCTGAGATCTGCTCTTAGCTACTACTGATCATGGATGTGCTGTGTGTCCTTGGGTCTTACTAGCATGACCCTTATGTGCTACTTTTCACATTTAGAAATGTGTGACAGAGAAAAGCTTCTAAAAGCCCTTAAAGAATCACTCACACTATGTCTTTATTAAATCCCTAGTCATTTGAACTCTGCCAGATTAAACCATTTACACTTACACAATGACAAAAATATTATAAGTAAAGGTTATAATTACATTGAAAAAAATCCCACCTCAATTCTCACCAGATTGCCTCTTTGTTTCCTCACCTCCTGATTTCGAAAGGAAGCTGGCCTCTTGCAATTCCCTGCAAGTACAGAGGTTACATTTCCCTGTTTCCCCAAGAGAGCTCAGATTGTCTTCCTCTCACCCACTTCTTCCCTGAGAGCATGAGCCCACTCCGGGGTTGCCAAATGTTTCATAAGAAATTTCTAACAAGTGCTCTGTTCAATGCATTGGCCCAGTGCAGCCCAAGACAGGAGACGTGGTTTCCTCTTTCCTCGAAGTTTCCATCATGGTCCAGGTCCTGGTCAATTCACTGATTCTTTACTGTGGCCCACCTGGGAGCGCGTGGGCCTTCTGCCTGGCTCCATGGGGGAGAGGGCAGGTGTGCACAGGCACAGAGGACGGGCAGGCTGCTGTGGGTCTTTTGGTGAATTCCTGCCCAGCTACTGACTTTAAAAAGACCCGAGTAAAGGAGGAAAGCCCTAGAAAGTGGACAGGCTTTCCAATCTCAACATATCTGAGAACAGTGTTGCCCTTTCCCAGGTTCCAGGTAGGAGGGAGGTGTGCAGGTGGGTGGGACAAAGCACTTTGGTTCTCTTGTGGACTAGGCTGCAGGCTGGGATCAGTCACCACTCTGAGGGATGTTCAGGGACAGTTTAGGGAAGGGGCTGGGTAAGCTTGTACAGTGGACCCTTGAACAATGTGGGCATTAGTACTGCTGGCCCCCAGGGAATAAAAAATCTGTGTGCAACTTTTGACTACCCTAGAAGTTAACTTACTGTTGACTGGAAGCCTTACTGATGAAGTAAATAGTCAATTAACACATATTTTATATGTTTGCTTTGAAGCTAAGTAATAAAACATAATTACAAGAAAACTGTATTAAACAAAAATATCACAATGTTTAGCTGCTGTTTCTCCACACCTCCTTCATCTTGGTCTGTACACTTCTGAAGGTACTGCTTCCATCTCTCTAAGCCTTCCTCTGTAGTCCTGGACTGCTAACTGCAAGTTTGGCGGTTCAAACTCACTACCCACTCCTTGGAAACCCTATGTCGTTAAGGGCCTTTGAGTCAATTCTTACTCATAGTGACCCTGTGTAGGGTTTCCAAGGAGCAACTGGTGGTGTGAACCACCAACCTTGTGGTTAGCAATTCACTGCTTACCCTACAGTGCCACACCAGGACTCCTGGAAACCCTGTTTGCTGCTGCTGTTGTTGTTAGATACTGTGAAGTTGGTTCCGACTCAACAACCCTGTGCACAACAGAACAAAACACTCCTGGTCCTGCATCATCCTCACCATTCTTGTTATGTTGGAGAACCACTGTCAAGCCATCTCATTGGCATCTTTTTCTCTTTCACTGACCCTCCACTTTACCAAGCATGATGTCCTTCTCTAGGGACTGGTCCCACCTGATGACATGTCTAACATATGGCCATCCTGGGTTCTAAAGAGCACTCTGGCTGTACTTCTTCTGACACAGATTTATTTGGTCTTCTGGCAGTCCATGGTATTTTTAATATTTTTCTCCAACACCATAAGACAAATGCACCAATTCTTCTAAGGTCTTCCTTATTCATTTTCCAACTTTCACATGCATACGAGGCTATTGAAAATATCATGGCTTGGATCAGGTGCATTTTAGTTCTCAAACTGGCATCTTTGCTTTTGAACACTTTAAACAGGTCTTGTGCAGCAGATTTGCCTAATGCAATACATTTGATTTCTTGACTGCCGCTTCCATGAGTGTTAATGGTGGATCCAAGCAAAATGAAGTCTTTGACAACTTCAAACTTTTCTCTATTTATATGGATGTTGTTTATTGGTCCAGTGCTGAGGAGTTTTGTATTTTTTACATTGAGATGGAACCCATACTGAAAGCTGTATGAAATACAGTAAGTGTTTCAAGTCTTCTTCGCTTTGAGCAAGCAAGGTTGTATCATATGCATATTGGAGGTTAATGAGTCTTCCTCTAATACTGGTGCCATGTTCTTCATGTAATTCATCTTCTCAGATTATTTGCTCATCATACAGATTGAACAAGTATGGTGAAAGAATACAACCCTGGCGCACACCTTTCCTGATTTTAAACCATTCAGTATCCTATTGTTCTGTTCTAACAACTGCCTCTGGTCTATGTACAGGTTCCTCATGAGCATAATTAAATGCTCTGAAATTTGCCACAATTTTATCCATAGCTTGGCATTATCTATACAGTTAAAAGCCTTTGTATAGTCAATAAAGTACAAGTAAACATCTTTCTGGTATTCTCTGCTTTCAGCTGAGATCTATCTGACATCAGCAATGATATCCCTTCTGGCCTGAACCTCAGGCAGCTCCTTGTCAATGTACTACTGCAGCCATTTTTGAATTATCTTTAGCAAAATTTTACTTGCCTGCAATATTAATGATATTGTTCAATGATTGCCGGATTCTGTTGGGTCACCTGTCTTTGAAATGGGCACAAATATGGATCTCTTTCAATCTAAGAAGCATAGTGGGTTACAAGTTGGGCTGTTAACCGCAAGGTCAGCAGTTTGAATGCACCAGCCGCTCTGCAGGAGAAAGATGGGTTGCTATGAGTTGGAACTGTCTCAGCAGCACTTAACAACAACAAGTGTTCCTCTTAGAATTCTGTGCTCTTTGATTTAGACAATAAAATGGAAATTTGGGCATCCTTGATGGATGGACACAAATTGTGTTCCTGTGAGATGTTGTTTGCCAGGTTTGGGGGAACACAAAGAAGCCTGAAGGGATAAGATCAGGGTTGTAGCGTGGGTGGGGTGATGTTTCCCAATGAAATTCTCCTAGGAAAGATCCACGGATCACACAGACATGTTTACACAAGTTTTGTTTGGAATAAACCTGCGCAGGTATGAACTGGAACTCTAGTGGTAGTGGTTGCGTGCTGTTGAGTAGGTTCCAACTCATAGCAAACAGGTATAGGGGTTCTGAGGCTGTAAATATATATATGTATTTTTAATTCTTGTACAAGTTTCAGTGTGGACATATGTTTTTATATATTTACTTTTAAACTTTTTATTGGGAATTGAGTGAAAGTTTACAGACAAAATCATCAGTTTTCTATTCAACAAATGATACAGTGTTTCATCTCAATGATTATAATCTCCTCCATAAAACAATAGTTCTCCCACTTCCTCCCTGGGGTTCGTATTTCCATTCCACCCACCTTCCCATCCTGTATCCACTTGGCCCTTTTGATTTGGAATGATTGACCATTCCATACTGAGTGCTGTCCCCTCTATATACCTATCTACTGCTTGGCTGAAATTTGGACCTTGCCAGTGAGTTCCTTTCCAGCCCTGAAGGGTGGTCAAGGGCCAAAGTCTCAGGTCCTCCCGACTTTCTGACCAGGCAGCCTGTTTTTTTTTTTGTTTTTTTTTTGGTTAAATTTGAATTTTGTTCCACATTGTCTTCCACTCTATCCTGGACCTTCTAACGGGATCCCTTTCAAAGTAGGTGGCAGTGGTAGCCGGGCACCATCTAGTTCTTTTGGCCTCAGAGTCGTGTAGGCTGATGTCCACATATTCCATTAGTCCATTGGACTCATTAATTCCAAGCCTCTTCAGTTCTCCTCACTCTTCTGTTTTCTACACAGGGAGAGACCAACAGCTGCACCTTAGAAGGCTGATCATGAGCTTTTAAGATCCCAGACACTATTCACCATAGTGGGATGAAGAATACTGTCTCTGTGGATTATGGTATGCCAATTGACCATTGTGTCCCCTGAGATTGTGGTCCTGAGCCCCCAAGCCCAGCAACTCATTGCCTTAAGGTGTTTGATAATCTCTAAAAAGTTTTCATCAATTTTCCTGCTGTGTGCTCCACCACATTCATAGTTGTGTACAAACATCCTCTTTCAAACCCTTATATATTTGTGGCTACACTCCCACTCTTCCTCCCGTACCCATTCAGCCTGTGTCTCTGTCCATCTATCTACCTGCAGAACTCTGTTGTCCCATAGCACTAACTCTATCCCCATTAATTCTTGCTTTCCTCCCTGTGTCTTCATCTGTCTTAATCGTTATTCTGCCAACCTCTTGCTTCTTGTCTATTGCCATCTCCCTTCTTGTCTATTGCCCTCCCCATCACCAGAGTTAATGTGTCTGCCCTCTAGCAGTGAATTACTCTCCTTTACCTACCACCCCTATTGTTGTTGTTGTTGCTAAGTGCCTTCGAATTGGTTTCAACTCATAGCAACCCTATATAAGGTTTCCAAGGAGTGGCTAGTGATATTGAACTGCAGACCTTACAGTTCAAACCGACCTTGCAGTCCAGCACAATTAACCCACAGTGCCCCATTAGGACTCCATCAAAGAATGTTTCTTTTAGCATGAAACTTTTTCTTGAGTTTTTACAACAGTGGTCTCATACAATATTTGTCCTTTTATGATGGACTAA
This sequence comes from Chrysochloris asiatica, assembly GCF_000296735.1. Taxonomy (NCBI): domain Eukaryota; kingdom Metazoa; phylum Chordata; class Mammalia; order Afrosoricida; family Chrysochloridae; genus Chrysochloris; species Chrysochloris asiatica. The sequence continues at coordinate 20,689,698 of NW_006408536.1, forward strand.
TTTCACTCAGCATGATGTCTTCAAAGTTCGTGCCTATTATGAGTTATGAGGTGTTTCACAGACTCATCATTATTCTTTACTGTTGCGTAGTATTCTACTGTGTATATGTACCAAATTTTCTTTACCCATTCTTCCATTGATGGGCATTTAGACTGGCTCCATATTTTTGCTATTGTGAAGAGTGTTGCAGTGAACATAGATGTGAATACATCTACTCGTGTCCTGGCTCTTAATTTTTGTGGATATATACCAAGTAGAGGGATTGCTGGGTCATACAGTATTTCTATTTCCAACTTTCTGAGGAAGTACCACACTGTGTTCCATAGTGGTTGAAACATTCTACAATGCTACCAGCTATGTAGGAGGGTCCCAGTCTCTTCACACCCTTGTCAGCATTTGTTGTTTTCTGGGTTTTTTTTGTTTTTGTTTTTTAACTTTGCTATTAATGCTGGTGTGAGATGATAGCTCATTGTTGCTTTGATTTACATGGTGTTGTGGGTTAATGTGCAGGACTGCAAAATTTGTTTGAACTGCAAGGTTGGCCATTCAAGTTCACCAGCTGCTCCTCAGAAACCTGATGAGTCTGAACCGACTCAACAGCACTTAACAACAATGGCTAAATGACTGTGAACATTTCTTCATATATTTATTGACTGCCTGAAAGTCTTGCTTGGTGAAGTGTCTGTTCATGTCTGCCCCTTTTTAAATTGGGCTGTTTGTCTTTTTCTTGTAGAGGTGTTGTCGTTTTCTATAAATTTTAGAGATTAGTCCTTTGTCTGATATGTCATTGCAAAACAATTTTTCCTAGTCTGTGGGCTCTCTTTTTACTCTTTTGGTGAAATCTGTTGATGCACATAAGTGTTTCATTTTTAGGAGGTTCCAGTCATCTATTTTGTCTTCTACTATTTGTGTTCAAAGCTATATATCTTTACAGGTGCAAAAAGCCTCATCTTTCTCCTGTAGAGCAGCTGGTGGATTCAAACTGCTGACCTTGTGGTTAACAGTCCAACTTGTACACCACTATGCCACCAGGGCTTCTGGGAACCCTAATAGCAGTACTTTTGGCCTTATTTTAGCATATTACTGTACCACATAAAAGCTGCATTTTCAATATGAGAAAAGAAGTCTTTGGCAAAAAGTATACGGTTTTCATACCTGCTGGTGTAGCTATAGTGACAGCATCACAGAAATTCCTTTTCTTGTTTTACAATGGTCCTCCATTCTTCACTTATCTTGAAATAGCAGCCAATTGTTGCTGTCGTCCTCAATTCATGGCACAAATCAAGCAATTCGTGTTTTTGCTTGGTATGTCATGATTGCTGTTTCTTGGGAGCATCACTGGTATGGGTCCCATGGTTATTACACGAAATACAATGAAAAAGATGTAAGAACCACAAAAAACCATTTTTTACTTTGAATCACAATTTATTGGAGAGACGAACTGCTCATGTAGATGATCAACGTCACAAGGTATCTTTTGAAAATCCACATGTAAGTGGACCCATGCAGTTCAAGCTTGTGTTGTTCAAGGGTCAACTGTAGTGAGTTCAAGGGAAACTGGGGCTGAACAAAAAAGATACGACCACTAGACTACTTTGCACAGTGAGCTATTTATTGGGGCTGATGCAGTGATATCAAAGGGATGAGTTGGTTTTCACAGTAGGAGGTCTGCCAGAGGCAAGTGGAACAGGGAGCCTGTGGAAGGGGAAGAGGATAGGAAAAAACCCTGGGAAGAGAATGGGGAGAATGAAAGCTAAAATGCACCCAGAGTTCCTCCTGCACCCAACAGGAGTGTGGGTCAGAGAACTCCAAAGAACAGCAGCAATCTAGGGTGCTTATGAGTCCTGATGTGGCACTGTTGAAGGAGCAGTGGGCTGCTAACCACAAGGTTACCTATACAGGCTCTCTATGAGTTGAAACTGACTCGAGGATACTTAATAAAAACAACAGAGTGCTTATAACTATAGGATTGTGTTGCTGTGGTTTAGGTGTTGGGTTGCTAACCACAAGGTTCAGAGCTACCAGCAGCTGCATGGGGAAAAGATGAGGCTCTCTTCACTGGTAAAGATTGGCAGTATCAGAAATGCTACATATTCGGTCATTATGAGTAGGAATAAGGAGCTCTGGCAGCGTAGTGGTTACGAATTGGGCTGCAAACCGCAAGGTCAGCAGTTCGAAACTACCAGCTGCTCCGCGGGAGAAAGATGAGGCGTTCTGCTCCCGTAAAGATTAACAGTCTCGGAAACCCTGTGCAGGGTAGCTCTGAGTCGGAACCGACTCCACGGCACATAACAACAACAACAATGAGTAGGAATAAACTAGACAGCTGTGGATTTTGATTTGGGTGAATGGCTAGTAGATGTTCTATGCAGCTTCGAGGGACATGCAAAGCAGGAAAACTCTATGCGGCTTAAAATATACTTAATCAGGCGATTTGAAAAATATATAATTGATATTTACAAATTTGAGTATGGTGCTTGCGGGACTTTTTGTAGTTTGCACAACACACAAGGGCCAATATACAGAGTTCATCTTTGGTTTCCTGACTTCTCATCTCTATCTTCCAGTGCGGCTTTTAATTAGCAGAGGGGAGCTGGCCAGATGGTCAGGCAAGGAAGAAGGGGAAACAGAAGCAACACCGTGTTTGGTCCGTGGCCTAAGAGTACCAAGTCCCATTACTGAAGGTGGACACATCTTTGTGATGTCCCTGCCTTTCTCAGACTTCCCCAGCAAAACTACATGGGAGGGAAGGGCACTGAGATGAATACTAAGAAGCCATCACCTGCCTCAGGGGAGTGGGAAATCACAGCGAATGGCAGAGTCACAGCCACCTGCAAGGTTGGCATTTTGTAGCTGCTTCTCCTCAAGCTCTGGGGCAGGGCACAAAGGAAATCGTGGAGAAGGTTGAGACTTCTCCACCTAACAGCGCGGTGACAGGGGGTGGGTTGACACTCTGCACACAGTCCCTGGCACAGGTCAGCCCTCGCGTGCTGCCCTGGCCTCTGGAGCCACGACCGGATCGCCCCTGTGCGCTCTCCTGCGTTACCATTTCCCTCTGAGCATCTCAGGGACCTTTTGTTCCCTTAGAACATCTTTGCAGACCAACAGCTGTCTGGGTCCAGGATTCGAAGGAAGAATTGAAGCAGGGGCTCATGGGGCGTTCTTGCCCCTCTTAAGATTGGCTCAAATCCCGAAGCTGGCCCTTATTTGAGTGTTTCCCTGAAGCACAGCCAGGACCTAAACCAGGGCGCATGCGGCCATCTTGGCCACGCCCCTTCGCACATCACCACGCCCCTTGCGCTTGGAACTCTTTCTTAACTTTCATCCTGCCACGCCTTTTTTCCAGGGTCGGATGGCCTGACGTAAGGCCGTAGTCACGCCCCCTCCAAATGGAACTATTTACGTGCTCGGCACAAACCCCGCTTCTCCCTACAGACCACGCCCACACCCCCGCCTCTCTTCTGGTCCTGCGTTGCACTCCGCCCAGGAAGTATCCCTGTGTTCCTGGCTGACTAGGTCCCCTCTCTTGCCATAGGTTCATGTCCTTGTGATCCATTCGGTCTGGTGCTCAGTTGTTCCCCTGGATGAGCAGACCATTCTCTTTCTTGCTGTTTCCTCTCGGTGGTGGCCTGGCCCAGATCCCAGGGCTTCATTCATTCCTACCTAGTGCCTGACAACATCCTCACATGAACGATGCTCTGTGACAGTCTGCTGCTCAATGATTACTCTTCTGTCCTGGTTGTTGTTAGGAACGGTCCAGTCGGTCCAGACTCACAGTGACCCTCGGTACAACAGAATGAAGCTCTGCCGGATCCTGTGCCATCCTCATAATTGTTATGTTTGAGCCCATTGTTGCTGTCACTGTGTCAGTCCATCTTGTTGAGGATCGTCTTTTTTTGTGCTGATCCTCAACTTCACCGTGCATGATCTCGCCATCCTCGCTTCCAAAGAGCAATCTGACCATATTTCTTCCAAAACAGATTTGTTCATTCTCCTGGCAGTCAATATTTTTTCCAGAACCATATTCAAAGGCATCGATTTTTCTCCAGTCTTACTTAATAATTATTCAGCTTTCACGTGCATATTAGGCGATTGAAAAACTATGCCTTGAGGCAGACCCACCTTAGTCAGGAAAACGACATCTTTGCTCTTTAACACATTAGTGGTCTTTTGCAGCAGATTTGCCTAGTGTAATATGTCATTTGATTTCTTGACTGCTGATTCCGTGAGCATTGATTGTGGATTCAAGAGGAATGAAATCCTTGAAAACGTCAAGCTTTTCTCCATTTATCATGATGTTATTTGTTGGTCCATTTGTGAGAATTAAAAATATATATTTGGTAACTTTATTTCAAAAGCATATTAGGCTTACAAAACAGTCCAGAATAAAAGAGAAATTTTGTATATCCTTCACCTAGCCTCCCCATCTATCACCATTTTACCGCATTTGCCTGACCACATATCTATCTTTCCATCCATCCAAGCACCTTGTTGTTCGATGGATTCCAAAGTTAGATACAGTCAGTACATCACCCAAACACTTCAGAAGCTCTATCACTGACTAGAGTTTATGATTTGTGTGCATTGTGTTGAAGCAAAATCTTAGGTGACATTCTCAAATACTATTTGATAAGTTTTGTGACTTTTATACACTCTTATGAAGATACAAAAGATTTCCCTCATCAAAGAAAGTTCCCTCAAGTCTCCCCTCAGTCAGTTCCTGTCTCCATCTACCCCAAAGGTCCTGTGTTTCCAGAGCCCACAGAGGCCAGGCCTCTGGAGACTGACTGCTTGTTTCAGGCTGGGCTTGAAAGCGCCCTGTAGAGGGCAGAGAGAGGCTCCTTGTCTTCTAAATCCCAGGTTGACTTGGGGCTATTCAGCTCCATTGTCAGGCTGCATTCTTGTAGCAGGCTGTGGGTGATGTCTACACCCTTGTCCAGGTGGGGTATGGAGCTCAGATTTGAGGTGAAGAAAGTGCTCTGAGTACACTTGAAGTCTGGCTCCCTCTGCTGGACCGGGACCCTCATCTTCATTGACTGGGCCAGCAGATCATGTTGGATGTTGCTCAGTACCACTATGGCTCCAAGGATGTAAAGGGCTGGACTGAACAATAGAGTCTTAGTGTTCCTTCACAGTTCATTTAGGGTGCCAACAGGGCCATCCAGATGAGCTGAGAGGTTCTCTTCTTCCAGCATGTCCGTCAGATCCTGCAAAGCTCCTCTGTCCCCGAGCATGTCCAGAATATAAGGGAACACAATGTCCTAAAAGATTCTTTGGGAATCTGTTCAAGTCCTCCTTTTCCTTGGATATCTCCTTTTGTAGATGACTGAAATCTAGTGGGGTGTACATTTTGAATTCTGCACTCCTTAAAAGTGATTTCATCCTGCTCATTATCATCTGAGTAGCGAAGGATGGCTGGATGGGGCTTTATTTGTTTATTTTTTAAAAGTTGAGGTGTAATCATACTGAAGGTTGTAGTTTTTGATCTTTATCAATAAGTGTTTCAAGTCCTCTTCACTTCCAGCAAGCAAGGTTGTTCCATCTGCATATTGCAGGTTCATGAGTCTTCCTCCAATCCTGATGTCTTATTCTTTTTCATATAGTTCAGCTTCTTGGATTCTTTGCTCAGTATACAGATTGAATGATCAAACCAGCAATCAAGATGCATTGGTATTTTTTAGCAATTTGAATATAAAAGTTGGAAACAAAGAGGAAGGACAGTATTTGGAAATATGGCTTGATGTTGTCTTTGTTAGGTGTCATCAACTCAGTTCTCACTCATAGTGACCTTCTTACGTACAACAATGAATCACTGCCTGGTCCTGCGTCATTCTCACAATTGTTGTTAAGTTTGAACCCACTGCTACTGCTACTGTGCCAATCCATCTCATTGGGGGTCTTCTTCTCCACTTTAGCAAGCATGATTTTCTTCTCCAAGGACTGCTCCCTCCTGATAAAATGTCCGAAGTGTAAGAGATGAAGTCTCGCCATCCTGGCTTCTAAGGAGCATTCTGGCAGTATTTCTCCCAACACAGATGGGTTTGTTCTTCTGACAGTCCATGGTACTTTTAATATTCTTCTCCAACGCCATAAAGCAAATGCATCAATTCTTCTATGGTCTTCCTTATTCATTGTCCAACTTTCACATGCATATGAAGCTATTGAAAATACCATGGCTTGGGTCAGGAGCACCTTAGTCCTCAAACTGACAGTTTTGCTTTTGAACACTTTAAAGTGGTCTTGTGCCAATCGAAGAGCGCTGAATTCTTCTGGAAAGAGAGATGAGATAGAGACACCACCTTCAGCAGTGTGTAGATCTAATGGAGGCCATGTTGAGAGACAATAGCTTTACATTTTGATATTTTTGTTTAATAAAGGTTTCTATGCTTTTGTAGCAATATTTTTTGACTTACCTTAATATTTCTTTAGATGCCAACAATAAAGATTTTAGGATTGTACATTAGTTACCTTCTCTTTTCTTTTCTTCTCACTTTTCATTGCACGTCTACCTTAACACAGTGGGAACATTCAGTGTTCCCCAGGAAGAAACACAGAGAAAAGGGCAATTTTCAACAGAACACTTTTATGACGCTCACCCTAACCCTGAAAACCCCTAGACCCTGAGAACTCTGCCTCATGTATATAAAATGGTTCAACTGTTAGTCATTTCTTGCCTGAAAAAATTAAACTCACAGGAAATGTGAAAAACCATGTGGGAGCCATGTCTGACTTCCCCTGGCTTCACAAGGGGGAAAGAGAATCAAACTCAAAATCAGCTCAAGACTGATTCCTATGAAGCGGAGGTCAGACATGCTTTCACCCTATGGTCTTTTTCAAATCCTATTCTGACACCAACCGTTCCTCCCCCAACACTCTGCTTTACATCTGGGTTCGAGAATTCATTGCGATGGCCACACAAAACTCATAATAATACTCAGGATTATGGGACTTATTAGGGACGTGAACAGCATACAATTCAAGACCCAAACCAACTCAGGATGCAGCAGTTTTCCAGCCAGGAATGCCTCTTGTCTGCCACGCTGCAGGCGGGCCTAACTCTTGTCTTCAGTCTCTCAGTTATGTTGTCCCTTGGCCTCTGTCCTGCTTGGGTAAGTATTACAAAGCTCTTTTAGCCAGTCTGTGAATGCCCGCCCTAAGGGCAGATTCTTCAAGCCAGTCTTCTGCCCATGGCACTCAGCTTTAGCCATGGGCCTAGAGTCACAGTTGGTCTGCCTCTCCATGCCACCATATTGCCATCACCTGTGCTATCTATTGCTGCTTTTCTAGGTAGGGATCTCACATTCCACTCATGCTCCTCCTTCTTGATGATCCTGGGGTCGGCTGTCTCTGCTTTTGAGATGGCCCCTTTTAAACCTAGCTGGAGGGCAAAACTAACCAATCCCAGCCTTAGAGTTCTGTATACCTGATTTGCGTGGCCCTAATGCGCTGGACTGCAAAGTTGTTTGAACCGCAACGTCGGCGGTTCAAGCTCACCAGCCACTTCTTGGAAACCCTATACAGGGTCGCTGTGGGTCAGAACCAACTCGACGGCACCTAACAACAACGATACCCCAGTCACTTGGTGGGAATTAAGAAGACTTTGGCTAGAAAAGCCATATCAAGTAAATTCAAGGCACAACGAAATGGAACCAAATGCACTGTAGGGTCAGCACTGAACTGCAAACCACAAGGTCAGAAGTTCAAACCCACCACTTGCTCCTTGGAAACTCTATATAGGGTCACTATGAGTTGTAATTGACTCGACGGCACATAGAACAACACAAACAACCTGTATAGGCACTGTGTTGATTTGTACAGTTATCTCTACATCAAGGAATCCTGGTGACATGAAGGTTAAGTGCTTGGTTGTGAACCTAAAGGTTGGCAGTTAAGAGTCCACCAGAGAGAGGCTCCAAGTTGTACCCACAAAGGTTAACCTGTTGCCTTCTAGTGGATTTCAACCCACAGCGACTCTATAAGACAGAGTAGTAGCTGCCCCCATAGGGTTTCCTAAGTTGTAGTCTTTAGGGAAGCAGACTGTTACATCTTTCTCCTACCAGTAAAGATTGACAGTCTCAGAAAGTATTCTCCTCTGTCCTACAGACTTGCTTTGAGTCAGAATTGATTAGACAGCACACAACAAATAGCTCTCCTTTACTTTCTTCAACTTATGAGTTAAGGCAGGAGTCCTGGTGTGGCGCTGTGGGCTAATGCATCAGACTGGAAAGTCTTTTGAACTGCAAGGTCGGTGGTTCAAGCTCACCCGCAGTCCCTTGGAAACCCTATACAGAGTTGCTATGGGTCAGAATCAACTTGACAGCACTTAACAATACCACCAAAATGTAGACAATGCTGGATAAAAGATTTAGGAGTCAGGGAGAGGCGAACTTGAAAGAGAAATGCAGCCAAATGAAAAGATAAACTCGGAAGAATGTGTGCTATTGGGTCCTGAACTTTTTCCTTTTGTAAACAGAAGAAATGTGCCCTGGTTAAAGGAGGGCCAGAGACTGGTCTCCAGGCTTCAGAGTGGTCAGAGAAAAGATAAAAAGCTAAAAATCAACCAGGGCTTTGGTTGGTTGGTTGTTACTGAGAGGCACAGTTTTGTTGAGTTTTAATCCCAAGAGAAATCCCTATCCTTCATAAAGATGATGTTGTGAGCTGAGTGCCATATGGAACTACACACAGAACCCCTCATTGTAAATGGTTGCTAAAATCACAAAGCACAATGCATTAAATGAATTCTAAGAGCCATCTAAACTTTTCTGTGCAGTTGAGTACACAGACTCTCTTGATGGTAGTTTTAAGTCCCTCAGGTGTGACTGTTTCAATTTATATGCCAACTTCAATCCATGTATAATGGCTGTCTGAATATTATGCTGAGAAGTTTTGTGGTTAAGTCTAGATTCAGAAAAAAGCTCTGTGATTGATTAACAATGTCTGTCCAGGGTGCACGATGGGTGAGTGGCTGCGAACAACAACCCACCTGGCTCCTCTGATTTGTATTCAGGTATTTAGGCAGTCCTCCAAAACATTTGCCATTATGAAGATTTTGATAAATTTAAGTGTTTCTGTTGTTGCGAAGTATCGTCAAGTTGACTCCGTCTCATAGGAAACCTGTGTAGGGTTTCTGAGGAGTGGTTGCTGAGTTTGAGTCATTGACCTTTCGGTTCAAATAGACCTTGCAGTCCAGTGCTTATCTTACAGCACCACATCAGGACTCTCTCTCTCTCTCTCTCTCTGGTATAGCTGTAGGTATACAGGGTTGGTAGTTCAAACCCCTAGCAGCAACTTTGGAGAAAAGATGAGTCTTTCTGCTTCAGTAAAGATTTACAGCCTTGGGAACCCTATGCAGTGTCACTAAGGAGTGGAACCAATTCAACAGCACTAAACAACAACATATATATACAAAATTATTTTGTTCTGTTAAGATTTTGTTCTGAAAATGAGAGCATTGAACCAAAAAGGTACATGGATTAATGACCTCTCCTCCTTTTAATGTTGCTGTTTTTGTTGTTAAGTGCCATCGAGTCAGTTTCAACTCAGAGCTACTCTGTACAGGGTATCCGAGGAGCATCTGATTGATTTGAACCACTGATCTTGTGGTTCACAGTACAGTGCTGAGGTGGGCAAAGGAAGTTCCCATGGACAGGGTTAACCAGTTGTGGGTGATCTCCAACTCAAAGTCAAATAAATGGGTGATCAAGGACTGAAAACCCTTTTAGATAAGAAATAAAAACAAACATTACCTACTATGACCACGAGAAAACGCAACTTGCCATGACTATGAGAAAACTCAATACAATACCCAAAGCAACAGTGGTAACCATCAAAAATATACTAAAAAATGTCCGTGAAGTCTCTTGATTTCACTACAGAAAAGTTATTATGACGCTTGGTCTTCATTCCCAAGATGAAACACGCATGCATCCCATTTTAGAAACTGTCCTTTATATGAGGAGGTTTCAAAAAGTTCACGGAAAATTCCACTATTTTTTCATTTTCTTTTTCCGTGAACTTTTTGACGCTCTCTCAGGAGTATAACGTTGGCCAAATTATATTCACTCGGTTTGTCTGAATTGAATTTTATTTCCATGCAGTAGTGATTAACTTTCCCTGAAGCAAAAATAAAGTTACCCTGTGAAGAATAAGACAAAGTTCATAATAGTTATATATTAATTAACTGACAAAATTTAATGAACCTTTCGAATCTCTTAGTTCCATAAGATTTTTCTCATCAAAACAGAGCATAAGGCATCAGGGTGGAGACAAATATGTTCCAAAGCCCAGGTTTCTTTGTTTATCATAGATCCTGGACGTGATTTTTCTCTGGCTTGGAATGTCTAAAAACCGTGTAATGAATGCCCAATAACATTCCCAACAGTATGAAGCTCCAGTTTATCATTCAAATCAGTTGGTTCAGTTTTATTCAATAGGCAAATATTCATGAGTTAAAAGAAATGCAAAAATGAACCAAATACAGCCCTGCACTCCTTAAAGTATGTAAATGCATATCATGCTAGCAATCAATACTGTAGGGATGTGAACAAAATCCTATGGAAACTCTGGTAGCGGTGGCAGTTGTGTGCTGTTGAGTCAGTTCAGACTCATAGTGACCCTGAATAGGGCTTCCGAGGCTGCAAATCTTTTCAGGAGCAGAAAGCCTCTTAATTTCTTCCGCGGAGTGCCTGGTAGATTTGAACTGCGGATCTTGTGGTTAGCAGTCCAGCACATAATCACTACACTACCAGTTGTTGTTGTTGTCAAGTGCCATTGAGTCGTTTCCAACCCATAGCGGCCCTGCATAGGGTTTCCGAGGAGCAGCTGGTGAGCTTGAACCACTGACCTTGCAGTTCAAATGGCTTTGCAGTCTGGCGCATTAACCCACAGTGCCACACCAGGACTCCACACAACTAGGGTTCCTGTGAAAACTGAGGGGAAGGGAAGAATCATAACTAATGAATTCAACACATAAATTACACAGCTAAAACAAACAAAAGAAAAGAAAGGTTCCTCAAAGAAGGTGATAATTGAGGGAAAACAGGAGCAATGGATATAGGGAAAGAATGAAAGATCTTTGTACTCTAGTTAAGGAATTGAACAAATACAAAGGTAAAAAAATAAAAGGGTATGTGGGGAATTTTCAAAATGGGAGGAGGTGTATATGTTAAAGGTATCTTTGAAGTTAGCTTTGTATAGTTGAAGAGTAATTTTATTAAGGTAATCTCAGGCTTTATTTTTCTTGAAAATCATTAGATAAAAATCTGTCTATGTCTTAATTTAACTCCATATAACTTTGTATCTCCTCAGTTCTACTGAAAATAAAGTTCAAAATATTGAGGGGGGGAAATCTCATTTAAAAATCTTAGCAAATATATCTTAAAAAGATCACTACCATTCCAATTCGTACATTATTAAGAATTTTTAAAGTCTCATCATCGATCCTTCTTATTTTTCAGTAGGTCTTTTGGAATCATGTGATACATTGAAATCTACATAAACTCCAATTTTCTGTAAAAAAAAAATTATTGCAATCTAACATTATTATTACAAATACCCATTCACCAGGTGGTGAGTTGAAGGCCCAGAGATTCTGGTAGGTTTTCAAACAACCCCAATGGAATCAACTGGAGAGTAGAGAAAAGTAGGGTTTCAAAGCCACAGTGGGGACAAGGAGGGAGAGACAGTTTCTTCCTCAAATAGCATTTGTGGGAATCCACACCCTGGTTCCCAAAGTGATGTACTGCCAAATCTTGTAAAACATTTTCAATCTTGTTAACTCAATGCTAACAGCAAAATGTTTACTCAAGAACATTCTTTGAAGGGAATGGAATCTGAGCATAAAATTCAGATTAAAAATTGAAACCAGATATTTTCCCACAAGCCTTAAACAGAGAAATAAAATAGAATTTTGATTGCAGAAGTCAGAGACTGTAATGAGAAAGGGGGAAATCAATTAAAGTAACAATAACATTCATTGAGATTTAATTGGAAATAGGGATCATAGGCTTGGTAATTATTCCTTCTCATCTTAATAAGGCAGCAAATAAGCTTTTTTTGTTTTTTGTTTTGTTTTTTGATTGTGAACTGAGTGAAAGTTTACATGAGAGAACATGAGCTTTATACTATTGTTTCTTTGCAATGATTACAATCTCCTCCATGCATCATCATTCAACAGTGTTTGCTTCTATCCCCTCTGGGTTTTTTGTTTGTTTGTTTGTTTGTGGGGGAGTAGGGGCGTGTACACAAAAACACTCAGGAATATATAATAATTAAAAGAAAACCAAATAAGCTTGTTTTAATAGTAAATTTAGAATGTAGAGAATGATACATTCCAAGGGTAAGTCAAAAAGTATTGCTATAAAATCACAGAAACCTTTATTAAACAAAAATATCAAAATGTGAAGCGATTGTTTCTCAGCATATCCCTCATCTAGGTCTGTCACCTTTTTTTTTTTTTTTAAGTTTTTATTGTGAATTGAGTGATAGTTTACATGGGGAAACATCAGCTTTACATTCATCCTATCATATTTCGTTTCATTGCAATGATTACAATCCCCTCCATGCATCATCATTCAACAGCATTTGTTGCCATTCCCTCTGTTTTTTTAGAAGTACACTGAAGAGCTCAGGAATATATAACCATTCAAACTACCAAAGGGTACACCCCAAAAGCCTGCCCCCCAGCCATCAGCACACAGCCCCTCTTCCTCCTTGAGTCTAGAGTCCCCAGCTGCTCCATCTCTCCATATCATTGTCTCTGCCTCCATCTCTGGCATTGCTGCTTCTCTGGATAGGATCCCGCACTCCACTCTTCTCCCTTGATGGTCCCA
>NW_006408536.1:20709720-20745041 GCF_000296735.1 Chrysochloris asiatica
AGGGATATTGGTCTATAGTTTTCTTTCTTAGTAAGGTCCTTCCCTGGTTTTGGTATGAGTCTAATTCTACCTTGAAGAATTCTGCCAGTAACAGCACGTCAAAACGGCAGTTTTAACATCCTGGAGAGACGCAAATAATGTTTCTTTAAAGTGTTCTTTGACTTTTGGAAACAAAAGGAAGTCTGAAGGAATAAGATTAGGGATGTAGAGTAGATGGGGTATGTTTTCCCAATGAAATTCTCATAGGACAACCCTTGCTAACCTCACAAAATAAACAGATGCACATTTTTTTTGTGATGGAAAAAATTCCTCAGCACCACTTTCCTGGCTTTTTCCTCATCAATGTAGTTTTCAATTTTCTTAATAATGGTCATCCTGTGTCCAGGATTTGATGGAATGCCAATTGAAATGTTTCAACAAACTGATGCAATGGTGGAAGAACTCCTTAGTTTAGGCCAAAAAATCTAGAAGACAGCTACCTGGCCAATAGATTGGAAGAGATCCATATTTGTGCCCATTCCAAAGAAAGGTGACACAATAAAATGTGGAAATTACTGAACAATAGCATTAATATCACATGTAGGTAAAATTTTGCTAGACATAATTCAAAAACAGTTGCAGTAGTACATTGACAGGGAGCTGCCAGAAATTCAAGCTGGATTCAGAAGAGGACTTGTAACAAGGATGTCACTGTTGTTGTCAGATGAATCTTGGCTGAAAGCAGAGAATACCAGAAAGATATTTACTTGTGTTTTATTATACAGAGTCTTGGTGTGGCACTGTGGGATAAAGCACTGGACTGAACAGTCAGTTTGAACCACAATGTCAGTGGTTCAAATTCACCAGTCCCTCCTTGGAAACCCTATATAGTGTTGCTATGAGTTGGAACCCACTTGATGGCACTTAACAACAACAACAACTATGCACAGGCATTTGGCTGTGTGGATCCTACCACACTATGATAATATTGCTAAGAATAGAAATTCCAGAAGACTTCATTGTGTTCATGAGGAATCTGTACAGAGAACAAGAGACAGTTGTTCAAACAGAACAAGGGGGTACTGAATGGTTTAAAATCAGGAAAAGTGTGTATCAGGATTGTATCCTTTCACTAAGCTTCTCAGATTGTTGAGCAAATAATCTGAGAAGCTAGACTATTTGGAGAACATGGAATCAGGATTGGAGGAAGGCTCATTAACAATCTGTGATATGCAGATGACACAATCTTGCTTTCTGGAAGCAAAGGTGATGAAAATCAAAGACTATAACCTTCAATATGAATACAACTCAATGTAAACAAACCAGAAAGCCTCACAACAGGACCAGTAAACAACATAATAATAAATGGAAAAAAGATTGAAGTTGTGAAGGATTCCATTTTGATGGGATCCACCATCAGTGCTCATGAAAGCAGCAGTCAAGAAGTCAAACAATGTATTACATTCAGCAAATCTGTTGCACAAGACCTCTTTTAAGCGTTGATGACCAAAGATGTCAGCCTGGGGACTAAGGTACACCTGACCCAAGCTATGGGATTTTCTGTCTCCTCATATGCATGTGAAAGCTGGACAATGAATAAGGAAGATCTGAGAATTGATGCATTTGAATTATGGTGTTGATAAAGAATATTGAAAGTACCATGGAGTACCAGAAGAACAAACAAATCTGTTTTGGAAGAAGTACAGCCAGAATGTTCCATAGAAATGAGAATGGCTAGATGTTATCTCATATACCTTGAACATGTTATCAGGAGGGACAAATTCCTGGAAAAGGACATCAAGCTTGGTAAAGTGAGAGGCAGGGATGAAGAAGATGACTCCCCAGTGAGATAGATTGACCTTGCCTGAAACAATGGGGTCAAACTGAACCATCATGAGGCTAACGCAGGACCAGACAGTGTTTCATTCTGTTGTACATGGGTCATTATGAGTTGGAGCCAACTCACTGGCCCCTAAAAATATCAAGAACAATAACAACAACAACATCACAGCCAGAGTCATTTCCCCAATTCCAATAAAAATAGACAGAGTCATGTCATGTGCATATTTTAAATGCTTTACTGTAAAAGATTTAGTTGCTATAAACCAGGAAAATCAAACATACTGCCATGAGTCGATTCTGACTCATATCTACTCGGTAAGCTTTCGGAGACTTTATATCTTTACTGGAGCAGACACTCTTGTCTTTCTTCCACGAAGTAGCTGGTAGATTTGAACCATTGATGTTTTGGCTAGCAGTCTAATATTTAACCCATGGTGCCACCAGGGGTCCTTCTAGTTACTATGTTGTTAAGTGCTGTCGAGTCAATTCTGACTCATAGTGACCCTGTATAGGGTTTCTAAGGAGCGGCTGGTGAGTTTTGAACTACCTACCTTGTGGCTCAAACAGACCTTGAAGGTCCAGTGTTTATCTTACAGGGTTCCTCTAGTTTGTGTCGTGGAATAGGTTCCGACTCACAGCGACCCTGTATAGGGTTTTCAAGACTGTAAATCTTTACGGGAGCAGAAAACCTCATCTTTCTCTAAATTCCTGCTTGTGCCAATGCAATAGAATGATCCAGTTGAAAATTTAAACCCACATCAGGCCTCCCTACTTCTTGTTTTTGTGTGGGTAAATGGGGCATACTTATCCCCATGTGTTTACTTGTTTTTTTTTTTTTTCTGATGAACTTTAAAAGACATCTTGCATGAATCACAAGAATAGCACATGTATTTTCTTTTCCTGTGATCTCATATTCTATTTCCATGGAGAGCAAGAAATCAATAGTTATGTGCCGAGAAACTGCTTTTCAATTGTGTGGTGGACTGTAAAGAAACATGGAGAAATCAATTTCCTTTTCCGGTCTCTGGAGACTTGGTGGCCCTTTGAATTGCTCATGGAGATGGTAATTTTGATCTGTATTCTCTAAACTCAGAACATTGTGAAGTAAACAGTACCGGATTCAGAATGATTGAAACTGCTTTCTGCTCATCATCGCTGCTGCCACTAAAAGGTTTTTAAGCTCCCATATATGAAAGTGCCGAAATGAGCATTGTATGGAGCAGGTGCACAGACAGCAACTCTCTAGAGATTTAATAGTTAAGATTTATACATCAAAACAAAGACTAAGTTTCTGCAAACTTTTGAAAAGTGGAAGAAAAGGACAGTATGCTGAGAGGCAAACAAACTCCCAGTATCTAGTTCTGGTTTCCACCTGTTTTATTGAGATCTTCATCAAGCTTTTTGAAACAATTAACTCATTTTTAGTATCTTTTAAAAAAATTATTGTGATTTGGGTGAAAGTTTACATAGAAAATTGGTTCAACAACTCCAATACATTTTGTTTTGTGATCTTGATTGCAAGCTCCCAAATATAACATCACTCTCCCCATTTCCTCCCTGTTTCTACGATGTCTGTTTGTCCTTCTTTCCGAACCCTTCCTGCCATCTGAGCTTCATCCCTGGGTAAATTCTGCCCTTTTGATCTCATATGTTTGATTGTTCTAAGGAGTGTTTACCTCCCAGGTGCTATTGTTCACCTTATACTCTTGTCTATTGTTACATTAAAAGTTGAGTCAATCTTGTCTCCATTTATCATGATGTTATTTATTGGTCCAGTTGTGAACATTTTTGTTTTCTTTACATTGAGGTGCGATCCATATCAAAGGCTGTGGTCTTTGATCTCCATCAGTAAGTATTTTAAGTCCTCTTCAATTTTAAATTCTTCTTTCAATCCTGATGCCATGTTCTTCTTCATATAATCTGACTTCTCTGATTAGTTGCTTAGCATACAGATTGACTAAGTATAGTGAAAGGATACAATCCTGGTGCACACCTTTCCTGATTTTCAACCATTCAGAATCCCCGTGTTCTGTTTGAATGACTGCCTCTTGGTTGACTTACAGTTTCCTCATGAGCACAGTTAAGTGTCCTGGAATATCCATTCCTCTTATTCACAGTGTGTTATGATCCACACAGTCAAAAGCCTTTGCATAGTCAATAAAGCACAAGTAAACATCTTTCTGGTATTATCTCCTTTCAGCCAAGATCCATCTGGCATCAGCAATGATTTTTGTAGATCTATGTCCTCTTCTGAATCCAGTTTGCATTTCTGGCAGTTCTCTGTTGCAGCCATTTTTGAATTATCTTTAGCAAGTTTTTACTTGTATGTGAGATTAATAATATTGGTTGATGATGGACACACATATGGATCTCTTCCAAGCACTTGATTAGGTCTCTGTCCTCCATATTTCTTGGTCTAGATAAGTGAGCACTTCCAATGCTTCATCGGTTTGTTGAAAGATTTCAATCTGTATTCCATCAGTTCCTGGAGCCTTGTTTTTCACCAATGTCTTCAGTGAAGCTGGGACCTTTTACTTTAGTGAAATGGTTGAACACTGTTTTTATTTTTTATTTATATTTTATTTTTATTTTAATAAACACTACGTTTATTTTTGGTACAGTGACTGTGTATTCCTTCCATCTTCTTTGGATGCTTTCAGCATCATTCAATATTTTCCCCATACAATCCTTCAATGCTTCAAGTGGAGGCTTGAATTTTTTTCTTCAGTTCTTTCCACTTGAGGAATGCTGAGCATGTTTTGCCCAAAAAGGGCAAAGGGCTCAATAGACAATTGACAAAGATAAAACTATAAATGGCTAATCAACATATAAATTGCTCAGCTTTACTGGTGTGGCGTTGCAGAATCATGCACTGGACCCCAAGGTTGGTTTGAACCACAAGGTCGGCAGTTCAAACTCAACAGCCGCTCCTCAGAAACCCTTTGCAGGGTCACTGTGAGTCAGAACCAACTTCAATGGTGCTTCACAACAACAACTATGAAGCAAAGAATTGCAAATCAAAGTGGCAGTTAGATACTGTTGTACCATGTTCATAATTCTTTAGGGAGAAAAGGAGCATATATCAAAATTTTACATTTCGGCATACATTTTGCCTCTGAATCATGAATTCTAAGAATTTACCCTAAAGATATTATGAGACATAAATGGAAAAGTGTTAGGTTCAAAATGTTTATTAGAGCTTATTTATGAACATGACAAAGAAAAAAAGAATAGTAGCTTAAGTTTCAAAGCATATGACAAACCCATAAAATGAATGTAATATTAGACGATCATTAAAATGATGTTATTGAGGAATAGCTAATGACTTACAAGTACAGTTACAACACAGTGTCCAGTTCAGAGAGAAGGCGATATTGTTATGGTTATTAAGTGCTGTCGAGCCAGGTCCCATTCATAGAAACCCTGTATAGGGTTTCCAAGGAGTGACTGGTGAGTTTGAACTGCCAACCTGCGGTTTAAACCGTGGTTCAGTGCTTCATCCCAGGTACCCCAAAGAAGATTGACAGCTAGAAAAGGTATGCTCCAAATATTAAAAAGTATTACCAGCATTCATCTGTTCTATTGATATTCTGAATACTCATTCCCCCCTCCCTTATCTATATTTTCTGTAAAGACTTAAATAATTTTGTGAAGAAATTTTGTTGATACTTTTCTTTTTTGGTATATATATATATTTTTTATGAGACAGTACACATTAAGGAATTAGAATTCAAAAGAAAAGGGACTCTTGTCAAAAGGATAGCTTACACTGACTGGCTCCTCATTTTACTGTCTTTGATCCTACTGCATGACTGCAGAAAAGTGAAAGAGAAGTCTTTGCCACTTTTACAAAGTAGTTGGCTGAATTAGATTTCTAGGTCTGGTTTTTATCAAAGACCAAGGTTTTGTTGTTGGAAGTAAATGCCCTGCTTTGTGACAACCTCAGTCTCTCTGTGTATTGACTTTTTCCCATGGCTTTATCTAGACTTTATCTAGTATGTCGTTTTGACAAGATGATTTCATCTAGGCTAACATTTTTTTTTTCTTTCTTCAGATATTGGTTAAGTGAGCTCTTCCTTGTCAGAAATTTCCATGTTATCTAATGGCAAAATAGGATTGACTGGGTTAACTTTTAGATGCCTCTCCTTTTTGGAAAAAGCTGACCATAGAGAAGTATCTTTTCGTTCCTTATCTTAATCCTCAGAGCATGTCTGAAGTTTTATTGCCACTTAAATTTGGAGAGTCAGTGTGGTTGTGTGGTGCAGATAAGATTCACAAGAAGTCAGCCTGGTTATTGAAGTGACACCCAGTCCACTACATCCCAGGGCCCCCAACAACTCAAACACTGAAACCTCAATTCCCTCTAGGAAAGATGACAATTACAATAGCCATTTCCTTCTATTGTGGTGAAAATATGCACACCAAAGCATTAACCAAGCCACCAATCCCTACATGTGAAATTCCTTGACCCTGGTTCCATTCTTCATAACAATAGCAATTCGAGGTGCTGTTTTGAGGAGTGGAAGAATAATCCAGAAAGCCTGGTACATTCTGGGTAATTCTTACTATAGCTGCACTGACCAATGTAGCCACTTGCCACATGTGGCTACTTTAACTGAAGTACCTTAAGAACTCACTTGCTCAGCACTTCAAGCACGCCAAGTGTCCAGTAGTGCTTGTGTCTTGTGGTTCCCACGCTGGACAGCACAGTGTAGAACATTGTCACCCCTGCTGAATGTTCCACTGCACAGCACTGCTCTAGACCAGTCACTGATTTTGAAGCAACTACTAGACCTTGTTGTTGATGGTAAGTGCCATCAAGTCCTTTCTGACTCATTGCAACTCTGTATAGGGTTTCTGAGGAGTAGCTGGTGGATTTGAACTGCTGACCTTGTGGTTAGCAGTCCAGGGCTGATCCTACAGCGTCACACCAGGCTGAACAAAATCACACCCTTGTTTGAAGGGGGCACTCTCTCCGGAGATGGAGATGTTTACTTGTGGAGGTGAGAGCCAGGTGGAGCTATTGTTGAAAGGGTGCCCTTTGTTTGCCAGAGACAAAAAGGAGTGGTATTTGTTTCCCAAATTTCGATATTCCCAATTCATGAGACAGAAATTTCAGGCCTGAGAAGATGTAAAGTTTACCTCCAGGCAAAACTCCAGAGAGGACTGACTGCTGCCCACCGGCCCTGGCACCAGAGAACACAGTGTGGGTGGGAACGATTCCCACTTGGAGTCTGCAGAGGGAATCTTTTTTGGTGGTAGAGTTAGGAATGGAGAACCAATAATCTGATGGTCTAACAGATTTTCGTAAATAACTGACAGGAGATTAACCCAAGTGGTGGGGGTTAATCATTAAACCTCCTTCCTAGGTGGCGGTGGACTCCTTTCTCTCAGATTTTGTTCTAATCTGGTCACAGAATGGCTAAGGCAGCTCTAAGTGGCGGGTGGATTTTTTTCCCCCGTTTGCCCTGTGTTTTCTATTGGGAAAGAATGTTTTGGCTTCTCTTTTTCCTGGTACCTGCGATTCATACTCAACTCTGTCAACCAGGTATGTTGTCTTGAAACATACAAATGAGAGTTTTCTAAATGATTGACATATTTTAACTTAAAGAACTCTAGCTCTCTAAAGTCAATGACATGTTGAAACTTGAAATTTATCTTGTGACTGTTTTATGGGATGGGAAAGAAAATTTTTAAACATCTAAGATGGTTGGAGTGAAACTTTGAGGCAGATTTGGACGGGTTTCATTGTAGTACTGTGTGTTGATGATTTCAGGTATATTAAATCATAGGATTAACTGTGTTCGCTTTAGCTGATATTGTGATAGTCCATTGTTTTTTTGTCTTTCTTTCTGACAGATGGAGAAAATGCTTTTAAAGTGAGACTTAGTATCAAAACAGCTCTGGGAGATAAATCAGTAAGTAGAGCAAGTTCTTTTTTCATTTTCTTGTCTACGAATTCACTTTGTTGTCTCTAATAATGAGCCTCTCTGCATAGTTACCCTAAACTGGAATAAATGATTCCTAAGGCCCTCAC
Organism: Chrysochloris asiatica; assembly: GCF_000296735.1. Lineage (NCBI taxonomy): Eukaryota > Metazoa > Chordata > Mammalia > Afrosoricida > Chrysochloridae > Chrysochloris > Chrysochloris asiatica. The sequence goes on from NW_006408536.1 coordinate 20,717,579, forward strand.
AGCTGATATTTCCTTAAAGTGTGTTCCATTGAATCTATTCTGACTCCCAACAACCCTGTTGTTGTTGTTAGTAAGTGCCATTGAGTCGGTTCCAACTCATAGCAATCCTGCATAGGGTTTCCGGGTGAGCAACTGGTGAGCTTGAACTGCCAACCATGTGGTTCAAACCAACTTTGCAGTCCAGCACATTAACCTGCAGCACCACACCAGGATGCCACACCAGGAGTCCAGTAAAGTAATTAAGTTGAATTAATAAGATGATACTGTCTAATTCTTCCCTTAGTTTCCCAGCGTGGTCTGTGAATGTTCTTCTCAATGGAAGATCAACTTCAGGTGCCTCAGGTTAGAAACAAAGCTCTGGTGGGGAAAAGTTTAAAAGTGCTTGGCTGCTAACCAAAAGATTGGTGATTTAAACCCACCCATGACTCGGTTGGAGAAATGGCTGACAAGATTTCTGTAAAAAAAAATCCTGTAAATCCTGTAAAGATTTCAGACTAGGAAACCTTATGGGGTAGTTCTACTCTGTCGCATGGGGTTACTACATTGAAATCGACTTGATGGCACCTAACAGCCACAATAAAGAAACATAGAGGTGTTCTGTCTTCAGACCAATCCACCAGAGATTTATTATTTCCTCAGTGTGTACTAATCATTATAACACTTACAGCATTTACCCTTCTAGAAGCTCATTTAGTCTCACAACTACTCTGTGAGCGTGGGAGCACAGGCAGACCATTCCCATTGGACGAATGGGGAAAATGAGGCACATGAAGTAAAATCTTGGCTCTCTCAAGATCACAAGTCAGCAAGTGGTCAAGGGGATGTTTGAACTTAGACAGTCTGTAGACTCTTCTCTTGATAGCATAAGTGCAGCCATTTTGAGAGCATAACTATTTTGCTTAGCTAAAAGTAAATACAATCAAGCACTGCCTAAAAGCATCTTATAACATCCCCAACCTGTCCTTATATCTTAGATATATGTTTTAACTATTTTCAATTGGAATGTTAATAGTTGCCTAGCTCCTCTTTGAGCCTGGTCCCTGTTTGCATACTTTCTGATAAGGAGTGACCATCTGGACAAACAGGTGCTGCAAGAGTTAATCACGTTCTCTCATTGGACGTGTTTATTGGGACACTGTGACCACCTTGTACTTTAGTGTGAAAGTTAGAATGATAGGATTATAGTCCACTGGCATGTTGTATTAATTAACAATGTTGAAAACTAGTATAAAAATTGCTTGTAACAAAGGGTTACTTGAACGCCAATTTAACCAGCCGTTTGCTGCAAGGTATTCAGTTAGTCGACTTCCTAATAATAGTTAGAGCTTTTCTCTTTCTTTATTTGGTTGTTGTTGTTGTGTGCCTTCGAGTTGATTCTGACTCATAGCAACCCTGTATAGGATTTCCAACAGTGGCTGGTGTATTTGAACTGCTGACCTTTTGATTAGCAGTCCAGTGTTTATCCTACATGCCACACCAGAGCTCTGTTTATCTGGAGTGCTCCAGAGCATTGTATCCAAACTTTGGGGTAACAGTCTCTAGCAGCATGTAGAGTTTCTCATCCCAGAATGCTCTAAGGGTAGGCACCATGCTACATGCCGAACATGCAATGGCAGACAAAAGCTGACTTGTCCCTGCTCTTGTGGAATGTGTAGTTGTTAATGATATAGCCACAAAACCAAATGCAAATGTGTAAGTTTGACAAGGATAAACAACAGGAAGTAGAAGTACATGTGCGCTTTGAGCTCATGGGGAAGCTTAGGACATGATACAAGAAGGGAAGTCAGGGAGACCAGCATGAGAAAAAGTTTATCACATGAGGGAGCTTGATGAGAATGAGGGGCAGAACGAAGGCTGAGGTGTCTGGAAACAAGTTTAAAGAGAAAGGAGGATCCGGCCCAAGGAATATGTGGGTTGGACATTATCTTTAAGACAACTGGGACTTTTTATCAAAGAGATGTCGTGATAGAATTAGTGTTTGGAAGCGTCTTCCACCATAGTCCTGGAGGTCGAATGCAGAGAACTAGAGTGGAAGGACCAATTAGGAGGCCACTGAAGTAGTAGAAGTTAGAGACAATGGCCATTTGAAGTAAAGTGGAGAGAGAGAGAGAGAGAAGTGAGAGCAAAGAAGGGATTCTAGAATCAGAGATGCAGCATGTGAAGGGGAAAGCCCTTTTTGTACTTACACATTCAGATGCCTGATAACCTATGTGTGAGGCAGGAACCAGATATGAAGAAGACCATGACTTCAGTTGGGCATGTTGGGTTTGAGGTTTCATTGGCACATGGACAAAGGACACAACTGGCTTGAGATAATACATTCATGAATCATTTGCATCGATGTGGTACAAAAGCTAGGGGTAGGTGACAATGCTGAGGAAGGAAGTACAGAGTGACCAGCGGAGAGGGTTTAGGATAGAGATTTGAGGTTTTTTAAAACGTAAAACCTTTATAGATGAGGGTGGTCCTGGAAAGAAAATGGAGTAGGCAGAGCGGCAGGAGAAAACCCAGAAGAATGTTGTATCACCAAAGAGAAGAATATGATTCAGGATGAAGGGAGAGTTCAAGACCATCAAATGCTGCTGAGAGGCCAAGCAAGATGACGATTGGAAAGTGCTTATTGGGTTAAGCAATATAGAGGTCACTGATGACTTTAGAAAGATCCATTTATCTAGAGTGATGGCACCAAAAGACAGATTATGGAGTGGGTTGCAATGGCTGTTGTTGTTAAGTGCCATGGAGTCGGTCTGACTCATAGCGACCTTATCTATATAGGGTTTCTGAAACTGTAAATGTCTGTGGGAGTAGAAAGCCTCACCTTTCTACCAAGGAGCAACTGGTAGGCTTGAACAGCCCACCTTGTGGTTCACAATCCAGTGCTTATCCTACAGTGCTTATCGACTGCACTCTAAATGACCATAACCCTAACAAAGTACCACAAACTGGGGGCTTAAAACGATAGAAATTCTCTCACCGTCTTGGAGGCTTCTCTCTGAAGCTTCCAGAGTATATAACCTAGCTTGCCTCTTCTAGTTTCTGGTGGTCTCAGGTGTTCCTTGGCTGGTGGAAGCAAAGCTCCAATCTCTGCCTTCATTTTCACATGGCCATCTTCCCTCTGCGTCTACCTTTCTGTTTGCGTTGCTTTCTTCTTATAAGGGTGGCAGTCATATTAGATTTGGACCAATCCTGATCCAATGTAAGGAGCCCTAGTGGCATTGTGGACAAGCCTATCAGTCACCCTTTGGGGAAAAGATTTAAGTGTAGGTTCACTATGAGTTGTAATTGACTTGTGATGGCACTAGGCTTATTTTGTTTTCTACTCTAATGTAATGTTGACTGAACTAACTACATCTGCAGAAACCATATTTCCAGAGAAGGTCACATTCACAGGTACGAGCGGACAGAATTTAGCTCATAACAGTAAACATGTGAAAACAGGATATGGACAACTCCTTTGAGAATTTTGTTGAGAAGGGCTGAGAGACCGCGGTATGTGGAAGAATGCACTGAGTAAAGCAGTTTGTTTTGATTCTTTAGTGAGGGAAGCCGAGTGTGTTTAGTAGTAAATGGACAAGCCCTAGTGGGGAGTTGAATACACAGAAGGTAGATCCTGAGATGGCCAGAGGGATGTGTTCTTAATCAAGGTGGAAGGACAGGAAGAGAAGCATCATATCCAATACTTCAGGGGAGGAGGTGGGTAGAAGGTGTTGTCTGCAGAGGAAGTATTGTATCCTGGTGTTTGGAGGTTGGAGCAGTTTCAGTTGATGATTTCAGATGTATTTATAAATCATGGAGCAAGAGCATCTAGTCAAAGTGAGACATGATGAAAAGGTTTGGGATTCAGGGACCCTGAGAATGTTTGAAATAGTCATTATGAAGTAAATGAGATGATGAATTAATGGAGAAATCAAAGGGATTCCCAGTCAATTTGTGGGTGGGGCATCATGAATTTAGAGTTAAACCAATAAGCTCTGTTTGTAACTTTCTCAGGTTACACTTGATTACTCATCTAAAATGTGGACTCAGCCATGGTTTAAGTGTTCTTAGATGTTTGTACAAAAAGGAGAACTGGGACACTGAAATAGGTCCTTGGCACACATGATATTGAAATGAGGAACCAAGGTATCTAAAGTGATGAAGTGATTGGTAAATATGTTGTTGTTGTTGTGTGCAGTCGAACTGGTTCCGACCCATAGCGACCCTGTATAGGGTTTCCAAGGAGCAGCTGGTGAGCTTGAACCACTGACCATGTAGTTCAAATGACTGTGCAATCTGATGCATTAACACACAGTGCCACACCAGGACTCCAGATAGGTAAACATAGGCAACTAATATACGCCAGCCACTAATACACTCCATGGAGTCCTGGTGTGGCGCTGTGTGTGGGTTAATGTGCCAGACTGCAAAGCCATTTGAACTCTAAGGTTGGGGGTTCAAGCTCACCAGCTGCTCCTTAGAAACCCTATACAGGGTTGCTATGGGTCGGAACCGACTCGATGGCACTTCACAACAACAACAATATATGCCACTGGATTCCTGGTGTGGAACTGTGGGAAAAAGCACTGGACCGTGAGGTTATTTTGAACCACAAGGTTGGCTGTTCAAATTCACCAGCAGCTCCTTGGAAATCCTATATGAGGTAGCTATGAGATGGAACCGACTCGACAGCACTTAACAACAAACATCAGCAATATGTGTCACTAACCAGCCCTGGTGATGCAGTAGATTAAATGTTGGGGTGTTAACCACAAGATCAGAAGTCCAAACTCACCAACCACCACTCCAAGTGAGAAAGATGAGGCAGTCTGTTTCCCTAAAGAGTTAGTCTTTGAAATCCTATGCAACTGTTCTCGTCTGTGTTATAGAGTTGCTATGAGTCAGAACAGACTTGACAGCAGTGGGTTTGGTTTGGGACTTTTACTGAGCACCTATTATGTGTCAGGTACACGCAAAGAAGGCGTCTCAGCTGTTATGAACATACTTGTTCATGTCTTTTCCTTATGATATTCTTTTCTTGGGTCTATCTCAGGAGTGGAATTGTTGAGTCATACAGTATGCATATGTGTAGCTTTAGTATCTCTTTCCTTATCTTCCCTTAAGTGGCCCATTGTCTCATTGCTACATGTGCTCATTTATTCATGAAGCTTATCTCTGGAAACAAACGAGTGGAAGACTCATCTGTCAGTTTGTCCTACCGTGGTGGCTTGCATGTTGCTGTGATGCTGGAAGCTATGCCACTGGGATTGTAAATATCAGCAGGACCGCACCTGGTAGGTTTCAGCGGAGTTTCCAGACTAAGACTAGGGAGAAGGGTTAGCCAGTGAAAGCCTTATGGACAGGAGATGCTGGAAGATGAAAACAGTATGACTAGCCCCAGAAGATTCAGGCATAGTGCTGAAAGACAAGCCCCTCAGGTAGGAAGGCACTCAGGATAGGACTGGGGAAGAGCTGCCTCATCAAAGCAGAGTTGACCATGATGACGCAAATTGAATAAAGCTTTTAGGACCTTCATTTGCTGATGGGGCACAACTCAAAATGAGGAGAAACAGCTGCAAACATGCATTAATAATCAGAACTTGGAATGGATCAAGCATGAATTTAGGAAAACTGGAAGTTATCAAAAAATGAAATGAAACACATAAAGGTCAAGATCCTAAGCATTAGTGAGCTAAAATGGATTGGTATTGGCCATTTTGAATCTGACAATCATGCGGTTTACTATGCTGGGAATGACAATTCGAAGAGGGATGAAGTTGCATTCATCATTAAAAAGAGCAATTTGAGATCTATCTTGAAGTTCAACACTGTCTGTGATAGGGTAATATCCAAACACCTACAAGGAAGACCAGTTAATACCATTATTATTCAAATGTACGCACCAACCACTAAAGCCAGTGATGATGAAATTAAAGAATTCTACCAACTTCCTAAGTCTGCAATTGATAAATCATTCAATCAAGATGTAGTAATAACTACTGGTGATCAGAATGGGAAGGTTAGAAACAAAGAGGAAAGATCAGTAGTTGGAATATATAGCCTTGGTGATAGAAACGATAGAATTTTGCAAGACCAATGACTTCTTCATTGAAGAAAACAACATAAAATGTAGCTATGTACATGGACCTCACCAGATGGAATAGACAGGAATTACACTGACTCCATCTGTGGGAAGAGACAGTGGAAAAGTTCAATATCATTAGGTAAATCAAGGTCAGGGTCAGACTATGGAGCAGACCATCAATTGCTCATATGAAAATTCAGATTGAAGCTGAAGAAAATTAAAACAAGCCCAGGAGAACCAAAATATGACCTTGAACATATCACATTTGATTTTAGAGACCATCTCAAGAACAGATTTAATGCATTAGGCACTAATGACTGAAAACCAGAAGAGCTGTGAATGACACCAAGAACATCATAGGGAAAGAAGATAAAAGGTTATTAAGACAGGATAGAAAGAAAAGACCAGAAAAGCAAATGGAAGAAATGAGGACGTAAATAATCTGAACAGAAAAATTCAAAGGGCAGCTCGAGAAGACAAAGTCAAGTATTATAATGACATGCGCAAAGACCTGGAGTTAGAAAACCGAAAGTATAGAACATGCCCAGCATTTCTGAAACTGAAAAAACTGATGAAAAAATTCAAGCCTCAGCTTGCAATATTGAAGGAGTCTATGGGGAAAATATGGTGTCCTGGTGTGGTGCTGTGGGTTAATTTGCTGGACTGCAAGGTTGCCAGTTCAAAAACACTAACTGCTCCTCAGAAACCCTATACAGGGTCGCTATGGACCGGAACCTACTTGACGGCACGTAACAACAACAGCATGGGAAAAATATTGAATGATGTAGAAAGCATCAAAAGAAGATGGAAGGTATAGACAGAGTTACTGTAACAAAAAGAAATGGTTCAACCATTTAAAGAGCTAACATATAATCAAGAACTGATGGCATTGAAGGGAGAAATCCAAACTGTACTGAAAGTATTGGTGAAAAACAAGGCTTCAGGAATTGATCGGACACAAACTGAAATGTTTCAACAAATTGATGCAGCACTGGAGGCACTCAGTCATCTATGCCAAGAAATTTGGAAGACAGCTACCTGGACAGCTGATTGGAAGAGATCTGTGCCTATTCCAAAGAGAGATGGTCCAATGTAATGCAGAAATCATCAAGCAATATCATTAATATCACATGCAAGTAAAATTTTGTTGAAGATAATTTAAAAATGGCTGCAACCGTATATCGACAGGGAACTGCAAGAAATTCAAGCTGGATTCCAAAGAGAACATGGAACGAGGACTATCATTGCTAAAGTCAGATGGATCTTGGCTGAAAGCAGAGAATTCCAGAAAGATGTTTACCTGTGCTTTATTGACTATGCAAAGGACTTTGACTGCGTGCATTATAACAAGCTATGGATAGCATTGTGAAGACTGGGTAGTCTAGAACACTTGATTGTGCTCATGAGGAACCTGGACATAGACAGAGAGGCAGTCGTTTGAACAGAACAAAGGGTTTAGAATCAGGAAAGGTGTGCACCAGAGCAGTGTTCCTTTTTTTTCATAATTAGTATTTCATTGTTTTAGGAGTCAGTACAGAGACATTATGAACAATTTGTAGACAATTCTTAATGTATGTACCAAACATCTAAGAGCCATGGAGTTACAATTATTTTCTAAATTCCAGTGACTTTCCAACTTTAAATTTGGAGGCAAATTTTCTTTGTACCAAATTTTTCAAGTACCAGTATCTTCAGTTGTTGATAATCACGAAGTCCTTCTAGTTTACAATTTAGTATCACACACATTACACACTCAAAGTTTCAACCTTTCACAACACATAACAATGTGATGAGAAAAACGGGACTACCATGACCAAAGATGTCACAAAAAGCACACAGTTCTGACAGGCAGAGCAAGACAAGTGAAACAATTTTACTAAAAAACAGCAAATAGAATTTTAAATGTTCAAGTCTTACAAATGTATGATTATGACTCCCAATTACCATTAAGTATGCTTTGTATTATGGGATATAAAAACTCCCCCACCTCAATGGAATATTAAGTTGACACCCAAGATAGTCATAATCTCCCATCTGCCAACATCCCACTACTTTCTGGTTGTACCAAAAAATAGACAACCAGCAAATTATTTCACCTCTAAAAAAAAAGCATTTACACTTCAAAAATGCGATGAAGTGGGGTTTCATCCTTCTTAAAAGTGTTTCTAGAGCTACTAAAAAAGTTGCATTTACACAATAGTTGATAAAAATATTCCTCTGGATTATACAAGAAGAGAGATACAGACTCACTGATACAACATGGTGGTGGTGGTAGTGGTTATGTGACATGGAGTCAGTTCCGACCTTGTACAGAGTTTCTGAGGCTGTAAATCTTTATGGGAGCAGAAAGCCTCATTTTTCTCTCACAGAACAGCTGGTAGTTTCAAACTGCTGACCTTATGGTTCGCTGCCTGATTTGTAACCACTACACTACCAGAGTTCCTTAATACAACACGGTAGACAAACATTAACTCGACTTGTCTTCGTTCTCTCCTGCTTCATCAGAGACTGTACATTCCTTGCTGCCTTTTTTGGCTTCATTTCCACTTTTGCAGGAGCAGGTTTCGCTGACTACCTCGGCAATCTCCTCTTGGGCTCCTCCTTCACCATCCCTCTGGCCAATCTGACCTTCCTCTTGAGCATCTTTGCAGAGGGGAAGATGCATGCCAGGAGCCTGTGGACTGAGGGTCACAGAGAACCTTCGGGAAGCTGAGTTGTCTGGTCACTGATACTCTGCCCCAGGGCTGTATTCTTTCACCATATGTTGCAGACCGTGAAGGCCTGGTCAGAGGTTCGAGGCCCTATAGGCCCGAGTGTAACAGATCTAGCCACCTGGCAGTTAATAACAAATTATTTTTCATCTTAGTGTCCAGTTATGTTTTATTAATTGCAGACATGAAGCCCTTAATATACACAGATAAATGTAATATTTTCCTAAAAGTCAAGACTGTAAAATTCCAAACAGGCAAAGTTCTTCCCTCAGAGAATTCATTCAAGGTAAATTGGGTGGCTCCCTGGTCTGTTCCAAGGACAATAGGAATGCCCTCCCTAAAGTGTTTCCAGGTGCTGCCTATTCACCCAGGCGCCTCTTTTCCTGAAGAACCTGGGCTGGGCAGCCGACACAATAGGAATCCTCCCAATCCTCCCTTTCCTCCCTCCATTTGAGGCTAGGTGCTAAAAGGTATGTTAATTAAGCTTGAGAAACCAAGTTGCCGTCGTGAGAACGATGTAAAGTTGCCTGAATGTCTGGAAAAGTAAGATTGACAGCTGTACCTTGTCTTAGCCCCTCCTAACTTTGTGTAAAGTACCTCCCCTAAATAAAAGGAAGGTGCAGAACGAATCCAGGTGCATTATGACTGGCAAGGCGTGCGTTACAGCATGCAGGGGGCTCAGTCCAGCATTGCAACCATACTGCCTGTTTAGCTAAGGTGTTTACTATGCAGGATATTACGGCCTTCGTGGCTGAGATGTTTGCAATGCAGGATCTGCCTGATGCCAGTCCAGCATTCACACTGGTTTCGGAGTGTCTCTTTGTCTCTCTCTTTACGTCTCTGTGTCTCTTTTGCTACCTCTATCGCCGCTGGATCTCCCCTCCTCGTGAACCAAACACTCGTGAACAACACAACTATGTCAAGGTCAGACCCCGGCAACCATATTTATTCAGTCTTTACACTGAGCAGATAATCTGAGAAACTGGTTGCATGAAGAAGAACGTGGTACTAGGATTGGAGGAAGACTCATTAACAACATGTGATATGCAGATGATACAACCTTACTTGCTGGAAATGAAGAGCATTTAAAATACTTACAGAAGAAGATCAGGTCAAATCCATCCCCAAATCTGAAAACTGACTTAAGTCTCCATGCTTCTAGTTTTGCTTTTGTCCCATGAGCTTCCTGGCTGTTCCTTAAGAACATCAGCCCCTTCTTGTCTCAAGGGTGGACTTTGCTACTTGACTAAAAATGAAGCATGAATGGGTAAATGATGTGCACGCACCCAAGGTTCTAGCTAAGAAGAAAACAGAAAATTTGTTCTGATGCAAAGAAAGGAAGAGAAGCTGGGAGTTAGTCCATTCGGCAGAAGGATACATGGCCAGTAAGAAGATGTACACATGCCCAATGACTTTCTTTCTCTTTTTATAATGTTTTATTGTGAATTATGTGCTAGTTTACATGGGAGAACATTAGCTTTACAAAATTCATCCTATCGTATAGCGTTTTATTGCCATGGTTACAATCCCCTCCATGCATCATCAACTAACCAAAGGGTATATATACCCTGCAAGCCTGCCCCCCGGTCATCAGCACACAGCCCCTCTCCCTCTCTGGGTCTAGAGTCCCAGCCACTCCATCTCTCCATGTCATCGTCTCTGTCTCCATCTCAGGCATCACTGCTTGTCTGGGTAGCGTCTTGCTCTCTGCTCTTCTCCATTGATGGTCCCAGGGCCCTCTGCTCCTAGACTGAAAAGTTAATCACTCCCCTCCCTGCTATAAAATGTCCACCTTTACATTTCCAACCCTCACAATCAGTCCTGATAACAATTATTCACTATTGCATGACAAGAGACCTATCCCCATCTCCTTTCACATACCCAATTTCTTGATAGACTACACAGGCTATGGGTTCTGACGACATCGTTAGATCTCACAGCGCTTGGATTATAGGATGTTCAAGAAACTCTACCCCGGATATTATGGTGGAATGGTCACCAGACTCAGCGGATGAGAGAAAGAGAAAGTCACTATGGCCCCAATTAAAACCCAATGGACCATTTTGATTCTTGTCCTTCAATTTTCTCATTTTCATTTTCTATTTTTCTTCTTTTTTAGTATGTCTGGGACACAAATGAAGAATATCTCTTCAGAGCGATGGTGGCTTTCGCCATGAGAAAAGTTCCCAACCGAGAAACAACAGAGTAAGCAAACAGTGAAAGAGCCTACCTGCTTATTTGTCATGTATTATTTGAACTAGTTCATTATTTTAAAATTTGATCTTGAAAATAATGTTTTAACCTATTTTTTTTAAGAGACCCATGCTTTTATTGAACAGTTAACAAACTTTTGTAATCTACCTCAGGGTACCATCTAAATCATGTTCTAACCATCCTTGTTGTAGAATAAGCAATTTGAAGATAAATATGTTTAAAAATACAGTTATATCTTCTAAGCATTCTACTTTTCTACTGGACACTTATAATTTCTCTGACATAGATAGCTAGCTAGATACATACACATATATATATTCTAAGGAACAGTAATCTCATTTTGAAAACAATGTAAATATGTATAGATTCTCCTGACTGGTGGGATCTCTTGTAGTACCTTTTTTTTTTTTTTTTTAAGTTTTTATTGTGAACTGAGTGATAGTCTACATGGGAGAACAATGGCTTTACACCATCATTTCATTGCAATGATTATAGTCTCCTTGTATCAGTATTTTATTCCATTCCCTCTGGTTCATTTTTGGGGGGAGGGAGGGATGTACACAAAAACACTCACGAATATATAATAATTTAAACAACCAAAGAGCACATTCTGAAGACCTGCCTCCTGGCCACCAGCACCCAGTTCCTCTCTTTCCATGAGTCCAGAGTCCTTAGCTGCTCCCTCTCTCCATCTCTGGTGTAGCTGCTTCTCTGGATAAGGTCCCGCATTCTGCTTGTGGTCTTCTCCCTTGGTGGTCCTAGGGTCCTCTGTTTCTGTGCTGTAAGATTAACTACTCCCCCGTTTTTGTTACAAAACTTATACCTTTATAGTCGTGGCAATCACAATTAGTCATGATAACAATTACTCACTACTGAATCGTAAGAATCATAAGGATCTTATCCCCATCTCTTTTCATCAGACCCATCTAGATAAGATGAAAACTATTCAGTGGGGACTGTACCTTTCCCAGCACACTCTGAAACTAAACTCCCTCTTGAAACTTTGTAAGCCAATCACTTCATGCCTTTATCACCCCCTCATTTTAGGTAGTCAATGTCTAAGTTGCCCATCCCTATCTACCCTGTATACAGAGGGGATAGGATTGATACTTGATGTGAAGACTCCTTCCCTCTCAGTTGGTATTTTGAGCTACTACATCCATAAGTATAGGTCAAGTTCATCAAATTGTAGCAATTTACACTCATCTCCTTTACCAAAAAACATTAAAAAAAAAAAAATCTTCCTCTAGTTGAGTTGTGATTATGAAGCCATTGAGGCTAGGTCAAATGAATACTATCTGCAAGTTTGGGCATTCTTGTGTGTCTCCCCTCACTTCATATCAACTGGATGCTTCACTCTCAGCTCTAGTCCTCCATGTCTATTTCCTTGTCCATGGGCTAAGGAGTCCCCAGGTCTCACCACACTTCAGACCAACCAGCTCTTCCTTGTCTCTCTCTCATCTTTGTAGCACCTTTTTATTTATTAAAAGCACTTTGTAGAATTTTAAACCATTTTATACTTGCGGTTATTCTTTGGGTAGAATGCTCCTTCTATTTTTTTATGTTTGCTCCCATAAAGAGGCACATCCATTAGAGTTCTTTTCTGGATGTCTCCCTAGCCCATCCTTCACTCCTCCCTTGAGTGGAGAAATTACTTATGTGATTGATGAGTTGGCAAGAGCCATTGGGCATGGGTTCCTTTCTCATTGGGAGCCAGCCTGCCTTCAAACAGTAGGCATTCTCTATGATATCTCCCTTGTTAAGTATAGAATCAGAGCCTGTAGGGACATGCACACACACATACAGAATCAGAGCCTGTAGGGACATGCACACACACATACAGAATCAGAGCCTGTAGGGACATGGACACACACACACACACACACACACACACATCTGTGAGGCAGCGCTAAACCTCATTAGGACTGGGTGCAGGGGAGGGGGATGTGTCATCAGGGATGGTAAATATCCTGACCTGCCCCAATTTAGCTCTACCTGGTTCTGTATAGATAAACCTATCTAATCCTGGGATTTTTTTTTTTTTTCTTTTCTTTTAGTTAGAAAGTAAATTTATGGACTAATTAAAGTCATAGACTCCAATCTAGTCTCTTAATTGGTTTCCTAATTGCTTTATTTTTGTCTTAGTTATAAAATAATTCAAAATCTGTCAGAGTGTTGTTATTAATTGATCTCCCTAAAGCCTGCAATATCTGATGCATGGGTTATGAATATAAGGTATGAAATTTTTCTTGTTGTTAAGTGCCATTGAGTTGGTTCTGACCCATAGCGACCCTGTATAGGGTTTCTGAGGAGCAACTGTTAAGATTGAACCGCTGACCCTGTGATTCAAACCGACTTTGCAGTCCAACACATTAACCCACAGCACTAGACCAGGACTCCAAGATACAAAATAGAAGGATGGAATTTGGGGATTATGTACACACCTGAGGAGTACAGCTGGTTCTGTAGGGTAAGTACTAGATGACAAACCACAAGGTCCTTGGTTTGAGCCCACCAGCCACTCTTTGGAAGAAATATGAGCTTTTATGTTCCTGTAAAGATTTACAGTGTTGAAAACCTCATATAGGGTTGCTATGAGTCAGAACCAACTCAACAGCACTTAACAGCATGTACACAAACACACACACGTATGTGAGAATACATATAAGCTATTGTTAATGATGAGTGCTGATGAGTCGGTTCCAACTCATGCAGCCCAGTATAAGATTTCCAAGGAGTGGCTGGTGGGTTTGCACGACTGACCCTATGGTTAACCTCATATTTCTCGAGCTTATTCTACGGCACCACATCAGGACTCAACAGATGTATACCAAAAGCCCAAACCAATTGCTACTGAGTCAAGTCGGATTCATGGTGAGCCATGTGTGTTAGAGCAGAACTGTGCTCCACAGGGTTTTCAATGGCTGTGAGCTTTGGGAAGTAAAAGTAGGCATCCCTGGAGCGCTAGAGAAGATGATGGTGTTCCCATCACTGAGTGTGGACAGTAGCAGTGAATCTGGTGCCTGCCTCTATGCAGTGGAATGAAAGATAGGGCAGTTTAGGAGCAGGGCCATTTGAATATTTCCTGAGGGCCAAGTGGATGCTGTTGAAAGAACTGGCCCATAGTGGATGCACAGCTGAAGGCTGGATGGAAGCCACAATGCCTGCCCTGTATCAGGAGAAGATGGTGCGCAGAGGTGCCCAGAGGGTCCCCAGAGACCCCCAGATGCACTCTGATGGGGGAGCAATGAGATGCCCACCATGACAGAGGACCCATAAGAGTAATGGGGGAGGCTCCAGAGGGCCCTGGTTAGGGAAAAGAACATTGCCCTCTTTTCCATTTCCCTTTCTTATCCTGAAGTGATCCAGAAAGAGGCATGCTGAGACAGGGATGTACAGGGGGAAGGGAACAGGGGAATAAAAGATGGAGCCCACCACTCTGAGCCTTGCCCATGCCAGGAATAGTGGAGGCAGAGAGGTGGGCATGTGAAGTAAAGTCAATGCTTTGACCAGAATTTGGATTAGACTGACCAGGACTTTACAATAGCTGGAACTGTTTGGAAAGCTCCAGATATTGACAAGAGGTGTGGAAGGTAGGCCAGACAGAGTCCCCAAAGGGATGGCTTGAGAAATATAAACCTCTTTCTTGAAAGCATTGCTATTGTTGGATCCATAGGATGAAGTGATCCTTTCCTGAAGGTTACTGATGTGAAATGACAGATAACATCAGGTCCCACACTGCACTGGTCCTCCACCCAAGAAGCTGGTTGTGGTAGAAATCGGAGGAAGATGGTCTACATGTGACAGAAACACTGCAATTCCTTTGAAAACATGATTTAGAAATGTTGATATCAAATTTGTACATTTGTGTTATCTGCTGGTTTTTTGGTAAAAGCAATAGGGAAGATGGATGGAAGCCATAGTAGAAAGCTCTGGTTTCATTACGGCATGCTACTCCAGTACTTAGCAGTCCCTAGGTGGTACAAGTAGTCAGTGCTCTTGGTTGCTAAAAGAAAGGTTGGTTGCTAATGGAAAGTCTACTCAGAGGCACCTCAGAAGAAAGACTTGACAATCTACTTGCAAAAAAATCACTGTTGACAATTCAATGGAGTATAGTTCTACTAAGGAGCTCTGGTAGCATAGTGGTTACGAGTCAGGCTATTAACCACAAGATCAACAGTTCGAAACTACCAGCTGTTCCGCGGGAGAAAGATGAGGCTGTCTGCTCCCGTAAAGATTTATAGCCTTGGAAACCCTGCACAGGGTCGCTATGAGTCAGAACCGACTCCATGGCACATAACAACAACAACAATAGTTCTACTATGTCACACATGGGACCTCCAGGAGTTAGAACTGACTCATTGGCAATGGATGGATCTTGGCTGAAAACAGAGAATACCAAAAAGATGTTTTACCTTTGCTTTATTGACTTTCCACTGTGTGGATCATAACAAATTATGGACAGCATTCTTGAGAATGTTTTCCAGAACACTTAATTGTGCTTATGAGGAACGTGTACATCAAACAGAACAAGGGGGGCAATTCAGAAAGGTGTGCACCAGGATTGTATTCTTTCACCACACTTATTCCATCTGTATGCTGAGCAAATAATCCGAGAAGCTGGGTTATGTAAAGAGGAGCCATGGCATCAGGAATGGAGGAAGACTCATTAACAACCTGCGGTATGCAGACGATACAACGTTGCTTGCTGAAAGTGAAGAGGACTTAAAATGCTTACTGATGAAGATCAAAGACCGCAGCCTTCCATATGGTTTGAACGTCAATGTAAGGAAAACAAAAATCCTCTCCTCTGGACCAATAAATAATATCCTGATAATTGGAGAAAAGATTGAAATTATCAAAGACTTCATGTTGCTTAAATCCATCATCAACACTCATAGAAGCAGCAATCAAGAAATCAAATGACATATTGCATTAGGCACATTTGCTTCACAAGGCCTCTTTAAAGTGTTCAAGAGCAAAGATGTCAGTTTGAGGACTAAAGAGTGCTTGATCCAAGCCATGGTATTTTCAATAGCCTCATATGCATGTGAAAGTTAGACAATGGATAAGGAAGACCATAGTAGAATTGATGCATTTGAGTTATGGTGTTGGAGAGGAATATTAAAGGTACCATGGACCACCAGAAGAACAGACGAACCTGTGTTGAAAGAAGTACAGCCAGAATGCTCCTTAGAAGCCAAGATGGCCAGACACCATCTCTCATACTTTGGACATATTATCAGGAGGGAGCAGTCCATGGAGAAGGAGGTGGAGGGTCAGCAAAAAAGAGGAAGACCCCCCCTCCCCCAATGAGATGGATTGGCTCAGTGGCAGCAGCAATGGGCTCAAGGATAGCAGCAATTGTGAGGCTGGAACAGAACTGGGCAGTGTTTTGTTCTGTTGTACATAGGGTCACTATAGGTCGGGACTGACTGGACGGCACCTGATAACAGAGCAACATTGGCAACTGATGCTGGTGGTAGCTGAGTATTTGGGACTCAAGTCACACGATCTAATAAATGTGGGACTTGAATTAAAAATTGCAAGCAGGTATTATCAATCACTTACAATAAGATTTAGGCCAGATATAATAAAGCAGGTCTACAGGAAAATTTTTTTTTCCTGTATAGGTTTTTTTTTAATGTTTTATTGGAAATTATGTGATAGTTTACATGGGAGATACAGGAATTTTAAAATGCTGAAAATCATTTTCAAGAAAACTGTAATCTAAATTCCAAGTTAGGTTTATTTTCCAGGCAAACTGAGAAATTTATTTACCCAGTTTACTCAAATGTTGGATTTTAGAATTAAAAAAAAAATCATTTTTAGCAAAAGAGCTTAAAGTCTAATTTAGGCATAGCATTGTCTCTCTGTGTTAAATGGTGAAGGGCATGTAATAGATTTCTTCCTCTGCTTCATTTTTCGAGGATAAATCTTGTGATCTAGAAAGGAACAACAGGCTGTCGTACCCACGGTAAGGGGATTAATGGTCTTGTGCTTATAAAACAGCAGTCTGGTTCCTATTGAGTCCTTCTGAGTTCCAGAAACAAGAGCCCGATTCTCAGCATCCCTGGAATGACTTGTCCCTGTCTGGCATCACTGATGAGAAATGACTGTGGAGCCAATTCTGAGAGGATTACGTCAGGCCAGGGCTCCCCACCCACACTTGAGGAAAGAAAGTCACAGCATTATCTCTTTGGCGATTTGGTTTAAAAAACCATTTGTGGGTGTTGTTAATATCATGACTTTATATATATAAACACCACCAACAACAATAACAAAAACAGTTCAAAATGATCATTAAAGTGAATTAAAAAAAAAAAATCTCCATCAGACCTATCTTGAAAATGTAGGTTTTCCATGAGTTGCACTACAGGCATTCATTTCAGCTTACATGTGACATTAAACAATGCACAGTTTTTAATGTCACATGTCGGTTTTCCATTCTGTACAAATATTTGAGAATGTACTGAATTGTAACATTTAGAAAAAGACCATAGAAGAGCTCCCATTCTAGTTGTACTTAGACTATCATTGAAAGGAACTTGTATTCTTTGGTTGCTACCGAACTCTGTAAATCATTCTTTCTTTTACTTCCTGTTTAGTACCACCTTTCTCTCTGTACAGTTTCACTTCCTCTTGGCTACTTCCATTTACATTATAGTCAGAGGTGGTGAAAATTAGCTGGGTGGGGGCGTCCGACCTCCTCTAACTTTATGAAGCGAGAGGCTCACCGTCAGCAACATCAGCCCAATGCTGAATCCTAGGAGGGGGAGGTCAGACTTGCTTCCACCCTCCAACCTTCTTACCAGTTCTGACAGCAACTCTCCCAAGGCACGCTCTACTTCTCTGTTGGGTTCTAGAAGCCATTGCAATGTCCACACAGAACTCACAGACAGTGAAGTTAACAGGATCAGCAGGCTCAAGGTTCAGTTCTCCAGGTCCTTCCCAACATCCTTACCCAGGTACAAATATTAAGAGACACTGTTGATGTTGGTAAGTGTTGTTGAGTCACTTCCAACTCGTAGTGACTCTGTATGAGTTTCCGATGAGCAGCTGGTGAGTTTGAACGGCAGATCTTGCAGTTCAAACTGACCTTGAGGTCAAGTTCTTATCCTACAGTGCCATACCAGGACTCCCAATAGGATACATATTCTGTAGGAAAAGAAGATCTTGAAGGTGCAGTGACTTGAAGGTGCAGTGACAGCCCTTCTTGCCATAGAATTTCCGCAAAATGACTGTGCAAGTCTATGCAGATGACGTGTTTGTGGCTCACCAAGGGGACTGAGTAGTTTGTAATAATGCAAATAAGGTTCATGGCAGCTTTGTAGGGGTTGTTGTTAAATGCCATCAAGTTAATTTCGACTCATAGCAAATGCTGTATAGCATTTCCAAGGAGTGGCTGGTGGTGGTGGTGGTGATATGCCGAGGAGTCGATTCCGATTCATAGCGACCATGTACAGGGTTTCCAAAGCTGTAAATCTTTACGAGAGTAGAAGGCCTCATCGTTCTCCTGCGGAGCAGCTGGTAGTTTTGAACTGCTGACCTTGTGGTTAACAGCCTGACTTGTAACCACTACGCTAAGCTTGTGACTTTAAGCTGTCTACCTCAGGATTCAAACCAACCTTGCAGTCCAGTACTTATCCTACAGAGCCACAATAAGATGTTTGAAACTTTGTAATTAGGGGATTGGTCAGTTTTACCATCCTGATAACCTTAAAATGCACTATCCCAGAGGCAGCAAGGGGGTCCTCATGATGAACAAGAAAGAAGAGAAGAAGTGGAAGGATGCTGAGAATCTGCTAGTCTGAGGAGACAGAGAGAGAGAAAGCTCTAACACCGGAAACCAGGAGACAGCAAGAAGCAGTAGTAGAGAAATAGCAGTAGCAGAGGGAGCAGAATCAGGAGCCCACCAGGAGATGGTGTGGTGGGTTTCCCAGCTCACAGAACGCCTTCACGCAGGGAGCTTGCTTCTTTGGTGAGTTAAAGAGCTTTGGGGACTGTACCTGAAAGCTAGTGGGTAGAGGCCAGGAATGCTGCTAAACACCCCACAATGCACAGGGCAGCCCTCATAACATTGACCTATCTGGTTTAACAGTGCTGACAGAGCAGAGGTTGACAAACCCTAGCCTACTTCATTCCATTTATTGTGGAACAGCATTCCTTGATAGCATTGTTGTTGTTGTTGTTGCTAAGTGCCGTCAAATCGATTCTGAGCCATAGCGACCCTGCATAGGGTTTCCTAGGCTGTAAACCTTTACGGGAGCAGAAAGCCTCCTCTTTCTCCCGCAGAACCGCTGGTAGTTTCGAACTGCTGACCTTGAGATTAGTAGCCCGATTCATAACCACTATGCTACCAGAGCTCCTTTGATGGCATTCCCTTGTTGATGGACATTTAGGTTGTTTCAGCTCTCTGTTATGACACATAGTGCTCCAGTGAATATCCTTACCAATGCCTCATTGTATGTGCCAGAGAGTTTTGTACAGGTGAGTGGCATGCTCTCAGTTCTTTGGTACACAAAGAACCCTCCTGAGGGTGGGCCTTGGGGACATGCTCACAATGCTGCAGAAGGTTTCAATGCCCTGGATACAATTTAACTGGTACATTTTTGCTAATCTGAAGATTTTAAAGAGTATCTCATTTTCTGATATTAATAAGGCTGGGCAGCCTAAATAATGCAAATCCCAATGATTCTCTACTTCCTATCTTTGATTTGTAGTCTAAAACAAATGCTCAAACCTGAGTACTTCTGCTAGGAGAGGTCACTGTGACTCAGTGCTCCTCCACTTCTCCTACCCCTCACCCTCACTTTCCCAAATCCATCCTCACCCCCTCCCAGAGTCCCCAAACTCTACCCCTTCCCCAGCGATCCCCACTCCTCCCCCATCCCCCACTCTTCCTCAACTCAACTTCTACCTCTGTACTCTACTACTCTATACCCCAACCCTCCTCCCTACCACACCCCAGGCCCCCAATTCCATACTCATCTCCATTCATAACCCGCTAATCCCCACCCGCTATCCCCACCCCCATCTTCCAATTTTACCTCAGATCTCCCCACTCCCTCCACCCCCATTCCCTGTACCCTCATCCTTAGCCTCCATCCCTTACCCTCCGGTTCCCAAATTCCACCTTCACCCCTTCAGTCTACTCATTACCCATTCCCTACCCCCTTGTCCCCTACTCACTCCTACCTTTATTCCTATCCTCCATCCCCTACCCTGCCACTATCCTCTACTCCCCACTCAGATCCCCATCCCCTATCCCACTACCCCATCCACCACCCTTATCCGCCATTCCCACAACTGCACCCCCATTCCCTTATCTCATACCTCCCCCATACCTCCAGCCTCTCTTACCTCCTAACCTTCCCTGCCCCATTTCCCCAATTCATGCCCACTACTATCTCATATTAGGCTAAGCCTGGAGACATTTTGGCTTGTCACAACTGTGGATGTGCTACTGTTACCTGCTGTCTGGAGGCCAGGGATGCTGCTGAAAACCCTACCATGTGCAGAACAGCCCCTCCTCCATCCCCATCTCCCTCCCACAAAAAGTGATCCTGTTCAACATACAAATATGCCCAGATTGAGAAAGGATAATACAAGACATCTCTCAAAATAACTGTTAAAATAGGGTTTTTAATAAGAGCAGATTCAAACTGGGGAAATTGGGCAGTAAAGGAAGTGGGTGCTCCTGGAGAAGGTGGGTGTTTGGATACCACCTAGATGTGTTGAGTGTGGAGTCTGCTGGGCAGGTGGAACAATGAGTTGGCAGACCTGTGGCTGGAGCAGTAGAAGGTGGCCTGGTGGTGTCAGTGGCCCACCTCAGGATAGAGGAGGGGTGAGAAGAGGAAAGAGCTATGGGTTTGGGTCTCAGGGGGTGAAGTGGCAAGGACCTGACTCTTAGGAGCCAAGGGGGCCAGCAGGCTGGTGTGCTCAGAGACCAGGGGCCTTCACTGTATCAGGTTGGGCGGCAGACAGGGACGATGGTTCGGCAGCGGAGGACGGCTAACTGGCACACGAGGACGGTGGCACTTCATGCGGGGACCTCTGAGCAGCATGCTGAAAGACAGGACCGGCGGCTTGGAGAGAATCCCGTTTTTACAGAGGCTGCATCTCCAGGTGCAGGCTTTTTGACGCAGCTCGCCCCGCTTGGGCACGAAGGCACGGACCTCGCCACCTTTCCCCACCACTGGCTTGAAGGCAGATCGCTTGACCTTTGGCTGTGGGCTGTATCTTCCTCTCTTGGCCTCCCGGACCTCGAACCACAGGCGCCCATCGAACTTCCTCTTCAGCTCGACATCTTTGGGATTGGCGGGCCCCCCACTGCTCTCCGGAGGCTCTTTGCGGACTTTCACCGGGCAGCCAAGGGCAGCCAAGGGCCTGTGTTTCCAGTAGCCCTCCGAGGCCGGGGAGAACTCGGGTCCCGGGATGATCTGGAATGGCAGCTTGTTGTCGTAGCGTCTCCAGTCCTCCGGCCCTAGCTCCTCCGGCAACTTGACCTTGTCCCAGCCCGGGGGCACAAGGCAGGGCGGTTGGGCTCGCAGCGAGAGCTTGGGCAAGACATCCTGGGTACTTCCGAGGGTCAGGATGGGCCAGGACCTCGGAAGCCAGTAGTCATTGGCAGACTTAGGTGGGCCCAGGTAGTTGCCCAAGTGGCTGAGCAAATACTTGCTCAGGTAGTTGCCCATGAGAGCAGTGCAGTGGCTCCAGAAAAGCCTGGTCTTTCAGAAGTTCCCGATGTCTCTCTGCCTAACGGCCAGCTGAGTTACGGTGACCGTTGGCATAGCGGAAGCTCAAGGACAGCGCGCGGGGCTCTGGAACTTTGGGAAAACTCTGGTTGCGTGGTCTGGCGCGAGCCACGACAGCGCGCGGTGAGCTCCGGGATAGGACCGCGGGGACAGGACCGCGGGCAATAGCAGCCTGGCAGCGCCCTCTACATCCTTGCAATCTGAGGGACACAGAAAACTGAAGTCTGTCCTTCCCATTGCGGCTTGCAGGCTTTCCGTCTGGCCAGAGGAGCTTAATAGTTGGCCGTCATTTTTGTACTGCATTTAAAGGAAGAAATGATAACCATTTCTACCAGGAAATTCTAGATAGTGTTCCAATTTGTCATGTAATAGTGAACAGATATCACTTGAATGGTCACTTAGGAACAGATTGCTGGATTACTGTTACTATTTTAATAGCAGTGATGCATGTTTCTTTCTTCTAGAAAGACTGTGCTTGTCTCTCCACCCCACCCCCCCCCCCCCCCTTTTTTTTTTCTCTTCAATTTAGCTCTCAGGGACATAATATAAGCCATCAATGATTTATAATTTAGCACTGGCAATGTTGATCTTGCTAGACACCCTGGTGGTGTAGTGGGTTAAGCATTGGCCATTAAGCACATGATCAGAGGGAGAAAGATGAAGCAGTTTGTTTCCCTAAAGACACTCTTAGAGACCCTGTGGAGCAATTCTATTCTGCCCTGTAAGGTTGCTAAGAGGCAGAACCAACTCCACAGCAGTGAGTTCATGCTGATCCTATGTAGATTTTCTTGTAATTGTCAGCCTTCATGCATTCATATGTAGATGGTCTTCTCTTTGAACATAAATGCAATTTCTCTATTTCTTTTTGAACCAGTCAACAGAGATTGAGTAAATCACATTTCCAGCTTACAGCTGAAAAGCATCTGCCTACAAACCAAGTGTTCAAAGGCTCCTGGGTAATTGATTAAAGCACTCAGTTTCAGAGGTCTGTTTAAGGAGATGTGAAGCCAACCGTTTTTGAGAAACTTTTCCTCAAATGGTGTGTACAAGGCATCTCTTAGGTCTGACACCCTGTTGGGATGGGTGAAGGACAGAAAGTATTGACTCCAAGAGCAGGTCATAGATTCTGCTGGGAGCTGGAGGTACATGGCTGAACAGTGAGGAGAAGGAATGAATGAATTCAAGAGCTTCATGAGGAAGCATCTGAGGGCAGAGTGAGCCAGAGTGCTATCGGTACTATCATCACATCAGGTGGTGAGTTAGGGTCTCAAGACCTAATTCCATTTGGTTATTTACTCATTCATTCATTAATTCACAGCATATTCCTCATTTAAGGAACGATATGAGTTTGAAATCAAGGAGGATTTTCTCTGACACCATTTTCTTCTATAAGACATTTTTTCATAATGATAGAAATGACTTCTTATATGTAGCTAAGACCCTGCTTAAGATGACATGAACATCAGGGAGGATGGCCAAATACCACTGGGTATGATTTTCTAATCATGTCATTTTTTTTTGTTTTGTTTTCCTTTTCACTATTTGCAGCATTTCCCATGTCTTACTTTGCAACGTAACTAAGCGGGTGTCGTTCTGGTTTGTGGTTACAGACCCTTTGAAAAACCACACTCTTCCTGCTGCTGAAGTACAGTCAGCCATAAGGTAAGCACTGCTAAGTACATTTTCTACGAGACATTAAGTTGTTGATGAATCCAACTGCCCTCATCCATTGTGAATTCTGTTTCTTTCCCTCTTCTCACGTGACTCAAGGATTTCATTTCATTAGTTGAGAGTAGGGATTAGTGGAGGGAGAATTTGGTAATGTCTGAAGATACTCTTGGTTGTTTCACTGGGGGTGCCACCAGCATTGAAGAAGTAGAAGAATGTTGCCAAACATCCTACTATGCACAGGACAGTCCCCACACCAAATATTTTTTTTTTCTGCACCAAATGTCAATGGTGCTGTGATTGAGAAACCCTAACTGAAATATCAGCTAAGAATGTTTAGTCCTGTCTTCTTCAGGCAAGAACACGTCATATAGCACAATCGCATGACAGTTCATCACATGGACTAGAGCCAGGATGCAGGCTTTGCCCCTTGCTAACTATAATCATGCAGCTAAGTTGCTGACGCTTCTTGGCCTTTTGTCTCACCATCTGTGAAATGGAGTTAATTACAGTACCACTCACAAAATTATCGGGAAGGTGAAATGAACTAATAAATGTAAGGAATTTTGAGTCATACCATCATAATTCTTAGATTGCTAAGGATTTGCCTTTTTTAGTCCATGTATAGTCTTTACAGCTTAACATTAACAGACACACATTTTTTTTTAAAGGTAAAATCATGACCTTGATTCAATGAAAAATTGACATGTATCTCAATAATTCTTGAGGGACCTGGTAAGATGTTAAAAATGTTTCAAAGAACCATCACTATCCCCAGTTGGAGCCAGCCACCATGGAGAGCTAAATCCTTGACCTTCACCACAAACACTCACCTACCTCTTTGCATTAACTGAAACTTGATTTACTCATCCCTTCTGAAACCCCTAAAACCCAAACTATTGTCTGGGAGTGGATTCCAACTTGAGGAATGTCGTACAGAGTAGAAGTCTCCAGAGGATTTTCTTGGTTGTAATCTTTACAGAAGCAGAGTGCCAGTCCTTTCTTCCCATGGGTGGGTTAGTAGTGGTTGTTGTTGGTTGTGTGCTGTGGAGTCGGTTCCGACTCATAGCGACCCCACATAGTGTTTCTGAGGCTGTAAACCTTTAAGGGAGCAGAAATCCTCATCATCCTCCCATAGAATGACTGGTAGTTTCGAACTGCTGACCTTGAGGTTAGCAGACTGACTCGTAACCACTATACTATCAGAGTAGTTAGGTACAACGTATCAATGCAATCCCCTCTGTACACAGGATAGATAGGAACGGGCAACCTAGCCATTGGCTACCTAAAATGAGGGGGCGATAAAGGCACGAAGTGAGTGGCTTACAAGGTTTCTAGGGGGAGTTTAGTTTAACAGTGTGTGGGGGAATATACAGTCCCCACTAAATAGTTTTCATCTTGTCTAGATGGGTGTGGTTAAAAGAGATGGGGATAAGATTCTTATGATTCAGTAATGAGTGATTGTTAAATCATGACAAATTGCGACTGTCACAACTGTAAAGGTAGAAGTTTTGTAACAAAAACTGGGGGAGTAGTTAATCTTACAGTCCAGAAACAAAGGACCCTAGGATCAAAGGAGAAGAGCACGAGTGAAATGTGAGACCTTATCCAGAGAAGCAGCCACACCAGAGATGGAGGCAGAGATGGAGACATGGAGAGAAGGAGCAGCTGAGGACTCTAGATTCATGGGAAGAGAGGGACTGAGAGCTGGCAGCCAGGAGGCAGACTTGCAGAATGTGCCCTTTGGTGGTGTAAATTATTATATATGCAAGAGTGTTTAAAAAAAAAAAAAAAAAAAAAAAGAGCTAAAGTGAATCAAGAGAAATACTGTTAACCGATGGTAAATGGAGGGGATTATAATCCTTGTAATGAAACAAGGTGTATGATTTGCTGAATGTAAAACTGATGATCTGCCCTGTAAACTTTCACTCAATTCACAATAAAAACTTAAAAAAAAAAAAAAAGTGCCAAGCAACACATACACACAAAGAAGACAGAGTAGTTAGGTACAAATTGCTTTTGCCACCCAGGGACCTCTGGTTTCCCCTCAGTGCCTTCACTTCCATGCTGCCCTCTCCACTCACAAGGCTTGACCTAAATCTCTTTTCACATGATATTCCTAACTCTTACTCCCTAAATGGTGACTCTCATTCCACATGTGAGAAGTATGAAGTGGTGAAATGCATTTACAAATAGATGCCCCAGTCTGTCCACTGGGTAACAGTTGATTGTGTTTTACCAAGTGCAATTAATTTGATTCACCATGGAAAGAATCATTTACATTATATCAATTTTCTACAACTTAAAAATTTGCAAAATAGCTGAATGACAATAAAAGGTGACAGTTGAGCAGATGGGTGCACTACGCAGAAGAGTCAGTTATCTCTTTTACCCATTTCAAGTTGTTCACAATTTTCCTGATAGTCATTCCCGCTCCCATGAGCATAACAAACTTAAAAAACATGAAGTAAATTCTTATTTCTAAGAAGCAAAAGGAAGCAATTTATGTTTATTTCAATGCATGCACACTTCACGCACACCAGAACTTCAAAAACTTCATGCAAGTGATCGATGCTGACCAAAGGTTGGACACTGAAAAAGGGACTGGAGAATAATTGATATTTGAATGATGGCATTGGCAAAGAAAAATATACCATCAACTGCTAGAAGAATGAACAAATCTGTCTTAGAAGATATACAACCAGAACGTTCCTTAAAGAGAGGATGATGAGACTTTGTCTCTTCTACTTTGAACATGTTCTCAGGAGGGACAAAGCCTCAGAAAAGGATATCATGCTTGGCAAAGTAGAAGGTGAGGGAAAAGAAACAGACCCTCAACAAGTAGCTACAACAATGGATTCAAGCATACCTCCTATTGTAAGGAGGGCATAAGACTGGTCAGCATTTTGTTCTGTTATAGATGAGGCTGCTGTGAATCAGAGCCCACTCAGTGGTACCTAACACCAACAACAGCAGCAGCAGCAGCAGCAGCAACAACAACAACAACAACAACAAGGGTCTATTAGAAGAGTGAATTCAGGAAATAAACAATTTCCTGAAAAAGAAAAATGAAATTAAGAAACTGTCCCTACCAAAGATTTATAAGTTATTGAAATGCATATTTTTCTCTTTACAGGGGAAAAATGACACCTAATGAAAGAACCCTTTTGCTTTTTGTAGAATATTAACACTTAAGATAATGAGTATTTAATCAAAAGCCAAAGATTTTCTGAACAATCATCTATTTCCCTTGCTGAAGCAAAGGCACAAAGGAATATTTGAATGAAATAGTTTATGTACTTTTGTGCATAACTGAATACTGAATACTGGTAAGACTTAAGAGTCAGAGTTAGGAATATTGTATTTCATGTGAAAAGAGATTTTTATTCAAGTCTTGTGAATGGGAAGGCTACAAGAAAATGAAGGCACTGGGTTGAAACCAGGCTTCAGCTAATGTGAGGAGGTAGATAAGTATTTGGGATGAAGGTCGAGGATGTAGCTGAACTTAAACAGGAGATTCCAGTTATGGATGGTGAATTAGTCTGTACCTGAGCTAGAACTTCCAATAGTCTAGCAGACTATGGAGTTTATTCCCAGTCTGGAGTGAGAAAGTTTCAAAGGCTTATTTTTTTTCTGAGTTATACCTTAGCAATGAACTTCATTATTTTAGGAAAGATTATCCCAGATTATCAACAATCAGTTATGAAAATGCAAATTCATCACATAATTAGAGAAAAATGACTTTAAATGATCCCCTGTGGTGGATTATCTGACTGGGGTTCCACTTCAAATCCATGAATGATCACGCCTCATTATAAATTTTCACATTCTGATATAGTGGTGGCTCTGTAGGATAAGCACTGGACTGTGAACCACAAGATCAATGGAAATGCCTCAGAAGGTTTTCAGAAAAATGATTATAAAATGTTTCAAAACACTTTACAGTGGAGTTGAGAAAAATAAGGAAGAAGTCAGGAAAGCACTCCAGGAACACTGAAATAAGATAGATACAGCATTGGAAACAATTCAAAACCTACAGAAAGAGGTCCAAA
>NW_006408536.1:20750969-20774341 GCF_000296735.1 Chrysochloris asiatica
CATGGGCGGTCCAGCCTGGAGCAGCTAGAAGAACAGAAGATACTTCTTGAAAGAAAGATCAACAGGAAAAATACAAAACCGACTGATTACTACAAGAACAAGCAAGTTGCTAGCCCAGTAGACATCAATGTAAGTGGTCGGGTCCCCTCAGAGCAAACCCCCTTCCAAGACTAAGACTCAATGGGAATACATGCTCTGATTGGTGACCACGTTCATCATCTATAAGTGGAAAAACAGCAATGAAACTGCGAGCTAAGCCCTACAATGTTCAATAGACTCCTGTGAACCCAGATGGAGACCTAGTTGGCCAACAGTGTGGCGAGAACTGGGGACTCTTGGGCCCAGAATCAGTGACATAGCCACAGAGGACTAGAGTGGAGAATGAAGCATCCAACTGGTAAGAAGAGAGGGCATATGCACAAGAACACCCACACTTGCAGACAATACCCACTTGACCTGGCTTCAATGACTGGATGATCAGAGCTCAACTAGAAGAAAGAAGAGGAAAAAAAGGGTAATCTGATACAATTTAATGAACTTGACCTACACCTGTGGATATAGTAGCTCAAAAGAGGGAACAAATCTTTGTAGCAAGGATCATTCCCACCCCCTCCATACACAGAGTAGACAGGGATGGACAACTTGGACATTGGCTACCCAAAGTTGGGGGGGGAGGCTACAAAGGCAAGAAGTGACTGGCTTACAAGATTTCAAGAGAAGCCTAGATCTAGATGGCATGGAGTAAGGTAGAATCCCCATTGAGTAGTATCCAATCTGTCTAGGTGGGGCTGATGAAAGGAAATGCGGATAGGTCTCTTGTGATACAATAGTGAATAATTGTTATCAGGACTGCTTGTGAGGGTTAGAAATATAAAGGTAGACATTTTGTAGCAAGGAGGGGAGTGATTAACTTTGCAGTCTAGGAGCGGAGGTCCCTGGGACCATCAAGGGGGAAGAGCAGAGAGCAGGACCCTACCCAGAGAAGCAGTGACGCCAGAGATGGAGGCAGAGACGATGACTTGGAGAGATGGAGCAGCTGGGGCCTCTAGACCCAGAGATGGAGAGGAGCTGTGTGCTGACGACTGGGGGGCAGGCTTGCAGGGTATACCCTTTAGTTGGTTGATGATGCATGGAGGGGATTGTAACCATGGCAATGAAACCATATATGATAGGTAAATGTAAAACTAATGTTCTCCCATGTAACTATCACATCATTCACAATAAAACCTTTAAAAAAAGAAAAAAGAAATGGATCACAGAGATCGATAGGCTAGGTGTCAGTTAGGTGAAATGGAGTGATTGGTATTGGCAATTTTGCATCTGACACTCATATGGTTTATTATGCTGAGAATGACCAATTGAAGAGGAATGGCATCGCATTCATCATCAAAAAGAACATTTCAAGATCTATCTTGAAGTATAAAGCTGTCTGCGATAGGATACTATCCATATGCTTACAAGAAAAACCAGTTAAGATCACTATTATTAAAATTTATGCACCAACCACTAAAGCCAGTAATAATGAAATTGAAGAATCCTACCAATTTCCTCAGTCTGAAGTTGATCAAACATGCAATCAAGATTCATTGAAATTACTGGAATGCAAAGGTTGGAAACAAAGAGGGAAGACCAGTGGTTAGAAAATATGGCCTTGGTAATAGAAACAATGCTGGAGATTTCATGATAAAATTTTTTCAAGATCAATGATTTATTCATTACAAATACTATTTTTTAAACAACAGAAAAGACAACACAGAAATCAAATTGAGTACATCTGTGGGAAGAAACAGTGGAAAAAGTCCATATCACCAGCCCAAACAAGGCCAGGGTCTGACTGTGGAACAGGCCATCAAATGCTCATACGCAAATTCAGGCTGAAGAACATGAAAACAAGTCCACGAGAGCCAAACTATGACCAGAATTTAGAGATCATCTCTAGAACAGATTTGATGCCTTACGCATTAATGACTGAAGATCAGAAGAGTTGTGAGATACCAAGAGCATCACACAGGAAGGAAGCTTTTGCTTTTGTCCTTAAGAAGATGAGAAAGAAGGAAAAGACCAAAATGGACGTCAGAAGAGACTTTGAGTGAACAGGAGAGTATGGAATAGAAACATTCTCAATCACTGATCAAGAGAAGGTTAAAAAATCAACCATCAGCTGGAAAATTGATGTTTTTAGTTTTCTGGGATTCTTAAGGGCCAGCGTTGAAGCCTGAAGTTCGGATTAGATGCAGAGGACTGCTATCCAAGGACATGACAATGTATGTCCACACACCTCTGCCCACATTATTAACCCTGCAGAAACTTCATTTTGAGGTGTTAAAGCATTCTTCCTATAGTCTTGATCTTGCTCCATCAGACTTTCACCCTAAAAGCAGTCCTTCGAGGATAAAGATTCACATCTGATGAAGAATTGAAGATAGCCATGCCTTGAAACTCAGCCTAAAACATTTTTAAATAAGGGCATAGAAAAGCTTGTCGAAAAAGGATGTATTTTTCTTTTCTAAAAGTTGATTAAAATAAATTCTACAGCCGGAGTGCAGATACATTTTGACTCACCCTTGTACCTTGTAAATTAAAAAATCTTTAAGATTTTAGGTGCATTGCAATAAATATTCAGGTTTGTAATTATACCTGTATGTATAATTAATTACTCAGAAATATTTTAAATTGTCTTTCTCATTTTAAATAATTTCTTCTTTTATGATCTACCAAATTACAATTGACAAAATGTACCTATTTAGTGAACATGGATTCCATTAGTGTGTAATGTTACCCAACTATTGCTTTCTTCTGGAGGAAATAATGGAGAACATTATTAAGCAGCTGCTTAACATCAGACTCCTGTTTCTAGAATTACAGTCTTAAAGCTGTCAGGGATTTTTGGGAGCAAGGATGATCCTTGATTATTCTGCTATGAAACACCCATTTTGTGAACAATTCAGCAGGTGAGGCAGGAGAATGCTTAATAATTATCAAAGAGAACTTAAATGGATTTGTTCTTTCTTTTCAGTTAGCAAGACATCTTGTTTTTCTACAAAATAAATGAATGAATTATATTTTTCTAATCTAAAAAAAAAAATGAAGAGACTCTGAAACTTAACACAGAGTTGCTAAGCAAATGGAAGAAATGAGGATGTAAAAGAGCTGAGCAGAAAAGTTCAAAGGTCAACTCAAGAAGACAAAGTCAAGCATTATCATGAAATGTGCAAAGACCTGGAGTTGGAAAACCAAAGGGAAGAACACACTCAGTATTTCTCAAGCTGTAAGAGCTGAAGAGAAAATTCAAGCCTCAACTTGTAATATTGAAGGGCAAGATATTGAATGATGCAGAAACCATCAAAAGAAGATGGAAAGAATACACAAAGTCACTGTACCAAAAAGAAATGAGTGATGTTCATCTATTTCAAGAGGTAGCACATGATCAGGAAGGAAGGAAGAAGTTCAAGGTGCACTGAAGGCCCAAGGTACACTGAAGGCATTGGCAAAGAACAAGGCTCCAGGAATCGATGGAATACCAAATGAAATCTTTCAACAAACTGATGCAGTACTGGAGGCACTCACACATTTATGCCAAGACATTTGGAAGACAGCTACCTGGCTAACATTCTAAAGAAAGATGACCCAACAGAATGCGAAAATCATTGGATAATATCATTAATATCAGATGCAAGTAAAATTTTGTGAAAGCTAATGAAAAAATGGCTGCAAAAGCACACTGACAGGGAATTGCCAGAGGTTCAAGCTAGATTCAGATGAGGATGTGGAATGAGGGATCTCATTGCTGACCTCCGATGGATCTTGGCTGAAAGCAGAGAATAACAGAAAGATGTTTACCTGTGCGTATGCAAAGGTTTTTGACTGTTTGGACCATGACAAGCTATGAACAACCTTGTGAAGAATGGGTATTTCAGAATACTTGAATGTGCTCATGAGAAGCCTGTACACAGACCAAAAGTCAGTCTTTCCAACCGAACAAGGGGACACTGAATGGTTTAAAATAAGGTAAGGTGTGCTCTAGGGTTGTTTTCTTTCACCGTAATTATTCGATCTATATGCTGAGCCATAATCCTACAAACTGAATTATATGAAGAAAAACATGGCATCAGATTTGGAAGAAGACTCATTAACAACCTGTGATATATAGATGATACATCCTTGTGTGCTGAAGTAGAAGAGGACTTAAATACCGACAAAAATCAAAGACCACATCCTTCAGTATGGATTGCACCTCAATGTAAAGAAAATTAAAATCCTCACCACTGGACCAATAAATAACATCATGATAAATGGAGAAAAGATTGAAGTTGCAAAGACGTCATTTTGCTGGGATCCACTATCAACACTCATAAAAGCAGCAGTCAAGAAATCAAACAAAATTGCATTAGGCAAATCTGCTGCACACGACCTATTTAAAGTGTTCAAGAGTAAAGATATCAGTTTGAGGACTAAGGTGCACCTGACCCAATCCGTGGTATTTTCAATAGCCTCATATGAATGTCGCTATGAGTCGGAACTGACTCCACGGCACATAACAACAAGAACAACATATGCATGTGAAAGTTGGACGATGAATAAGGAAGACTGTAGAAGAATTGATGCATTTGAGTTATAGTGTTGGGGGAAAATATTGAAAGTACCAAGGACTTCCAGAAGATCAAACAAATCTGTGTTGGAGGAAGTACAACCAGAATGCTCCTTAGAAGCCAGGATGGTAAGATTGTGACTCTCATACTTCAGACATATTATCAGGAAGGACCAGTCTCTAGAGAATGACATCATGCTTGGTGAAGTGGAAAGTCAGCAGAAAAGAGGAAGTCCCTCAACGACATGAATGGGCACAATGGCAGCAGTAATGGGCTCAATTGTAACAATGATTGTGAGGACGGCACAGGGCAGGGCAGTGTTTCATTCTGTTGTGTATAGGGTTGCTATGAGTTAGAACCGACTTGATGGCTCCTTCCAACAGTAACAACAAAGTAGCACATTAGTCTTTATAGTTTTCTAGAACTTGGGACTCCCAAACCACCATTTCTTTGGTTGGTTGATTGTGTGATATCAAGTCGGTTCTGACTCATAGCAATCCTGTATAGGGTTTTTTGGTTGGTTTTTGTTTTTTTTTTTATGTATAGGGTTTTTGAGGCTGCACATCTTTATGGAAGCAGAAAGTCTCATTCCTATGAGGACTAAGGTGCGCCTGACCCAATCCAGCCTTCAGTATGGATTGCACCTCAGTGTAAAGAAAATTTAAATCCTCACCACTGGACCAATTAATAACATCATGATAAATGGAGAAAAGATTGAAGTTGCAAAGACTTCATTTTGCTGGGATCCACTATCAACAATCATGAAAACAGCAGTCAAGTGACTGGTAGATTTGAACTGCTGACCTGCAGTTGACTGCCCAACTGATAACCCACTCCGGTACCAGGACTAGTCATATGGAACTGCTCATAGTTTATCAAGCAAGTTAAATTGTAGCATGGCTCTATTCCTATGCTCACGGGTACTCTTAGCCCTAGAACAGTCTCCTTGCCCACTTTTGTGTAATGAACTCCTATTTGTCCCTCAAAAAATAGCTCAAGAGTTGTCTCCTGAGGAAAGCTGCCCTGACTTTGCACCAGGATGTACTTGTCCACCCTCTTTGCCCCTGGTAGGCCAGGATTGGCCTCTCTCATAGAACATTTCCTACTGTGCTGTGATTGTGCACATCTTCATTCATCATCCCTCTAGCCTGGAAGCTCCATTGCATTTTAATTTCACTTGCTACCCCCAACACCTTGCGTGGTATCTGATACTTAGTCTGTTCAGGGAATGTTTGTTGAATTTATGAAAAAGAAAAGCATAAAACTGATGAAGAACTCACTTTTTTTTTTTTTTTTCAAGAGAACATCAGTTTCATATTCATCCTATCGTATTTCATTTCATTGCAATGATTACAATCCCCTCCATGCATCATAAAATAACCAAAGGATATACCCCACAGGCCCAACCCCCTGGCTGTCAACACACAGCCCCTCTCCCTCCCTGAGTCCCGTGCCCCCAGCCACTCCATCTGTCCACGCCATCATCTTTGTCTCCATCCCTGGCATCACTGCCTGTCTGGGTAGGGTCACGCTCTCCACTCTTCTCACTTGATGGTCCCAGGGACCTCTGCTCCTGGGCTGCAAAATCAATCACTCCCCTCCTTTTGTCAAAAAACATCTACCTCTACATTTCTGACCCTCACAGTCAGTCCTGATGGCAATTATTCACTATTGCACCACAAGAGTCTTATCCCCATTTCCTTTTGCCAGCCGGGTCCCAACAGATTGGAAATCATTCAGTGGAGGGTCTACCTACCCCTGCCCTGTCTGGAACTAGGCTCCCTCTTGAAAGCTTGTAAGCCAGTCACTTCTTGCCTCTATAGCCCCCCCCCTCCATTTTGGGTAACCATTGTATAATTAGCCCATTCCTATGTACCGAGGGGGTGGACGTGATCCTTGCTGTAAATATTTGTTTCCTTTTTGGAGCTACTACATCCATACATATAGATAAAGTTCATCAGATTGTAGTGGGTTACTCTTTTTTTTTTTTCTCCCCCTCTTCTTGCTTCTTCCAGCCATTGAAGCCAGGTCAAGTGGGTACTATCTGCAAGTATGGGTGAAGAACTCACTCCTGGCTTCATGTTTTCTTTTCTGATTTCAAATATCTATTCGTCTTAGGTTTATCACCTACTTTCTACATGTAATTTTATCTTTTAGGGCTACTGGTAGTTAAAACAAGTGAAATTAATTTTGTTGCTGTTGATGTTGAGAATATGCATAGCAAACCATACACCAATTCAACAGCTTCTACATGTTCAGTTCAGTGCCATGAAGTCTACTCTGGGTTGTGCAAGCATTCTCAGCCTTCTTTTGAAGTTCTTCTTCACCCAGTAACACAGACTCACTGTCCATTCAGCTGACTAACTGTCAAGTTGCTGTTGGCACTTCAATCCTACAGAGTTATTAAAAGAGCTCGAGGCAGATCATTTTTCAAATTAAGCTTTGTAAAATTGTTTGGTTTTAATACAACCTCAAGGAATATTTTGGATTTCATGTGTAAAGATCATCTCCGGGAAGTAGTGGCAGGGTTCATCTGGCTCCCATGGCTCCAGAAAGTCTGGAGTCCATGACCATTTGAAATTCTGTTCTACATTTTCCCTCTTTTGACTAGGGTTCTTCTATAGAATCTTTAGTTAAAATGTTCAGTAATGGTAGCTGGGAACCATCCAGTTCTTCTGGTCACATGGCAAAAAGGGGCAATTAGCCACACATTCCACACCCTCCTCCTATTCCTGACTCTCATACAGCCTCTGTTGCTCCAGGTGAATAGAGACCAGATGTTGTGCCTTGGATGGTTACGTGCAGTCTTTTAAGATCCCAGACATTACCCAACAAACTAGGAGGCAGAACAGAAGTACTAAACATGTTATTAGGCCAATTACTGGGATGTCATATGAAGCCACAACTCTAAACCTCTAAACCAAGGAGCCAAGATCCATGAGGTGTTTGGTTGTACCTAAGCAGCCTCAGTAGCTACCCTTGTTTTTAGGAGGTGGGCGGTCATTATTGCAAATATATCTAGCACACAATTTTTGCCAATTCAACTTTTTACGGGTGTGCAACTGATTGACAGCAATTATAATCAGCTGTGCAACTTTCTAGGGCTGTTGGTATGTAGATGAACTCCCTTAAATAGAGTTCTGTGATTCTTTCTAGAAGCTACCTCTCAGGAAAGAAAATGCAGTGGCCGAGCTCAAAGCTCAGGACTTCTGGTTGCTTCTAGGGCATTTGTAACAGTGGAGGGCAGCAGTGCATTGACTAGCACCTCTCTGGCTGGTAGCCACGGAAAAGAATATTGCAGCATGATTGCCTTTGCGGAACTTTCTAGTCAACCTAATGTCTTGTGCTAAGGACATACTTTGCTTATGGAGACATTCGTAATTCTGGAGGGCAGTCTCTCTACTTCCTGCTTCTAATGTTTGTTTTATTCGCTTTTAATTCTCATTGCACTTTAGAATGAATAGGGACCGGATCAACAATGCCTTCTTTTTGAATGACCAGACTTTGGAATTTTTAAAAATCCCGTCCACTCTTGCACCGCCCTCTGACCCAGCCACACCCATCTGGATCATTGTGTTTGGTGTGATATTTTGCATCGTCATCGTGGCAATCACGCTACTGATTTTGTCAGGGATCAGGCAGCGTAGAAGGTAAGAGATTTAAAAAGCATTCTTTCCCAATTCCTTCATGACTTGGAAAAATGAGAAGGTTTTCCCTTGGTTGAACATCATACCTTAAATTGAAACTTCTTTTTAAAAAGATGATTTAAAAAAAAAAATTATATCACTTATGCTCTTGTTTTTGGTCTCTTTTAGAGTCTAATGTCCCTTACACAACCGTGGCTACTTCCATCACCGTCTTTCTTTCTATTTTTTGTTACTGTTGTTAAGTGCCATGGAGTTCGTTCTGACTCATAGTGACCCTGTGTAGGGTTTCTGAGGAGTGGCTAGTGGGTTTGAACCACTAACCTTGTGGTTCAAACTGACCTTGCGGTCTAGCGTTTATCCTACAGTGCCACACCAGGACTCCAATGTTTAATGTCCAAACTAGTTTTTTTCACCCTCAGATTTAATTAACTCTCTTTCTTTTTCTTATATAAAAACCACTCTGTGGTGGCCACAGCTGGATCCCAGATCCACTGCATGGATATTCTAGTGGGGGTCTTTGCGAGATGCTCAGTGAATTACTGGTAAGGAGACTTGTGAGCATCAATCACCTCCTTACAGAGATCTGGGGTAAGAGAGCTGTAGGTCTTGGAAATGGCATCACAGGTGGCCTTGGCAAAATTGCTCAGGGTGGCAGCGCAGTAACTGGTCAAGGTATAGCAGTCATCAGTGCTGGTCATCATCAGCTGCTTCTTGGGCATGTGGGCTGAGATGATGCCCATGGGTGTGGGGAAGAGGTCAGTCACCTTGCCGGGAACATTGTGGAGCTATCTGATCTTGTTCCCCCAGTAGTCTCACTGCCTGGGAAGGATGAAGGACTTGGCCAGGAAGATGGCCCTATAGATGGTGGTAGCAACCTCTTTGGAGTACTTAATACCCAGGCCAATATGGCCAGTGTAGTCCTCGATGATGACAAAATTGACTGCCAGCATACTGCCTTTGCATTGGCATGATAATCAAAAACTTGTCCCTGAGGGATATTTCCGGGAAAAGTCAATGATTTCAGACTCCTTGGTAGACAGGATGAAGAGCTACATCTCTTCCAGGAACTTGATCTTCATATCTTTGACCAGGTAACCCAACTTGGTGACAGGGACCCAGTCCTTGTCTTTGTCCTTGGCCTTGGTCCCCACCCTGATCATGGCCGCAACTCTGGTTCAGTGGGCCACTGCCAAAGTCTCTGCAATCCAACCTGGAGTCTCTGGACCCCCCTACTGCACTGCCGTCATATGCCATTTGATGTTTTCTCAGAGAAGAAGCCAGACTTGACTTTAATATTAGTGTTGTGATTTTGTAAACTGGATATGCACAAGTACCCTAAGTAGGCTTTTTGGGTAGTTAGATTTCATCTTTGGTAGTCATTCACATGCAAACGCCAGCAGTCCCAAAGTTCTTTCCATGACTCACCCCCTTGGCCTGCCTTTTCTTGGCCCAGTGCCTGCAGACTGCCATCTTGTCCCATCCACCTCTGTCCCTTTGATGGACTCTCATCCCTCTAGTGCCTGTGCTCCTCAAAGCAGTCTTTGAGTCAACTCCCCGAATCAGAATCCTCTGGAAGACTTCCTTAACATGTAGGTTCCATGGCCCTACTGTTGACCCACTCAATTTGCATCTCGGAAGAAGATGCATTTTAATGAATATTTAGGTTATTCCAAATCGTGTAAAATTTGAGCGTTTCTAATTTAACTAATTTAACAAAGGAGCCCTGGAGGTACAGTGGTTATGAACTGGCCTGCCAACCGGAAGGAAACCCACCAGTTTGCTTGCATAAAGATTGACAGTGTCCCTGTGGGAGAGTTGTTGTGAGTTGGAATAATTCCACAGCAGTGGGCTTGTTTTGTAATATAGATTCCCACTCCCAGAGTTCATTTACTTGGATTCTAGAACCATTTGCAAACTTTGATGTCTAAACTACAAAGAGGCTTTTAAAAACTCGTGGAAAAATTCCGTATTGTTGTAAACTTTTTGAAAATCCCTCGTATTAAAAGTGTTCTAAGAGGGAGAGATATCACAGTCATGGGACAGGAAGAGAAGAGACAAGATTTCTCAGGACGATGAAAGGAAAAGGCACTTGTGTTTACAAGTACTTCTAATCCAGAAGGGAGCTGGGGCGAGTCCTCAACTCTTCACCTAATACTTTGATTCCTTTAAATCTTCCTTTCTGACACGGACAAAAAGGACTATTCTAGTAAGTGGGGATCATAGAGACATGCCTTGTTTATCAAAAGGGTTGGTGCCCACAGTGGACATGTGGGATATATTTGGCCGAGTGTTTCTCCTA
The DNA here is from genome assembly GCF_000296735.1 of Chrysochloris asiatica. Lineage (NCBI taxonomy): Eukaryota > Metazoa > Chordata > Mammalia > Afrosoricida > Chrysochloridae > Chrysochloris > Chrysochloris asiatica. The sequence continues at coordinate 20,761,505 of NW_006408536.1, forward strand.
GGGTTTATTACTTTCTGCATGTTTCATCCATTACTAGCAGAAGAGAATCATATTCAATCTTGGATTCTGTCTTTTTTATTTTTCACCATTGACAAGTGAAATGCTATGGAATGAAACTCGAAGATCAGGATCAAATTGTAGTTGCTCCCTTTCCTTGGTGACTTTGGCATAACTTGGTGCAAGGGGTCTGTTTGGTTTTTATTTTGAGACTATTAAGAAATATTTTCCTGTAAGATTTGAATATCTGTGCTGAGTATTTTTAAAATTTTGTACTAATCATGAGATGCTATGATTCTATCATTTTAATGATCATTTTGGTGTTGTGTGTTATGTGCTGTTGAGTTGATTTCAACTCGTAGTTACCCTATAGAACAGAGTAGAATGGCCTCATAGAGTTTCCAAGGCTGTAAATCTTTATGGAAGTAGCCTGTCACATCTTTCCCCCATGGAGCAGCTGGTGAGCTCAAATTGCTGACCTTCATTCCGTTCAAAGCCCAATGCTTAACCTATTGTGCCACCAGGGCGCCTTCCTAATGACTGTAATCTTAGTAGATTCACTTCATCTGCTTGGTTCTCAGTGTTCTCATTACAATGCAGGGTAGGAGTTAGAAGAATGGACTCTGGAAATAGACTGCTTAGATTCAAATTATTTATCTCGAAGGTTCCACCCTTGTCTATAATCCTTTAGTTTTGTTGCTATCAGGAAGCACGGGCAATGAATCCAGGAAACTGAGTTTGATAGAATATGGTTTGTGGGGCTAGAGTCACGTTGGTTAAATTTTGCTGTCTGTGCATAGATAACTTTTATGTATCTAGAGTTACTATGAGGTGTAGTGGAAATCAATGATTAACTTGGTGGGATAAAAAGAGATAAGACAGTAAGTAGAATGATTAGAGGGGTGCCCAGCACACAGTTAGCACTCAGTAAGTGTTGGCTGTTACTATTAGTTTATTATCCTTCCATTTGCTGGTTTTCCAGCTAGTTTGTGCTAGGCTCAGCTGTCTCTTTCCTCCTGAGTGGATTCTGCAATCACATAGTAATTGGGTGCATAGCATCTGTTGCCTTGGAGAAGTCACAACCTTGCCGGCACAAATTCATTTCTTGCTCATACTAGGAAAGCAGATGGACGAATCTCTTGTGTAAACCTGGCAAGCATCAATAATTAGCAAATAAAGTCAGGACAGTTAGGATAACCTTCTGAAGATAAATTGATTTGCTGTATTTTAAGTTTGATTCAATGTGTGATTGACTTCCCGCAGGCAAATTATTACTACAAAGATGAAGAGAGGGTACAGTTAGAAATAGGGAAAGCCCCCAAACTATGATTAAAACTCTTTTTGCAACCATGGAAAAGATAGAAGTTGTCTCCAAAACTTTTAGGTGTGAGGAAGATAGTCAATGAATAAGTCAAATAATCCAATTAGTAATCAAATAGGAATGAGCATAGTTTGTTGAGGTACAAAATCTTACAATCAGAAGACTGGGAAGAACCAAAGGGTCAGCTAAGTCACCATTCTGCCTCTATGCCGAAGGGTGCCCGTGGCATCTAAGAGCTGGCTATTTGAACTTGTTATTGAAGAAAGTTCTCAAGCAAAGGTTTTTTCCATGATATATTACACTGCTTATTCAGGGACTCGACGGCACTTGACAACAACTGGAGTGGAAAGTATGCAGTCACTGGAGCCTAAACTGATGTTGTTGTTGTGATGTGTCATGGAGTCGGTTCCGACTCATAGTGACACTGTACAGGGTTTCCAAGGCTGTAAATCTTTACGGGAGCACAAAGCCTCATCTTTCTCCCACGGAACATCTGGTAGTTTCGAACTTCTGACCTTGCGGTTCACAGCCCAGTTCATAACCACTACGCTACCAGAGCCCCTTAACTAAGTCAACTCAAATACCAGCTGTGTCCTTTAGTATGACGTTGGTCAAGTCACTTAACTTCCCTGAGTCTCAGTGTCTCCATCTGCAGAATAGGGATAATATCTCATGGGGCTTTCAGCAGAATGGCATAAGATAAAGTTGTAAAAAGTGCCTGGCATGTTATTGTTAAGTATTGTAAAGTTGGTTCCGATTAATAGCGATCCTATGTCCAACAGACAAAACATGGCCTGGTTCTGCGCCATCTTCAAAATGTTGCAGCCACTGTGTCAGTCCATCTTGGTGAGGGCCTTCCTCTTGTTCACTTTACCAAGCATGATCTCCTTCTCCAGGGACAATATGTCCAAAGTAGGAGAGATGAAGTCTCGCCATCTTTGCTTTTAAGGAGCCTTCTGGTTGTACTTCTTTCAAGACAGATTGGTTTTTTCTTCTGGTAGTTCATGGTATATTTAATATTCTTTGCCACCACCATAATTCAAATACATTTGTCAGTTTATTGTACTGTGGTGGCTTGTGTTGTTGCTGTGGTGCCAGAAGCTATGCCATTAGTATTTCAAATACCAGTAGGGTCGCCCATGGTGAATAGTGTCAGCAGAGCTTCCAGATAAAGATAGACTAGGAAGAAAGACCTGGAGATCTGTTTCTGGAAAAAAAAAAACAATGAAAAGCTTATGGATATCAGTGAAACTTGGCATGTTGTATATACTAGATTAATAATAATACATACTATTCTCTAAGATCCGCTTCGGGAGCACAGTGACTCCATACAATAGGCACTGGACTGCAAACCACGTTATCAGCTGTTCGAGCCCACCAACGGCTCCATGAGAGAACTATGAGGCTTTCTGCTCTTGCAATGATTTACAGCCTGGGAAACCCTATTCAGGGTGGCTGTGAGTCAGAACCAACCTGACAACACTTAACAACAACAACATTAGCTTAACTCATTGCTGTGCTTAAGGCTTGTTGGAAAAGGGTTTATTTGCTACTCAGATATTGCTACCACATTATAGAAAAGTCTCCACAAGTCATGAATTCATTGCTTGGGCTTTTATTAGTTAATAAACATCTATTTTTAAATGTGAACATTCTTGTGACACCTGCTGGTCACTATAATAGTGATATTAAAACAAATACCATGATATGTATTGTTGTTGTTGTTAAGTGATGTGGAGTCGGTTCCGACTCATAGCGACCCTGTATGAGTTTCCGAGGAGGGGCTGGTGAGTTTGAACTGCCGATTTTGTGGTTCAAACAAACTTGCAGTCCAATGCCACACCAAGACTCTGATATGTATTGTAGAATTTGCCCATTTCCGTGGTATAAATACTTCTATCTTGGCTGAAAAAATGCTGAATATTTAACAGCTCTCTCTAGTCTGTAGCAGCCAACTTCAGCTTATCATTAAAATTGCCACTTCCTTGTGAAATTATTTGAGAAGCCTCCCTATTACCATCTGGTTGAAAACACCTGTTTGTGGAAAAGAGAAATTTGTTAGAGGAAAATCTTGGAAAAGTAATTTTTTACTTTGGGGAAGCATTTAAGGTGCTGAGCTTGAGGGAAGGCAACCAAGATGAATTTATCTACTTAATAATAGTGTCTACAGTAGATCTGTGTCTAACTCCAGTCCAGAAACAGATGTCGTGTTATCTGGCTAGCTTTGATTGATGGTGATGATGATGGTGATGATGGTGATGGTAGTGATGATGGTGATGGCAAAAATGGTGATGATGATGGTGATGATGGTGATGTGTTTTTTAGTATAAAAAGCACTAGATCAAAACTCCTAGTCTTGGTTTCCAACCCCAGGCCCTGGTATTTATTGCCTGTGTGATCTTGAGTAGGTCATATATGGGAAATGAGAATTATAATGATAAGAATACCAAATAAGAAAACATACTTTGTTATTGTTATTGTTAAGTGCCTTAGAGTCGGTTCCAACTCATAGCGACCCTGTATAGGGTTTCCAAGGAGCACAGAACTTGTGGTTCAAACCAACCTTGCAGTCCAGTGCTTTATTCCACAGCGCCACACCCGGACTCCACCACGGACACAGTAGCATTGATTTATGAGTACAGTACATAAATAGGCTATTAGAATAGGTCTTAGGAAGGGACCTTACCAATTCTCTAAATCCATCTTCTAGAAACCCAAACCTAGAGACTTCAAAATATTTTATATCTTTATTGAGTATCTATTCTGTGATAGAAGCTCTAGGAAGTACCATGGAAGAAATGAACATACATACTATATGGCTGGTTCTTCTTTACAAGGAGATTATGACTTGGTTGTTGGTAACAAAGCCAAGTCGGGTACTCAGTATATAAAACCCCAGCTAATGCTCACAGCTAAGTGGAGTCCATGAATTCATTTGGTTTATTTCTGACTCTACTTCTATTTCCTGAAGGTCAGAAGTAATAGAGGTCCATCTGAATCTTTACAAATCTTGCTTTTTACACAAGAGAATGGGGTCCATCCAATATTTTTCTCTGCTGAAGCTTCACATTCTTATCAAGTCTTAGTTAAATAAATTGTCTTGAAAATAGAAGTGTAAATGAAATCACATTTAACATCAGATTGAATCATTGTGGGGTTTTGTTGTGGTTGTTATTTTACTGTTCTTAAATAAACCCACAAACTGATCCTCAGAAACGCTATACAGGGTCACTATGAGTCAGAATCTAGTTGGTGACATTTAACAATAAGAAGCTGGATTGCCAATTCTTTCTCCTACAGAGACTTTGGGTGGCTTTGAACCCGTAGCTTTTAGGTTAGCAGGCCAGCACTTGACCATTGCTCCAGATCTGCTGGACCCAAAGATCCTGGCCTTATTGTACAGCAGTGTGCCCTCAGATTGTTCTCCTAACACTGGCTTTTCCCCTCGAACCTTCTAGACCGATTATGAGAATAGACTCAATTCCCCAATAATTGATTCTGTCCTGTTTGAAAAATCAGCACAGAACTTTTCTTCCTTTGCTATTTTTCTGGCTATTCTTGTGTCTTGGATTTTCAGTTAAACCTTGTTCGAAGGCAGACAGAAATTCTCTTTCAACTTTGAACACCACTCCTTTAACTCTATCAATTTCTGGTCTTCAATACCCCCTCCCTCCGAGGGCCATCTGACACTTCAGTTTGGGTCCTCATTTGCTCCCCTTCCGTCTGGATTTATGAGTGAAATGCACTTCCCTCACTCCTAGGCGCCAGGTCCAGATATTTTAGTCACAGTTTGTTTATCCTCTTCCTGAACACCTGATGTTGCCAGAACAGTGGACTTCGTTAACATTCACTTTTATTTTTCAGGAACTAGAACTCATGTTTTTAGCAGAACATCAAATCAGAATGATACAGAAATATAGTTAAGTTTTATTGTTCTTAGGATGAGCAATGCATAGGCAGTGAATCAGTTCATTACCACACACACTATGAAATGTGACAAAGTACTGTATTACTGTTCAGTAACCTTTGAACCGCTTATCGTGTCTACTGGTCAGCACGTTCCTGACACTGCAGTTCGTGAAGCCCAGCAATGTCACACCCATCTGGATCTAAGGTCGCGAAAGAACCATCTCGACCTAATCTGCCACCTACCCAACAGAGTTTGATACATTTCCATAATGATTTCCCTCAGAATCTCTGATTGAGAAATGATCCTTCTTTCAAAGAACAGAATCTTGTCCCCATCTATCTGCCTCTTTCTTTTTAGTTCTTCCCCATTCCTTTGTGATGCTGAATGGATTATTTTGCCTCTGTGGCTGGAAAAGAAAATCAAAATACCTTGTAAAAGATCTGTGTGTGTTCAGGTTTCTGCCACTTTCCTTTTAGTTCCAGAAGAACATTTTTTATTTTCTTTTTGACTTAAGAAGTTGGCAACTAGACACCTGACAATCAATTCTTTCTAAGATACCACTGGATTGGTGCCTATTTCATAATGTTCCATTCACTAAGTTCCATTGTACTAGGAGTTTCATAGATACATACATTTCACAATAAGATTGGACTGGTTAGCATCAACTTACTTTTTAGAGTTTTTTTTGCTTGTTGTTGTTGAGAATATACACAGCAAAATATAAGCCAATTCTACAGTTTCTACTTGTACAATTCAGGAAGACTGATTTGATTCTTCGAGTTTTGCAGTCATTCTCTCCCTCTGTTTCTGAGTTGTTTCCCCCCCATTCACATAAACTAAGGCTCATATCTAAACTTTCAACTTGCTGTTGTCAATTGGACACAATGCAAACCAAAAAATCCTGGCCATCAAGTTGATTCCAATTCATATCGGCCCTAGATAGGGTTTCTAAGATTTTAAATTCTAACAGGAGCAGACAACTTCTGACTTTCTCCTGAGGAACAGCTGGTGGGTTTGAACCATCAAACTTGCAGTTAAAAACCCAATGCCTAACCCATAGAACCACCAGAACACCTTTTCATTCCATATAACAAAAGAGTACAATGCTCAAGGCATACGTTTGTTTTTAAGTTTTTATTGTGAATAATGTGATAGTTTACATGGGAGAACGTTAGCTTTACATTCATCCTGTCATATATCTTTTCATTGCTATGGTTACAATCCCCTCCATGCATCATCAACTAACCACAGGGTATACCCTGCAAGCCTGCTCCTCAGTCGTCAGCACACAGCCCCTCTCCCTCTCTGGGTCTAGCCCAGCTGCTCCATCTCTCCACGTCATCGTCTCTGCCTCCATCTCTGGTATCACTGTTTCTCTGGGTAGGGTCCTGCTCTCTGCTCTTCTTCCTTGATGGGCCCAGGGACCTCTACTCCTGGACTACAAAGTCAACCACTCTCCTCCTTTTGCTACAAACATCTACCTTTACATTTCCAACCCTCACAATCAGTCCTGATAACAATTATTCACTATTGTATCACAAGAGACCTATCTGCATTTCCTTTCATCAGCCCAGCATAGACAGACTGGATACTACTCAATGGAAATTCTACCTTCTTCCGCACCCTCTGGATCTAGGCTCCCTCTTGAAAGCTTGTAAGCCAGTCACTTCTTGCCTTTGTAGCCAACCCCTCCCCCTGCCACCATTTTGGGTAGCCAATGCCCAAGTTGAACATCCCTGTGTACCCTGTGTACCAAGGGGGTGGGAATGATCCTCGCTGTAAAGATTTGTTCCCTCTTTTGTGCTACTGCATCCATAGGTATAGGTCAAGTTCATCAAATTGTATCAGATTATTCTTTTTTTCCTCTTTTCTTCTTTTTCTAGTCAAGTGGGTATTATCTGCAAGTGTGAATGTTCTTGTGCATATCCCCTCACTTTTTATCAGCTGTATGCTTCACTCTCCACTGTAGTCCTCTGTGGCTATGACTCTGGGCCAAGGAGCCTCCAGGTCTTGCCATACTGCTGGCCAACCAGGTCTCCACCTGGGTTCACAGGAGTCTATTGAACATGGCCGGACTTAGCTCACAGCTTCATTGCTGTTTTTTCCTCACTTCCCCTTATCGGTGATCAACGTGGTCATCAGTCAGAGCGCGTGTCTGCTCCTGAGTCTTAGTCTTGCAAGGGGTTTTACCCTGAGGGGACCTGACCACTACTTGCCTTGATGTCTCCTGGACGAAGGCATACATTTTTTACTTGTTAAGTTAAATTAATGTTTCATTTTAAAAAGACATCAGAGGATATTTTTGATTTAAGGTTTAAGATTATCTCAAGGCAATAGTTTCAGGGGTTCACTTAGCCCCTATGGCTCCAGAAAGTCTGGAGTCCATGAGAAACTGACATTCTTTCCTACAGTGTCCTCCTTTTGCTCAGGATTCTTCTCTAGGATCTTTGATCAAAATGTTCAGTAATTGTAGCCGGGCACCATCCAGTTCTTCTTGTTTCATGATAAAGGAGACTGTGGTTCATGGAGGCAGTTAGCCACACATTCCTTATCCTCCTTCTCTTCCAGACTTTCCTTTCTCTGCTATTGCTCTAGTTTAATAGAAACTCATTGCAGTGCCTTGGCTGGATATTTGCAAGCTTTTAAGACCCCAGGCACTAAAATGAACTAGGATGCAAAACTGAAGCACTAAATATCTTACTAGGCCAATTAACTGTGACATCCTATGAAACCATGACCCTAAAACGTCAAACCAAGGAACCAAATCCCATGAGGCATTGGCTGTACATAAGCAGCTACTCTTTGTTACTGTTGTTATAAATATATCATTCACATAACTTTTGCCAGTTAAACTTTTTACAGAAAATCTATTTTTATGGAAAATTATTCTTCACTCCAAGCCTAATGGTGAGTGATTTTAGGGGAGAACTTACATTAGCTAGACATTTTTTTTTTTTTTTTTGCTGATGCTTTACAAATATACAGTTACTGCTGGACTTAATCAGTACTGAAACATAGTGATATTTTTATAACCTCCTTTTTACAACTCATGAAACATAGGAGGAGGGCATAGGAATCAAGTCTGGACTTTTCCCTGTTCATAGAGTCTGGACTTTTCCCTGTTCATAGAATCCTTTCCTTTTCACTCTAGGACAAAGACTATTTCTTCCACACATAGCAGGAACATGAAACATAGCTGTTGAATGAATGTTGGACACTATGAATGGAAGTGGTGTGGTTAATGGTTACAGAATGTCAACCATTATTTAGGACGTGGGCATGGAAAGCTAAGGATGTTCCTGTCCTCAGAAGGAGAGGCCAAAACATTTCAGTCTTCACTGTGGGTAGTTTCATCTGACTAAAGAGATTCTTTGATGAAAAGACCCTCTCATTATATTGAACTAGTCTCTGTGCCAGTTTGTCATTCATAAATATTTGTGAAATATTTATGCTCTTTCAGATAACAAGACAGATTCAGGCACTTTTTCTTTGCACACACAATCCTTATCTGCAATTCTCTTCTATCACTGGTCCAATATAATGTCCCTTGTAGAAGGCTCTAGGACCACATACCTTATGTCTTTGTTCTCATGCCAGCCACTATCTTGATACTCAAGAAACATTAACCGAGTGACTGTGACTATTGAGCCCTATTTTGTAGCATGAGCTCTACCTCTCTTAAAACAGCCACATGTTTCTCTTTTACTTTGGATACTGATGGTAGTCATTTTAATAAGTCTGAATCATTCTGGCTAATAGTTTTAAGGCATTTTTGATCACATAAGTTTGGGGCTTGCAGTTTGACTCTGGAGTTTAACCAAGTTCAAGCTTAACTCCTTGACTTGGATTTAACTCATTACCAGTTAAACCAAAACCCAGATGCATTGGAGCAAGAATAACTTCTTTTTTACTTTTGTTCTTCCTGTTGTTCACTCAGTGGGACTGAGTGAAGGGAGAGTGCATACAAGAAATAGAACACGTCTTGGAGTCCTGGTGTGATGCTGTAGGATAAACCCTGGACCTCAAGGTTGGTGGTTCAAACCCACCAGCCGCTCCTTGGAAATCCTATATAGGGTTGCTATGAGTCTGAACCAACTTGCTGATACTTAACAGCAACAACTTAACAGCAAAAAAAAAAAAAAAAAAAAAAATGTTTCCTCCCTCCTTTTCTTCATTCTTGGCTTAATTTATTATTATTATTATTTTAACTTTTTAGTATGAATTGAGTGAAGGTTTACAGAGCAGATCATTAGATTTACATTCGACAAATCATGTGCTTTGTTTCATCTCAATGATTGCCATCACCTTCTGCAACAACGCCTACGCCACTTCCTCCCTGTGATTCCTATCTCCATTCCACCCACCTTCCCATCCCTTCTCAACTTTGTCCTTAGGTAAATGTTGCCCTTTGATGTTGAATGATCGACCATTCCATGATGAGCATGCCTTACTAGTGTTGTTACCTCCCTCCTATATAGCTATCCACTATTGTTATTAAGTGCCGTCGCGTCAGTTCCAACTCATAGCAGCCCTGTATAGGGATTCTGAGTAGCGGCTGGGGAGTTTGAACTGCTACCCTGTGGTTCAGATTGATCTTGCCATCTAGTGCTTAACTTACAGCACAATGTCAGGATTCCTATCTACTACTTGGATGAAAATCGGACCCCCTAAATAAATTTCTTTTTAGATATGAAGGAGGGTGGCTGAGAGCCATAGTCTTGGGTTCTTCCAGTATCTTTCTGACCAGTAAACCCAATCTAATTTTTTTAAACTTTATTTAAAGTTTGAGTTTTGTTCCACATTTTCTGTCACTCTGCCCAGAACCTTCTAATGTGATCCCTTTCAGAGCAGTTGGTAGTGGTAGCTAGGCACCATCTAGTTCTTCTGGTCTCAGAGTCGTGGCGACTAATGTTCACCTGCTCCATTGGTATATTGAGCTAGTTGATTCTGTGCATCTTCAATTTTTATCACTCTTCTGTCTTCCACACATGACGAGACCAATAGTTGAACCTTAGATGGCTGGTCATGAGCTACTCAGCAAAGTGGGATGTAGAACATTATCTTTGTGAAGTATGTTTTGTCAGTTAACCATGGTTCCCCTGTAACTACGGTCCTGAGCCCCCAGGCCCAGAAGCTTATTACTTTTGAGTTTAATTTTGAATAGCCTTTAGTTTGGATTGCATGTGGAGTGAGAACCATAATATTTTCAGTGTTTAGGGCTTTTAAAAAGGGGTCGCTATGGGTCAGAACTGACTCGATGGCACTTAACAACAACAACAACCCTACTACTTAGTTTGAAGAATATCAAACCTTCAGACTGATAAATTGCAAGAATAGAATAATACACACCCAGAGACTCTTCATACAGATACACCAAATATAAATATTTTACCACATTTGTTTCTTCTTCTCTTTCTAAGCCATTTGAGAGGTAAAGACAAAGAATACTTCAACATGCATCTCCTAAGAACAAGGACACTTTCTTACATAACAACAAAACAATGATCAATGGAATTATCTAGTAGACCAAGCAGTGGTGGACCCCATTCAAGATCTACCTTAGGTTACTGTCTGAGTAACTTGGCTTACATCATTAATTCATACATTTATCCACCCACCCACCTGTCCAACCTCTATCTATCCATCTGACTGTACATCTCTTAACTTTTCATTCAGCCAGTCAGTCATCGAGCTGCAGTCATTGACCCAATCTTTTATTTATCCATCTGTCCTTCTAGCTAGTTAGCCAGCCACGTGTCTGTCTCTCCACGCCTAAGCACATTAGTTGAGTCCCTACTCTGTGGTACATACAAGTCAGCTGCCTTATAAAATATCTTTAAATATGGATTTTTTTGACTAGTTCCTCATGATGAGTTGTTGTTGTTGTTGTTAAGTGCCGTCGAGTCGGTTTCGACCCATAGCGACCCTGAACAGGGTTTCCGAGGCTGTAAATCTTTACGGGAGCAGATCGCCTCATCTTTCTCCCACAGAGCAGCTGGTAGTTTCGAACTGCGGACCTTGTGGTTCGCAGCCTCATGATGAGATTCACATCATTTTTTAAAAAAATGTTTTATTGTGAATTATGTGATAGTTTACATAGGAGAACATTAGCTTTACATTCATCCTATCATATATCATTACATTTCCTTTCGTCAGCCCCACCTAGACAGATTGGATAGATTCACATAATTTTTTTTTCCTTGGAGGTAGGGAACAGGACTGTAAGTGTGTGTGTTCTCAGGGCCTCATATATGGAGCCACTAGTTGACAGTTTGTCTCTTATTATTATTATTATTGCTGTTCCTTGTCTGAATCAATTATAATTGTAATGGTTATTTTCTAAAATCAAGCTTCTAAAAAGTTAGTGGAAAAATCCATTATCCTTTCATGCCATTTTCCCTTGAATGTTTGGAAGCCCCTTTGTATTTTTATTTGTCCTTCTATATTAGTTGGCATTCTTCTGTAAAGAAGCGCTGCCTCTTTTCTCCTCCTCCCTCCACCATAAGCTTGAAAGTAAGTTGAAATTGGCTTTCACATATCATCTTGGGGGTATCTTCACCATGTCCTCACCCACCAGAGACTCTTCAAAATCATACTAAACCCAAACCCACTGCTATCAGGTCGATTATGACTCATGGCGACCCTGTATAGGACTTCCCAGGCTATAAATATTTATCAGAGAAGAAAATCACATCTTTCTCCAGAGGACCAGCTAGTGGGTTTGAACGGCTGATGTATAGAAATCTTAATTAAACAAAAATATCAAAATGTGAACCTATAGGCTCTTGACATATCCTCCATCTTAGGTCTGTACATTTCGGAAGACAGTGTTCCTATCTCACTAATCCTTCCCAAAGGAGTTCTGTGCTCTTTGATTTATACCACGTCAAAATGGAAGTTTTGGCACCCTTGGGTGTTCTTTTTAATTGTTCTTTGAGTTTGGGGAAGAAATAGAAGTCTGAAGGGGCAAGATCAGGACTTTAGGGTAGATGGGATAAGGTTTCCCACTGAAATTCTCATAGGACATCCATGCTCACCTCAAACAATGAGCAGGTGCCTTGTCGTCATTGGAAAAAAAAAAAAAAAATCCCTCAGCCTTTTTCTCATCAGTTCATTTTTCCATTTTCTTAAAAAATTCTTCCTAATAAGCCCTCATGATCATTCTGTGTTCTTCGAGAAAATATATCACGATTACCCTCCCCTTGATTTTTTTTAGCAAGTGTTTAATTCTTAGAGTATAAAATAATACATGCTTTTCACATGATAATTAAGAAATTAGAAATGTATTTGAAAAAGAAAATTCACCTGAGTTGTTTTACACAGAGATAACTACTGTTTACATTTTATTACATTTAGATGGGATTTTACGACATTTTTCTAGAGATCGATTTTTGGCAATCAAGATGTATTTGAATAAAATTCAGATACTATAATGATTTCCCTAAAATTATTTAGGGAACAATGTTAAATCAAAAGTATTGCTTCTAAGGTTCCAGTTCATACATGCACAGGTTTATTCCAGACAAAATTTGTTTAAAAATTCTCTGCAATCAGTGAATGGCTGCAGACAAGTTACACTTGTTTTTATCAACTTGTCTTAGTCTCATTT
>NW_006408536.1:20776915-20778437 GCF_000296735.1 Chrysochloris asiatica
CAGTGGGATTAGACTGGCTGGGATTTGATCCTGTTGGCATCCCAACAGTTCTACTGGTTGACAGTTTCTGAAATTTGCAAAAACCCAATCCCTGCTAATTAATAAAGTACAAATCATCTTTTTCGATTGCATGACTGGTTGTGGTCTGAGATTTATTTAAACTTAACTGGGATTCAGTCTTTCACATTTTCACACTGAGGAACATAGTAAGTTACTTTTTTATTAGTTAATGTTTAATCTGCTTTACATTCCTAGAAATGAATTCTTTCTGTTGCATATATTCCTGTTTGAAGATGCCTGCTAGTTTTTAGACTTGATTTCATTTCCAGAAATGTCAGATATCCTTCCTTCTTTCCTTCCTTCCTTGATCTCTGTTTCCTCTCCTCTTTCTCTTTCTTCCCTTGTCTCCTTCTCTCCTCTTTCCTACCTCCCTAATTTCCATTATTCTATAATGGTGAGCAAAACCAGACACAACCCCTGCCCTCATGCAGCTGAAAGAGTAGTCAGGGCTCAATAAATAAGTGCTAATCAAGAACAAATGCCGTGGTAGCTATCACAAGCCCATTGGAACTTCTGGCTCCTCTCCATTGTAGACCACCCAGAGTTGGGGTTATCCAGAAACAATGATGTGGAAGGAGATGTGGAGATTGAGGAGAATATAACTCTTCTCACTCTACTTCATCTTCTCCTTCTGACAAAATGGTGGTAGTATAACTCCCATCTGGCAATGATAACAGTAGGCTGCTCATGGGGTTGGCTGTTGGTTTCTTAAGAATCATCATTTAAAAAAACAACACAAAACACAATTAATATGGAGACCATTCTGACTCATGGAAACCCCATGTGTGTCAGGGTAAACCTGTTTTTTGGTTTTCAATGGTTGTAATCTATCGTAAGTAGATTGTCAAACTTTTCTTCTGAGGCAACTCAGGATGAATTCAAGCCTCCAAACCAATTGAACACCACTCAGGGACAGAATCATCTAGACCACTGTTTCTCAAGTTTCAATGTGCATATGAATCACCAGAGGATCTTGTTAAAATGTAGACTCTGGCTCAGTAGCGCCATGTGGACCGTGACTGTCCTTTTAAGGAGCTCCCCAAACCCACAGCCATTGAGCTAACTCCAACTCACATTGACTCCTAACATTTCGGAGACAACAGGAGCAGACACCTTTATCTTTCTCCCCCTGAGAGGCTGGTGAGTTTGGACCATCTACCTTGTGGTTAGCAACCCAACGCATAACCACAGCACCCCAGGCTCCCAGGTGAGGCTAAGGCTACTGGTCCCCAGATAGTGCTATGATAGTTGGGGAAACATTTTGAGAAAAAACAAAACAAAACAAAAAAACTTCCAACTCAAAAGACCTCACCACACACACACACACACACACACACACACACACACACACACACAAAACAACCACAGAAGAGGAAGAACCATTTTATGATTGAATAAGCATTAAACCAGAATGAGCCCTGTTACACAGTCCATCCGCAGAAGAGATGATAGTGGGCTGCAT
>NW_006408536.1:20779410-20779999 GCF_000296735.1 Chrysochloris asiatica
GGGATTTTGTTTAATCTGTGTCAAAAGACATTTTCAAAGATGAGATATGTAAAATTTCATTCTAGATCAGCAAGGACTGATGAACATTTGCAACTGATTTTGACAATAATGAACACTAATTTCAGGCCCCAATTAAGTCAATATTATCCCCTCCCTCAATAATTTTATTCTTATCATTAAAATCAGTTGCCATCAAGTGGATTCTGAGTTATGGTGAACCCATGTGCCTCAGAACAGAGGTGTGCTCTACAGGGTTTTCAATGACTGAAGTTTCTGAAGTAGATCCCTATTCATTTCTTCCACTGTACCTCCGGGTGATTTGAATCTTCAGCCTTTCAGTTAGTAGCGAACATGTTAATCATTTGCACAACCCAGGGATTCCTTCTTATCAGCTAGTGAGTTGTTAGCTGCTGTTGAGTTGGCTCTGATAGGGACCCTATGTACAACACATCGAAACACTGACTGGTCCTACACCATCCTCACAATTGTTGCTATGTCCATTGTTGAAGCCACTGTGTCAATCTGCCTCATTGAGAGTTGTCCTCTTTTTCGCATGATGATGTCCTTCTCCAGGGACTGGTCCTTTCTG
>NW_006408536.1:20791010-20791836 GCF_000296735.1 Chrysochloris asiatica
AATTCTCACAACAGACCTTTGGGTAGAAAAGGCAAGCATTACTTCACTAGAGAGGAAACAAAGGCTACACAGATTTAAATGCCTTCCCCTAAATCACACAGTACTTTAAAACTTTCTTTAATTATGTTAGAAGTTTCAAGGGACTTTTCATGTCCATGTTTGAGAAGTATTATTGTTCTGTTTTTAGCTTTTCATCAACTCTCTTCCCTGAAATCACTTGGACATGCCACCATTGCCCTGCCAAGCACATACTCAAGACAGGACAAGAACTGGAAAGGAGGCACTTAGAAGACCATGTCTGAGGAGTGTGGAGGGTAGTCCTCAGGAAGATTTTGTATCCTAACTGAATACAAAATCAGAGGCAATGGAATAGAGGGGACTCGGGCTGGGTGTATTTAACAATGGGAAGTTTTTACAAATGAAGATTATATTTTTACTTTCTCATTTAACTAACCCTTTGGATAATTGTTTGTTGGGCATTTTTGTGCTCTCACTTAATTTAGGGCATTTGCTATTTATGTCTTTCTCGTGGGTAATGTAGGGCGAATTCCAGAGACTTCTGGTAAAACTGTAGCCAGCGTGTTCTCTTCAGACTCCTGCTATTGAATCAGATTTAAAAAGAGGAGAAAAGCCTGGCATAGTCTGAGAAAATGCAAAGTCAGACTATGGCGCTGGTGCTTAAGTGCCGTGGAGTCAGTTCCGACTCATAGCAGTTGTTTATTTGAACCTCTCCATGTCTCCCCATTTTGTCCAACCTAGAAGCCGAAATCTGTCCATGGTAACAAGGCCTTACCCAATGCACCCTCAGGCACTTCTCTCTCTCTCT
>NW_006408536.1:20791936-20802037 GCF_000296735.1 Chrysochloris asiatica
GGCATCACTGATGGTGTCAAGTGTGACAGCGGTAGTGAGGTTGGCCCAGGATCGGACATTGTTTTGTTCTGCTATGCATGGGGTCACTATGAGTCGGTTCCGACTCAATGGCACCTGACAACAACAACAACAACAGCTCTGAGTATAGGTCAGGTTCATCATGAAGATGCATTATCTGTCTCTGTAGCTGTTCCAGTCTGCTTGTCCTTTCTAGTGGGAATGTCTCACCTCATAAGTTTGTGGATGGGACTCAGGATTCCACCATGTGGTTCAGAGTTCTGGGACCATCCTCTGAGCCTGCTTGGTCGGGTATTCTGACTGTACTTCCTCAAAGATAAATTTGTTTGTTCTTCTGGGAGTCCATGATATTTTCAATTTTCTTTCTCAACTCCATAATTCAAATGTATCAATTCTTTTCCAGTCTTTCTTATTCAGTGTCCAGCTTTCACATCCATATGAGGTGATTGAAATACCAAGGCTTCGGTCAGGCACACCCTAGTCCTCACAGTGTCATCTTTGTTTGTTAATGCTTTCAAGAGGTTTTTTGCATCAGATGTGAATTGCAAACATACATTTATTATATCTTGAATTTCATTAATTAAAAGTTTGTGGAAATTTTTTTTCTTTTCTTGTTATATAAGTACCTATATGTTCTTGATTTAGCCTCTTTGCACACCAAAATCTGAAATACTTAGTGTTTACGAGCCATTAGGGAACTGGTATTTAGATGGTGAGTTAAAAATGAAAGAAGCTCTCAAAAGAGACTATTAAACTCTTTT
This sequence comes from Chrysochloris asiatica, assembly GCF_000296735.1. Lineage (NCBI taxonomy): Eukaryota > Metazoa > Chordata > Mammalia > Afrosoricida > Chrysochloridae > Chrysochloris > Chrysochloris asiatica. The sequence goes on from NW_006408536.1 coordinate 20,792,716, forward strand.
GAAAAATCAGAACATTGAAAAACATCTTCAGTATATCTGAAGGCACAAGTAATGGAAGTCAAACTACCAAAAACACATGCACACACACACACACACACACACAAAAACAAAACCCCAAAACATGCGATAATACAATTTCCAAATTTCCTGGAAAACAGGTTGGCCTCTGAGACACAGTCAATGAAGGAGTGCATGTAGGCAGGAACCAGATCTGCCTTTTAGAGACTGTCTTGGTTTTTTAGGAGAAGTAAAACCAATGAAACATATATGTCTATATACATAGAGAAGTTCATTATCAAGGAAATGGTTCACAATTAAAGAGTCTCACATCCCCAACTGAAAAGAGAGAGTCCCTTCCATGTGTCCATTATATTGGGAGCAGATCACACCCCCAAGGAAGCATCCCTTTGATAGATTGGCTGCTCATAGCCTCTCATCATAGACTTAACTATGGGGATAAACACATCCCAACTGCTAAACCTCTGGAAACCCTGACCTCATCAAGTTGACACAGAACCTTAACCATTACAAAGACCTAGAACATTTACCTTCATTTGGAGAGTAGTCAGAGACTTGACAAATGTTGAGAGAACCTATTATTGTCTAGGAAAAAAAGGTCATGCAGAGGAGTAACCTCTTAAGAACATCTAAGAACACATTGGAGAACGTGTACATAAGAGGTAAGGACTACATCAATCTTTTGATGGCATCATCAGGGGAGATACACTGGTGTGATCTCAGCAGCAAGGGGCATGGAATAAGAGAACCTAAGAGTAAGTCCCAGTCTGCCCTTCTCTATGTCCTTGGAGAAAGCTAAAATGAATAAAGTATGCAAAAGTGTCATAAATATGCTAGTGTGCTGATAGAATACAATACATGCTCAACAAACATGAACTAGTTTGAATTAGTGGGTGCCAGGTTTTTGACTGGACATAGGATTTTCAAAGGTAGCTTATTGGGTTATGCATTGGACTGCTAGCCACAAGGACAGCAGCTCAAATTCACCAGCTGCTTCATAAGAGAAAGATGAAACTTTCTGATCTTGTAAAGATTTACAGTATCAGAAACTCTATACAGGGTCATCTGTCAGTTTGTTGTACTGTGGTAGCTTGTGTGTTGCTGTGATCCTGGGAGATATCCCACCAGTATTTTAAATACCAGCAGGATCACCCATGGTGGGCAGATTTCAGTGGAGCTTCCAGACTAAGACAGACTAGGAAAAAGTCAAGATGGACTACTTCTAAATGTTTATCCACTGAAAATCTTATGAATAGCAATGGAACATTGACAGATATAGTGCCAGAAGAAAAATCCCTCTGGTTGGAAAACACGCAAAATATGACTGGGGAAGTCTTGCCTCCTCAAAGTAGATTTGATCATAATGACACAAATGGAGCAAAGCTTTCAGGACCTTCATTTGTTGATGGGGCACAACTGAAAAAGAGGAGAAGTAGCTACAAACATTCATTAATCATTGGAACATGTAAAGTAAAAAGTATGAATCTAGGGAAATTGGAAGCCATTAAAAATGCAATTGTACACATTAAGATTGACATCCTAGGTATTGTTGTTGTTGTTAGGTGTCATCAACTCAGTACCAACTCATAGTGGTCTTATGCATAACAGAACAACACACTGCCCAGTCCTTCGCCACCGCACAATCGTTGCTACTTTTGAGCCCAATGCTGCTGCCACTGTGTTAGTCCATCTCATTGGAGGGTCTTCCTCTTTTTTGCTGTCCATCCACTTTCCCAAGCATGATGTCCTTCTCCAGGCACTGGTGTAATAACGACTGTGAGGATGGAGCAGACATGGGCAGTGTTTTGCTCTATTGTGCATAGGGTCGATATGCATTGGAACTGACTCAAGGGCCCTCACAATAACAATGATGAGTCAGAACCAACTTGAAGGTTCACAGCAGCAGTAGCAACAGCAGCATAAGGTTTTCAATCGCTGATTTTTTTCAGAAATAGATCTTCCTTAATATTATTAGGGGTCTCTTTTAAGGAGCTCTGGTAGCGTAGTAGTTACAAATCGGGCTGCGAACCGCAAGGTCAGCAGTTCGAAACTACCAACTGTTCTGTGGGAGAAAGATGAGGCTTTCTGCTCCCATAGAGATTTACAGCCTCGGAAACCCTGTACAGGGTCACTATGAGTCGAAATCGACTCCACAGCACATAACAACAACAACAACTTTCTTTTTAGGCGAATAATGGGATTTAACCTCTTGACTGGTGAGATATGAGTTACTAACAAACCATTTCCTGTCTACACTCACTTGAATTGTATACTCCAGGAGAATAACCCAATTTTGCACCCTGTTGTGACTCATTACAATGGAGTCAATTCCCGCTTACAGTGACGCCATGTGAGCAGAATAGAACTGCTCCACAGAGTTTTCTTGGATGTAATCTTCATGGAAGCAGATCCCCAGGCTTGTCTTCTGAGGCACATCTGGGTGGGTTTGAACTGCTAACCTTTCACCTAGTGTCCAAGTGCTTAACTGTTAGCACCACGCAAGCTGTTGTGAAGTGCCGTCGAGTCAGTTCCCACTTGTAGCAACCCTGTACAGGGTTTCTGAGGAGCAACTGGGAGGTTTGAGTTGTGGATCTTGCAGTTAGCAGTCCTGTGCTTATCCTCCAGTGCTTTACATATTGTTGTTGTGGTTAAGTGCTGTGGCTGGATAGCTGTGTACCATGTACAGGGTTTCCGAGGCTGTAAATCTTTACGGGAGCAGAAAGCCTCATCTTTCTCCCATGGAACAGCTGGTAGTTTCGAACTGTTGACCTCACAGTTCACAGCCCGATTCGTAACCGCTACTCTACCAGAGCTCCTTTAGAAGTCTTTACATTGGTAAAATATCATCTGAATCTAATCAATGTTTAGGAAGAAACACAATCCAAGAAGTGTTGCCAATGGGGTGAAAATTGGCTCTTGGAGCAGGGAGGAAAACAACTTTAGGTATTACAGTGGTTGGTAGTCTTTCAAAGAGCACCAGTGCATGATCAGATACATGATTATGGTATTAACATTATATTCGGATTTGGTGATTAGGAAAGAAAAATGTCTCAATGGGGGAAATAGGGTTAAGAAACATTGATCTTTGATATGTCTCTTACAATGAAGGTGTGTGTGGGGGGGTGGGGGGAGCTTGTTTACTCACCAGACTATTGTATTCACTGTCTGTTTATTATGCTGGTGAGGGGATTTATTCCCCTGACAAAGATGTGCTCCTTTAAATATCCTTGTTGGGGAAGTTTTGTACTCTAGCTGAGATGTGCTCTAACCTTGATAGTTCATATCATAGCAAAATGGAGTTTATGTCTCCTGCCTACTGCCTTTGACAAACACTCCGGGTAATTAGAAAGCAGTCAATCATCAACTACACCCCACATTTTTAATTGAATGATCCTGTAATGTGCCACAAAGGATGCCATTGTGAGGTGATATGTACTGGAAATAAAATGTTGTGGAAATAAAGCTGCCCATTCCAGTCCCCAAGCCCTTAGTAAGAACTATTTGAGGAAGCTCGAAAGACAGAGAAGCATCTGAAAACCAAGTCAATTCAGAAAATATTAGCTGGGATGGTAATATCTGGACTTGTTTCACAGAATAAATCTAAATGCAGTTGACTTTTGTTATTTTAGAGTAGTTTTATCATTTAGGTTTTCCACAAAAACTAACAAATGCAAAAACATCACTATATCAAACAATGCAGTGAGTTCTTGAATTTGGAAAGAGATATGTGCAGATTCCAGATATGTATATCACTAGGGTAAATATGCACATTTGTTATCATTCCTGGATAAGGAGTAGGAAAGAACACAGGTTAAGACCCCCCAAAAGCCTAAAAAACGAGAGTTCCAAATTATTGAAACTCAAACGTAGGGAACCCTTAACATAATGTTTTGTTTTCCATTTGAAATCTTATTTTTCCTTTGTGATAAAAGCATTATGGAACAGCTAGTTACCTACTTCTGTTCTGTCCCTCCCTTGCTTCGTTTCTTCTTTCTTCCCTACCACAAGAATTTATTGAATGTTCACTCTATGGAAGCTATCATACTAGGTTCAGGAAATGTAAACAGATAAAGAATATCCTCGAAAGGATCTATTTTTCATTTAAGATAAGATTAAGTTTATTAGAATACCATTCTTTATAAGGGAAATTTGGCTTGAATTAACGAGTGAAAAATTTCTAATCATTTTTTTATTGAGTCATTCCACTCTTTATTTTCAAAGAATTGCTTGAAAAACAATTTTCTATCATTTAAGGCACGGAATAAGAGCTGATTTATATTGCACAATACTTGTCTCCTAATTAATCTGCTGCACAAGATCTCTTTAAAATGTTCAAGAGCAACTAAGATGTCAGTTTAAGACTAAAGTGCGCCTGACCTAAGCCAGGGTATTTTCAGTAGCCTCATATGCATGTGAAAGTTGGACAATGAATAAGGGAAACCATAGAAGAACTGATACGTTTCAGTTCTGGTGTTAGAGAAGAATTTTAAAGGTACCATGGACTGCCAGAAGAACAAACCAATCTGTATTAGAAGTACAAACAGAACGTTCCTTAGAAGCCAAGATGACCAGACTAAGTCTCTCATACTTGCAGCCTCTTATCAGGAGGGCTAGTCCCTGGAGAAAGACATGGTGCTCTGTAAACTGGAGGGTCAGTGAAAATGAGAGTGATCCCCTCCACACCCGACGAGAAGGGATATTCAGTTATTATCAAGGTTGCATTTGAAAACTTGTTAGAAGTTATTGATATAAAATTACTTTTGACCTAAAAAATGTCAATTCCACATCATTCACACTATTAGTTTACTAATCAATTCTTGGCACTTTAGGAAAGATATTCGCCATATAAGTGTGTCGCATATGGTGATGCAGTCTTCAGGATGCTCAGAGTAGAATATTAGTGGGAAATAGCTGAAATACTGTGTATTTATGATGTAAATTGTTAGGAGACAATATGTTACAATGTTAACAATAAATGAAAAAAAAAATAACACAATTGAATAAGAACCAGCTTTGTTGAATTTTGATTGTCATTGCTGGAGGAAAAACAGATTTTATTAGAAAAATAAGAAAGTAACTCCCAAATCCAGAAGTTTCTGGAAACCATCTAGTGGCAACATCTGACACGAACAGATATGATGCTATTCATAAGGGAACGCGGTGGATCTATAGGATAAGCACTGGACTGCAACCACAAAGTCAGCGGTTCAAGTACCCCAACCGCTCCCTGGAAGAAAGACAAGGCTTTCTGCTTCCACAGAGATTTACAACCTCAGAAACCCTATACAGGGTGGCTATGAGTTGGAACTGACTGGAAGGCACTTAGCAACAACCATAATGCCCTTCGGGTCTTTATTTATCCTACTTAAATCATCATGGGATTGAATGCCGAAGTCTTCAAGTGTTGGGGGATAGGGTGTTGCCACAGGCCCCACTGGAACACCATCTGTACTGCCTGGTTCCTATCTTAATATCATTGTTTACTAATTGGGTGGTTCCAGAAGAGCAGAGTTTCATAAAAAATGAAGAGGAGACAATTCAGTGCAAGAACTTGCTCTCATGTGATATAAATCTTTACCTTAAGTAGACTTCCTTAAAAAGGGTTCCCAAAGGGTTATTGTGGAAATCAAGTGAAACAGATAATGAAAATCATCAAAATTAGTAAAGAAGATGTGCTCTGTGAGTGAAATTTTATTTACTAAAAGTAGTATGAAAATTACTCAACTTGAGGCTCTAAGGAAAGAATAAAAGGGTTTATTAAGGGAAATACCTTACTCCATGAATATGTACTCATATCTACAATGGTTGAATCTCAGACCTAAGATCATTGATCCATTTGGAAAGATACTGCCATTATACATATATGATATTTGGAAAGATATTATAGATCTGACAGGGAGATGGTAGGAAAACCCCATAGATATACAAAGTATCTATTTGCATTTTTAACACAAAGAAATTAAAATGAAAAAAATCTATTAAACTCTGTTAGTATAATTGCAAAGAAAAAGCTTTCAGGTACACATTATTTATAGCCCTAACAATATAGCATTGCCACTTCAAGGATATAAAAATATAGACCTGCATAAACACATACATAGAAGAGAGAAAGAGAGAGACTTGTAGGAACTGAGCTAGTTATCCCAGTGTTATTAACCAGGTACCTAACCAGGTAATGATGATCATGTTTTTAAATGATTACTTTTTTTTTTGCTCTATGAATATCATTTTTTAATCAACTGACCTCCCAAACAATTCAGTTAGAAAACTTTATCTGATTGGATGCTCAAGTTGTTTCGTTGAACTACCTAATCAGAATGGTAGACCTTTGTGCAGGTCAAATGCTAATGACACTTCTCCTCTTCTACTGAGGACTGGTGCCGGTGACTTACCTCCCAAGTATGCAGGGATGGCTCATCACCCAGCCCATTTCTTCAGTGCTTGGAGATCTATAAGCGAGAACTCAAAGGTCCCTGGAAGGACAGGGTCATAAGTCAGTGGTAAAATGATTCATTCATATTTTAAGCCTTTGACTTTCACTTGGGACAATTCCAGGTGACCTAATTTGCTCTTTGAAGAGCTAAAGAAGATTTAAGCCAATGAATATAAGAGCTAAAATCTTGTTCAAATGTGTCAGAAGGTTGCTGATGTTATACCTTTGCCATTATTCTTAAGGTTCGTGAGATTCAGATTAAATTCCTGTCACTTAGTATAGCATGTTTTTGCTAGGTTATCATTGGCCTTGCTAGAGAAGGGAATACCAAGGTTCATTTCAGTAGTACAATGAGTGCTCATTTTAAATGGAGGGCTTTGACACAGCATATTCCAGTGGATCAGCAAATCAAATGCAACTGAACAAAACTTCCTAGAGGATGATACAGACATCTTTGGGGGCTAGAAAGCAGCCTAATTGGTCATTTTTATCACAGTTTTGTCATTCTTCATTTCTTTGTGCTGGAAATTAAAGTAGATCACACACAGGTATATATATATTATCTATTTTCATTTCTAACACAAAGAAATAAATATGTGTGTGCATGTGGTGTATATGTGTGTGCGTTGGAAACAAAAGGAAAGATCCGTAGTTTGAAAAATATAGCCTTGGTGATAGAAAACATGCTGGAGATCTCCTGAGAGAATTTTACACGACCAATGACTTATTCATTGCAAATGCCTTTTTCTAAGAATATACACGTGGTTCTTAAGAGATGGGATACACAGAAATCAAATAGACTACATCTGTGGGAAAAGAAAATGGAGAAGCTCAGTATCTTCAGCCAAAACAGCAAGGGCAGAGGTCAACTGTGCAAGTTGCTCATGTGCAAGTTCAAGCTGAAGCTGAAGAAAATTAAAACAACTCCACTAGAGCCAAAATATGACCTTGACTATATCCTACCTTAGGAGTCCTGGTGTGACGCTGTGGGTTAATGCATCCGACTGAAAAGCCGTTTGAACTGCAAGGTCGGCGGTTCAAGCTCACCAGCTGCTCTTCAGAAACCCTATATGGGGTCGCTGTGGGTCGGAACCAACTTGACGGCACTTAGCAATAACAACATATCCTATCTAGGAGACTTGGTAGAATAGTGGTTTAAAAATTGTGCTGCTAACCACAAGGTCAGTAGTTCAAATCTACCAGTTGACTCCGTGGGAGAAAGATGAGGCTTTTTGCTCCTGTAAAGATTTACAGTGGCAGCAGCAATGGGCATAACAACTATTGTGAGGATGGTGTAGGACTGGGCGATATTTCATTCTATTGTGCATAAGGTTGCTATGAGTCAGAGCTGACTCGACAACACCTAACAACAACATGGGCAAAATACTGAATGACGCTGATAACATCAAAAGAAGATGGAAGGAATACACAGAGTCACTGTACCAAAAATAATTGGTGGATGTCCAGTCATTTCAAGAAGTACTATATAATCAAGAACCAATGGTATTAAAGGAAGAAATCTAAGCAGCACTGAAGGCTTTAGAGAAAAACTAAGGATCCAGGAATTGACAGAATGAAGATTGAAATACTTCACCAAGGTAAGTGATGCAGCATTGGAGGTGCTCACTCATCCATGTCAAAAAATTTGGAAGACAGCTACCCAACTAACCAGTTGGAAGAGATGCATATTTGTGCCCAGTCCAAAGAAAGGTGACCCAATGGAATGCAGAAATCATGAAATTGGAAACAAAGAGGAGGGATTGGTAGCTGGAAACAGCCTTGGCGATAGAAACAATGCTGGAGATCTCATGACAGAATTTTACAACCTGTATACAAAGAAACCAAATTGACTTCATCTGTGGGAAGAGACAATGGAGAAGCTCAATATAATCCACTAAAACAAAGTCAGGGACCCACAGTGGAATAGACCATCAATTACTCAGATGCAAGTTCAGGCTGAAGCAGGAAAGAAATGGAAACAAGTCCATGTGAACCAAAACATGACCTTGAGTATTGTTGAGTACCGTGGAGTTGGTTCTGACTCATAGCGACCCTGTACAGGGTTTCCGAGGCTATAAATCTTTACGGGAACAGAATGCCTCATCTTTCTCCAGCAGAATCACTGGTAGTTTCAAACTGCTGACCTTGAGGTTGGCAGCCTGACCCATAACCACTATGCTACCAAGTATATCTCACCTAAATTTAGAGATTATCTGAAGAACAGATCTGATGCATTAGACATTAATTACCAAAGACCAGAAGAGTTCTGGGATGACGTCAAGAGAATCATACAAGAAGAAAGCAAAAGGTCATTAGAAAGAAAGAAAAAATGAAAGTGGATGTCTGAAGAGATCCTGAAACTTGTTCTTGAACGTAAAGTGGCTAAAGCAAATGGGAAAATGGATGCAGTTGAAGAACTGCACAGAACATGTCAAAGGGCAGCTCAAGAAGACAAAGTCAACTGTTATAATGAAATGTGCAAAGACCCGGAGTTAGAAAATCCAAAGGGAAGAATATACTTAACGTCTTTCAAGCTGAAAGAACTGAAGAAAAATTCAAGCCTTGGGCTGTGACACTGAAGTATTCTATGGGTAAAAAATAGTTTGGTAAAGTGGAAGGGCAGCTAAAAAGAGGAAGACCACCAATGAGATAAATTGGCACAGTGGCGGCAGCAATGGACTCAAGCGTAACAATGATTGTTAGGATGGCGCAGGACTAGGCATTGTTTCGATCTTTTGTGAATAAGACTGCTATGAGTCAGAACTAACTTGATGGCCCCCAACAACAACAACAACAAAAAAATGGGCAAAATGTTGAATGACACAGGAAACATCAAACAAAGCTGGAAGGAATACACAGAGTCATTGTACC
>NW_006408536.1:20806258-20812344 GCF_000296735.1 Chrysochloris asiatica
GTTCAGTTGGTTCTGACTCATAGAGACCCTTTGTACAACAGAATTAAACACTGCCCAGTCCTGCACCATTCTTGCAATTGTTGCTATGTTTCAGCCCATTTAGGCTGCCAGTGGGCCAATCCATCTGCTTGGGGCTCTACCTCTTTTTTGATGACCTTCCACTTTACCAAGCACGATGTCCTTCTCCAGGGAATGGTCTCTCCTGACACTATGTCAGACATATGAAATATTCAGCCATAAGAACCTATAATTGTCTAGGACCAGGAGAGATGGAGTCCTGGGAGGGGCTAGGGATGCAAGGGAGAGTAGTGGAAGGGCAGGGGGAGCTAGGCTGCCTAGGATGCCTATAGAGGGAGTGGGGTGGGAAGTGGGGAGTTTGGGGAAGGCAGAAGAGGTCACAGCTGGGCTGCCTTGGGTTGGTTCCCATGGGCCATTCATGTCCTCACCCCTTAGACAGGGTAACACTCAAAATCCTTCTCAGTCAAGAATCTCTCCTATAAAACCCTCCAGAGACGTAGATTACACAATGCTCTTCAACAGTCTGCGTCAGAGTCGACCAATGTGAAGCAGTTCTCTTTTAGGACAAAGCAGGAGTCTTTGCTGTGTCCTTTCAACCCATTTCCTCCCGTTCTTTTCTCAGGAGATACAGAGCTGTCTGGATAATATCTCCAACATATTGACGTCAACAGATTCAAAGCAAAAAGTAGCTCTTTTCATCTATTTTTAAAAATCATAATTCCTTTCTTCTTCAACAATCTAATTCTCAATCTTTACTGCATTCCATAGAGAGAAAGAGTGGTTGAAAGGGAAAGCATGTGGACAGATTAGACCCCACTTCTCTTACTAGAAGGAGCCCTGTGGTGCAGTGTGTTAAGCATTAGGCTGCTAACCATAGGCTGCTGGTTCAAACCTACTAGGTGCTTTTCTGGAGAAGGATGAGGCTTTTTGTTCCTATAAAGATTTACACTCTCAGAAACTCTATGGTGCAACTCCTCTGTTCTATCAGGTGCTATGAGTCAGAATCAATTCAATGGTAGTGGGTGGGTGGGTCTCTTATTGGATGACTTGAGTGAGTTTTTATCCTTGCTAAACACTAGGAGTTATGGTGTTGGAGGAGAATATTGAAAGTGCCATGGGCTGCCAAAAGAACCAATAGATCCGTTTTGGAAGTGCAGCCAGAGTACTCCTTGGAGGCCAAGTTGGCCAAACTTTGACATATTGTCAGGAGGGACCAGTCGCTGGAGAAGGCTATCATGTTTGGTAACGTGGAGGGTCAGAGAAAAAGAAGAAGACACATATCAAGATGGATCGGCCAAGTGGCAGCATCAATGGACTCAAGCGTGGCAACAATAGTGAGGTTGGCCCAGGACTGGGCAGTATTTCGTTCTGCTGTGCATAAGATCGCTATGGGTTCATACCAACTCGATGACACCTAACAACAACAACAAACACTAGACTCTTCATGTGGAAAATAGCTTCCCAAAGGTGTCTACACAGACTCAACCAGGCAATGTGCCTTGACACCCCGCTCATGGTAAATGCTCCAAGGGTTGCTTTTCTCTTCTGTGATGTTCTTTATTGTTGTTAGATGTCCTTGAGTCAATTCTGACATATAGTGACTTCAAGTGACAGAGTAGAACTGCCCCATAGCATTTGTCAAGCTGAAATCTTTATGGGAATAGATCTTTCTACCATGGCTTCAAACCATCAAACTTTCATGATACTCAGAGCTAAGTATCTGGACTGATATTTTATGTTTGTGTTTTCTTCCTCTCCACTCCCCCACCCCCCACTTTCTCCCTACTTATTATTGAGACCAGTGCGTATACACATTCAAACATGATTAGATATTTTGTGCTTGGATACCTTAAGAATGCAGTCAGTCATCTTGTGACCATGAGTAGGGACTTCTTCAGAACAGAAGTTAATATGCTGAGAGTGGCAGAGTGAAAAGATGGAAGAAATTTGTTTCTTTGATGATATCATTAAGTCACTACATGAATTAACTCTGGAGTTTTCCTGCCATGGCCTTTTATTTATGTGAGTTAATAATAAGATTTTCCTTATGAAACAATATTCAAACAAGTCATTTGAGTAAGAGTGCCTTCTTACTGGCATTCTAAAAGCATACTGGTGTGACACTGTAGGATAAGCATTCAACTGGAAAGTTGGTTTGAACCATTGGTGGTTCAAACATACCAGCTGCTCCTCAGAAACCTTATACAGGGTCACAATAGTCGGAACCAACTCAATGGTACTTAACAACAACAACATGAATAGGTTGAATTGGAAAGAGTTTGGCGGAGTTATTAAGGTAATACATCTGTTAGCTTCTGCTACATAGCAAATGTAACAAAAGGTGATCCAATGAAATGCAGAAACTATTGGACAAAATAGTTAGTATCACACACAAGTAAGATCTTGCTGAACATAATTTAAAAATAGCTGCAGTAGCACATCCATAGTAAACTGTCAGAAATTGAAGCCAAAATCAGAAGAGGACATGGAATAAGGGATACCATTGCTTACGTCAGATAGCACTTACCTGAAACAAAAATATGGGAAAGATGTTTACTTGTGTTTTATTGACCATGCAAATTCATTTGACTGTGTGGGTCCTAACAAGCTATGAATAACATTGTGAAGAATGTAAATTCCAGAACAATTGATTGTGTTCATGTGGAACCTGTACATAGAACAAGAGGCAGTTGTTCGAGCAGGACAAAGGGATATTGCGTGGTTTAAAATCAGGAAAGGTGTGCATTAGGGCTGTGTGCCTTCACCATACTTAATCAATCTGTATGCTGAGCAAATGACCAGAGAGGCTGGACTATATAATGAAGAACACAACATCAGGATTGAAGGAAGACTCATTACCAACCCCTGATATACAGATAACACCAAATCCAAATTTGCCTACAAAGAGGACTTTAAACACTTGCTGATAAAAGATCAAAGAGTACAGCCTTCAGTGTGGATTGATTACACCTTAACATAAGGAAAACAAAAACCTTCAGACCTGGACTAATAAACAACAGCATGATAGATGGAGAAAAGATTGAAGTTGCCAAGTATTTCATTTTACTTGAATCCATAATCAATGCGCATGGAAACAGTAGTCAAGAAATAAACCACAGATTGCATTGGAAAATCTGTTATAAAGATGTCACTTTGAAGACTAAGGTATGCCTGACACAAACCATTGTAGTTTCAGTTACCTCATATGCACACAGAAACTGGACAATGAGTAAAGAAGACCAAAGAAGAATTTATGCCTTTGAATCATGGTGTTGGCAAAGGATATTGAATAAAACAAGGACAGTCAGAAGAAAGAACAAGTCTGTCTTTGAAGAAGTATAACCAGATGTTCTTTAGAAGGGAGGATGATGAGACTGAATCTTACGTACTTTGGACATGTTATCAGGACCGACCAGTCCCTGGAGAAGGACATCATGCTTGGTAAAGTAGAAAGTTAGTGACAAAGAGAAGATCTTCAGTGAGATGGATTGACACAATGTTTGCAACAATGGGTTCAAACATAGGAAAGAGTGTGAGAATGGGAAGTGCTTCGTTCTGTTGTACATACGGTCACTATGAATTAGAATCAACTCGACAACACCTATCAAATGACCCCAAATTCAGTGGCTTAATAAAACAAGCATTTATTTAGCTAAAGTTTCTATGGATTGACACTTTTTTGTGTCACGCCTCAGTTGAGAAGTTCTGTTCTTACTCAAGCATCTGTGGTCAGCTGACAGGAAGGCTGGTGACTGGCTGCTCAATACTGTCCTTGGCTTGGTTGGCTCATCTCTGTTCCAGAGGTCTCTTACTTTCTAGAAGTTTAACTCAGGTTTGTTCATTTGGTGGCTTGCATGGATTCCTGAGACCTACGCTCAGAGCTGGCACCCTGTCACAAGGAGAGGGAGACAGATTACACTTATGATGAAAGAGACTGCAAAGTCACATTATAAAGGGTGTGGTGACAGGGAGGAGTAAGGATCTATCACTAATACCTCATAGTAAATAATTGCAAGCCCTTTCCCTAATTAGTTAAACAGCACAGTAAATATATAGGTTAACATCTGGTACCTCCACTTGTTAATTAAACTTGGGCTCTTTAGTCAGCCTCTTTAAGTCTTCATGCCCTATCCTATTAAATGGAAATCATAAGTTCCTTACTCATAGAGTGCCTGTGAGAATTTAAGAAGATAATACTTGTGAAGTGATTAGCATGGTAGAGGGCCTATAAATAACACCATAATTTAAAACCTATAAAGACAGTCTTATACTCTCTAATTAATGCCTTAGAATAATTTATTTTCCCTCCTCTCCTCTGTTCAATTTTCCTCTTTTCTAAGTTAAGCAAAAAGTAGGTAATTTCTTATCTATTATGCCATTCCCTTCTCATCTGATCACTATTCTAGTTCACAGCTTGACTACAGCATCTTCATACCTGTATGAGGGTCTGTGCCCCCAGAGGAACTCTCCATGGTGCTGAGTTGCCTATGCTGTTTGCTCTCAGATGGGACTCTTGGGGTCTAACAAATTGCCTTGCCTTGTCCTGGGCCTCGTTGCCTTTGGTTTTGGACTACCAGTTAGTGTTATGACTTTCCCCCATTGTTCCTTCATTTTGCCAAGGAGGATGTTACCTTAGGCACGGATCCAGATCAAAGAGTGCCCCAGGCTTCCAAGCATCATGGGTCTTCGAATGACATCTTATGGAAGTTTGAAGATGTCTCTGAATTTCAGGTTTATATTGAATTTATATGGAATTTAGGCTTAAGGACTTACTGACCAAATAAATTCTCATGGGACTCTGAAATAGCTCCCAAATATGATCAAGCTACCCAGTGAGCTGTAACTGATTCTTACTCCCTAGATAATTTTGGAGAGATCCCAGTTCTGATCTAAGAGGCAAAACAAAAACTTTAGACAATGCCAATCACCAAATCTATTGAAAAGGTTGAGCAGAGAAAGATATTCAGTATGTAAGTTCCTTTGTATTCTTAAGTTATCAATATTCACAATTACTTACTGAGTTCATCCTCACAGAAATGGCTGAGGCCTTGCTTGCTCTTATGTAAACCAGTGTTGAGACATTGTGAATCACTGAACTCCAAAAATGACAATGGCATTATGCAAATTCCAAAGCCATAAGGTCCTGATTAGTTTCTGGATGGAATCCACATTAATAGTGCTCACACCTACCACAATGAGACTGCCCTTAGAAAAGACGTAATGCTGGTCTGGAATTTATGGTGTGCAGGTTGGAGTCCTGGTGTGGCACTGGAAGATAAGCACTCATAAGGTCAGTTTGAAACACAAGGTTATTGGTTCAAACTCACCAGCCACTCCTCAGATACAAGGTTGCTATAAGTCACAACAAAGTCATTGTCATTTAACAGCAGTGACAATTTATAAGTTTGAACCACATTTCTCAGTCAAAGAAGATCTCTGATGAGTTTGAAGACAAGTTGAAAATCTTAGGAGGGTCTTTGGTGGCAAAGAATAAAGTAATAGGAAGGTTGTTACCCAACTCAGTCTCTGGTTTTATACATTTCTGTTGATATTACATAGCTTGCATCATGAAAAGCCAAGACATTTTGATTCCACAAGTCCTAATAATTCCAATTCATATGGGCACAAGATTGGAGAAGATTTTGCTCTTTAACTTCTTTAACATTCAAAGTGGCACTCCTTGAAGCTCAGATGTTAGATAGCCAAGGATTTATACTATAATTCACTCACTCCTCATTTCTGTGGTTCTGACAACTGGGCTTATGCTTTCATTGACATCTCTGCCTTGCTTAGGTTACAGACGGAAAGAGCATAAAGAAACCCTGCAATCAAATAAACACTAACATTCTTGGGCAGAGGACCAGACTTCCAGAACAATTCAGAAAAACATGGCAAAGCACCAATTTAGCTTCCAATTGTTCAAGCTGGATTCAGACAAGGACATGGAATGAAAGATACCATTGCTGACATCAGATGGATCTTGGCTTAAAGAAGAGAATGTGAGAAAGATGTTTAATTGTGCTTTACTGATGATGTGGATTATGACAAGCTATGGACAACACAGAGAA
>NW_006408536.1:20812444-20813469 GCF_000296735.1 Chrysochloris asiatica
AAAAAAAAAAAAAAATTGGTCTATGTTCAACCGTTTTAAGAGGTAGATAGAGTATGGTCAAGGACCGATGGTATTTAAGGAAGAAGTCGAAGCAGCACTGAAGGCATTAATGAAAAACAAGGCTTCAGGAATTCACAGAATACCAGCTGGAATGTTTCAACAAATGGATGCAGTGCTGGAAACACTCACTCATCTATGCCATGAAATTTTGAAGATAGCTACCTGGCCAACTGACTAGAAGAGATTCATATTTGTGCCCATTCCAAAGAGAGGTTAGCCAACAGAATATGGAAATTATTGAACACTAGCATTAATATCACATACAAGTAAATTTTCAGTAAAGATAATTTAAAAACAGCTGCACATAGACAGGAAACCACCAGAAATTCAAACCAATTTCAGAAGAGGATCTGGAATGGACGATATCATTGCTGATGGCATATGAATTTTGGCTGAAAGTGGCGAATACCAGAACAAATGTTTATTTGTGTTTTATCGACTACACAAGGGCATTCGACTGTGTGGATCATAACAAACTGTGGCTAACACTGCAAAGAATAAGAATTCCAGAACACCTCATTGTGCTCATGTGGAATCTGTACATCGACCACGAGGCAGTTGGTTGAGCACAACAAGGGGATACTGCGTGGTTTAAAATCAGGAGAGGTATGTGTTGACGTTGTGTCATTTCACCATACTTATTCAGTCTGCATTGTTGTTGTTGTCAGGTGCCATGGAGTCGGAACTGACTCATAGAGACCCCGTGCACAGCAGAACAAAACAATGTCTGATCCTGGGCCAACCTCACTACCGCTGTCACACTCGAGTCCATCAATGATGCCACCTGGCCTATCCATCTTGTTGGGGGTCTTCCTCTCTTTCTCTGACCCTCCACCTTACCCAGCATGACATCCTTCTCCAGCGACTGTTCCCTCCGGACAATATGTCCAAAGTATGAGAGATGAAGCTTAGCCATCTTGGCCTCCAAGGAGCACTCTGGCTGCACTTCTTCCAAAACAGATCTA
>NW_006408536.1:20814008-20823916 GCF_000296735.1 Chrysochloris asiatica
CAAAGAGGATTTAAAATTCATACTGATGAAGATAAAAAAACCACAGCCTTCATTATGGGTTGCACCTCAATGTAAAGAAAACAAAAGTCCTCTCAACTGGATCAGTAAATAACATCATAATAAATGGAGAAAAGACTGAAGTTGCCAAAGACTTCACTTTGCTTGGATCCACCATCAATATTCATGGAAGCAGCAGTTGAGAAATCAGATACATTGCAATAGGCAAATCCATTGCACAAGACCTCTTTAAAGTGTTGAAGAGCAAAGAAGTCAGTTTGAGAACTGAGGTGTGTCTGACACAAGTCATGGTCTTCCAGTAGCCTTAGATGCATGTGAAAGTTGGGCAATGCATAAAGAAGATCATTTAAATTATGGTGCCGGAGAAGAATATTAAAGGTACCATGGACTGCCAGAAGAACAAGCCAATCTGTGTTAGAAGTACAACCAGAATACTCCTTAGAAAGTAAGATGGCCAGACTTTGTCTCTCATACTTTGGACATATTATCAGGAGGGACCAGTCCCTGGAGAAAGACATGATGCTTAGTAAAGTGGAGGGACTGAGATAACGAGGGAGATCCCCAATGAGATGGATTGACACAGTGGCAGCAACAATGGGTTCAAGCATAGCAGTAATTGTGAGGATGGCGCAGGATGAGGCAGTGTTTTGTTCTGTTGTACATTGGATTGCTTGTTATGGGTCAGAACCAACTCGATGGTTCCTAACAACAACAACCCTTGATTAGCACACCTAAAACCAACCTAGGCATTAGTGCAACTCTTGCTATTTGGGTACTGTGCCATTAGTTCCCAGCTTAGTGGAAGGGATTCTCTATGTGAATAGGGAGGTTGATGATGGAGGTTAATGATGCAGTGAGTAACCAGCCTTGGACAAGTTCCACTGATGTTCTAGACCAAGCAACTCCTTTAGAGGATGAAAAGAGATGGGTACAATGAGGTTTCAAGATGAGACTGCTAGAGCTCAAGAAGAGAGCAGCTTCTG
The DNA here is from genome assembly GCF_000296735.1 of Chrysochloris asiatica. NCBI lineage: Eukaryota > Metazoa > Chordata > Mammalia > Afrosoricida > Chrysochloridae > Chrysochloris > Chrysochloris asiatica. The sequence goes on from NW_006408536.1 coordinate 20,815,010, forward strand.
TTTGTTTATCCTTTCCAGTTGGTTACGAGAACATGTCTCTTCTATTTAATCTGAAGACTGAGAGAGAGAATAGTAAGGTTTAAGCTTTATTCCAAGATATTGAAAGTCAATTAGGAAACTCTAGTAGAAATGTGGAGTCTTGGTGTGGGACTGTAGGATAAACACTGGAATGCTAACTGCAAGGTCATCAGTTCAAATCCACCAGCCACTCCTTAGAAACCCTAAACAGAGTTATTATGTGTCAGAGCCTACCTGAGAGCACTTAAAACAACAACAACAACAACAACCAAAATGTAAAAGTCTTCAGTCATCCTCAGATTCTAGCTGAGAGGCAGGAACTTACTCCCAAGGGAATCTTCTATAGTCTTAATGCTAACCACTGTGGTGGCTTTGACCTGGATTGCGTCTAAACCACTTGACTGACTTTTTCTCATGTCAGCTACCTTCCTTGAGCATGCACCTTGCTTGATCTCAATCACAGTGAAGAACTGTGCTTCTCCAGAAAGTCCCTTTTATATCCGCCCTGTTACGTCCATGATGGTTCCTTTGAGGTGGAGCTTGTTCAAAATAAGGTTTCTTTAAAAAAAATTATTTTTTTTACCCTGATTTTTCCATCCCATTTTCTTTCTGAAGTCCAGACTAAGTAATATTTTCTTGCAGCCTTGGCTCCTGAAAAAGTAAGCTGTTTTTCTTTTGGTTTTAGCTGAAAAGACATATTTGAATAACCATCTCAAGGTGACATTACATCTCTACTCTGACTTCTCTGCTAAACTCTAAATTTATTTATCCAGCTGACTTCTCAACATCTCCACTTGTATTTCTAACAGATATCATGAACTCAATTGAACTCTTAGTCTTCCTTCCAAACCTGTTTTACCTGAAACTTTTTCCATCTAAATTGATGTCAACCTAATCCTTCAGTTGTTCAACCTTGGCGTGATGCATAGCTCTTTGCTTTCTCTCATACCTTCCATCCAATTCACAAGAAAATCCTGTTGGTTTTGCGTTCAAAATACATTCAGAATTCAACCACCTCTCATTAACTCTACTGTTACCATTAAGCCTCAATCATATTTCACCTGGATTATTGTAATAGCCTGGTCTCCCAGGCTTGCCCCCATGTAGTCTCCACACAGAAGCCACAGTGATTCTTTCAAAATGTAAGTGAGATTATGCCACACCTGTGTTCAAACTCTGCCATAGCTCCCCATTTTAAGTAAGGTAAAGATTCAAGTTTTGTGATGGCTTTTAAGACTCTAGACAGAAATGCATACTACTGTCTTCCTTGTTCTAGTTTTTGTTGTTGTTAAGTGCTGCCGAGTCAATTCTGACCCATGGCGACCTTGCATAGGGTTTCCGAGGAGTGGCTGGTGAGTTTGAACTGCTGACCTTGCGGTTCAAACGGCTTTGCAGCCTGGCGTATTAACCCACAGAGCCATACCAGGACTCCAGCTTATTCCAGTATGTTACCTGATATTTTGTACGGTTTGCATGTAGAAATAAATTAAGGTTACTGTGGCAAGAACTGTACTATTATAAACTCATGCCAATAGTAATCAGTACAATCTCCCCAGAATCCACAGTTTATTCTTACAAATTTGGATTTTATCTGTTGAAAATCTCTATCAGTTTGCTTAAGGATGTTATCTTTGTTTTATCTGCAGACAAAAGGGACTGCTCTGCACCAGCTGCTCCGTGGGAGAATGAAGAGGCTGTCTGTTCTTGTGAAGATTTACCGTCTCGGAATCGACTCAATGGCAGTGGATTTCGTTTGGTTTATGCAACTAGAAATGTAAACAGGAAAGAACTTTAGCCTTTCATGTGGGCAAAGAAAACAACTTGCTATGTTTTTCTGTAAACCACTTATAAATTCACTTTATCTGATAAGGAGATGGTCAAAAACAATTGTACTAGATGCAAATAATTCTTGGCCAGGCAAGCACTTTAAAATTTCTGCATGCTATCTACTCCTGATTGCCGTCCATTTTCCTATCAGAACACGACTCCATCAATTTTAAGACAAGAAATGGCACCAAATATCCCTTTTTTTCTATGCTTGCCAAAGTTATTCTCTCTCCTTGGGTAGTACGAGAAAAAGTTATGATTCAGTGGAAATATATAGAAAGTGGAGTGGTAAGGGAAATAGGCATCTCAAAGTCTCTGTACTTTGCTCGGGAGGAGTGAAGACCCACCCTTAGGTCTGAACCTATGAAGAGGGAGCTTTTTGACTGAACTCCCTGGTTATCTGGTTTCCCTTTATGTTTTAGCAGACAGCAGAATAGTAACAGAGAGGCGGTCTACAGTAGGCAGGGCTGCTGGAAGTTGATACTCTAAGAAGTGCTAGTGAACTCAGAACCTGCCCAAACAGCAGAATTCGTAGCAATAAAGCTGCTTGGAGTCATTTAATATACACTCCAAGGAGGATGTTGTCACGTTATGGCTTGGCCATAAACGATGTTTAAGATGACGCCACTGAGTCATCAGAAATGAAGATATAAAACAATAGTATTCAGGCAACTTCCGGATTAAAATGGAATATATTTTAGAAAGATCTGTACCTAAAATACTTCTTAAAAATGTAAAACTGACCTAATCAAAGCAGTAAGCTTTAGATTACTTATGTGACCACATCCCCTCTGAATTGATGAGGATTTGGCAGACCTAATGTGGTTCGCAGATGATCAATCCCATGACGCCCTGGGGAGAAAACCCAGCCAAACGAAACCTGTTGCCTTGGAGTGGATTCCAGCTTATGATGGTTCCATGCATTACAAAGTAGCACTGCTTCATAGGGGTTTTTTCAGCTGCAATTTTTATTTATCTTTTTTCCTGAGAGGACAAGAGAAATTTTATTAGAAGGTGACATCAGCAGAGATTCCCACAGCAACACATGGTGTCTTACTGAAGTCCCTCATGTGATCAGAATATATTGAGTCTATTTACTTTTACATGGAGTCTTAGTGTAACATTGTAGGATACGTACTGGACTGCAAGGTCGGCTGTTCAAACCCACCAGCCACTCCTCGGAAACAGGGCCACTATGAGTCGGAACCGAGTTGATGGCACTTAACAACAACACACTTTTACACTGAAATGGCACACTCTGCGGGAGTCACTTAATTACATTAGTCAAATCACAAGATACTGACAATCAGATCAAATAAGAAGAGTAGCATTTATGATGCACAAGCAATCATTGACGTCTAAATGACCTTCTAGGCTAAAATGTCCAAGGAGCCCTGGTAGGGTAGTGGTTACAAATCGGGCTGCTAACCCCAGGGTCAGCAGTTCGAAACTACCAGCTGTTCTGTGGGAGAAAGATGAGGCTTTCTGCTCCCGTAAAGATTTACAGCCTCAGAAACCCTGTATAGGGTTGCTATGAGTCGGAACCAACTCCACAGCACATAACCACCACCACCAGGCTAAAATGTCCAGGCTGCTGGCCTCACAACATATCTGTCCTTGAACAATACAGAAAATGATAAAAATTCCTCAGAGGGTATGGTGAAGAACACGGCATGAGTTAGGCTAACACCAAACATGGAGTAAATTAGGTTAATGCTGGATGGTGGAACTTTATTATCAGGCCTTTTTTTTCTAAGGTGCCCCTGTTGTTGTTGATAAGTGTTGTTGAGTTGGTTCCAACTCATAGCGACCCTGTATAGGATTTCCAAGAAGCAACTGGTGGGTTTGAAATGCTGACCTTATGGTTCAAAGTCAAGTGCCCCTGGATGGGTTCAGATATCTAATATTAGTTGATGTGTGCCGTGGAGTCAGTTCCAACTCACTGTGATCCCATATGACAGAATGGAACTGCCCCATGGGCTTTTCTTGAAAGTAATCTTTATCTGAGCAGTTCGCCAGGTCTTTCTCTTGTGGAGCCACCATGGCACCATCAGGACCCCTTTTCATTAGTAGCCCTGCACTACCCAGAGAATGTCCATGGAGAAAAGAGATCTCTTAAACAGCCTGGGGTTCAAATCCAGATCCACTACCTACCAGTTGTGGAAATTTGAGTCAGTCACGGAAACTCTCAGAAGCTCAGTTTTCTTCACTAAAAAACCAATCTGATCATTCTTACCTGTCAGTGTTCTTGTGAAGCGTCTGTGTACAGAGGCTGGGACAATCAGCAAAGACATCATCTATATGTGTTGGGAAGGAGTCATTTCTTTCCATGAATTTCCCATTGCTCTCACGAGAGCAGCAATGAACTCCAGTTCTCCACATGGTCAGCTCATGTGGGAACTTTCATCCTAGACCCTGGCCATAATCAAGTGAACAAATGGACGCTGAGAGAGTCTTTGTGGTTGGCTTCATTCCTAACAACCCTTTTCTTTGGCAAATGGCCCTAGTCATTCTGTTAGCAGGTCCCTCCATCCTACCACCTCAGCATGGATCGGCAAACTTCTACACTATAGGATCCTATGGGACAAATGGACCGCTGAGTTCAACTTCCAGCAGTGGCCCATTCAGATGAATTTGCAGATAGTCTGATTAAATCTTCAAGCAAAGGAAGTTCCCCAATGATTACACAGCTCCTCTCAATTTGAGTGGTTTTTATTACTAGGTTCCCAGAATTGTTCTCTGTGCTCTTGTGTATGAATGCATGTAATACTCACAATATCCCTATGAGACAGGTATGCTATTACCATCATCTTTGAAATAAAGAAAGTAGGTGTCTAGAGTTACACAGCTAAATAAGTGGCAGAGCCAATCTATTGTGCCTAGGTCTTCTTCTAAATGACAGTCCCATGATGGAAGAGAACTGTCCACTTTAAGTCTTCTTTTTCATGTCATATCTGTGTTTCAAATGACATCAATTATCCATCTATCTCCTCTCTTATTTCTTTTCCTCTGTTTATTCTCCAGTGTTTCTCTAACATTCTGATCCTCAGAAGTGAGCATGATATTCTATATTATTTTCTACTGGATACTTCTATTACTAATGTCTAAGATAGTCTAAGATGGAGTCACCTTTTCTTGGCAGTCATGTTGGACTGACAACTCATGTTAGCTTTGCTTCAACCATCTTGACAGGGTTGCTGCAATATCTCCCTCACTGGTCTCCCTGCTTCCCCCTTTACCCGTTCAGTTTCTGTTCTCAAAGCAGCAGCCAGAGAGATCCTATGAAAACATTTATCAAAGCACTTCTCTGCTTGAAGCCCTCTCATGTCTTTCCATCTTTTACAAGATGGAAGTCTTACAGTAAAGACTTTTACTTCACAGTAAAAGCCAAAGTCTTACAATTTTCTCTAAGGTTTCACTTCCTGCCTTTTTCTGTTTTCCACTGGGTTCCAGTCACAGCATCTTCTGATGTTCTTCATACCTGTCTACCTTCACACTGGCGGTTCCCTCTGGTTGGAGCAGTCTTCCACCAGGTGGTCACATGACTTTTTATTCCTTCAAGAAGAATCTCATATGTCATCTTCTCAGAGAGGGCCTCCTTATAGAATCTCTGGCTCTCCATTCCTTATTCTCCATTCCCTTTATCTTCAGGCTCTGTTGCTGTTGTTGTTAAGTGTCATCGAGTCAATTCTGCCTCACAGTGACCTTGTATAGGGTTTCCAAGGAACAGTGACTGGGTTTGAATCACTGTGATAGCAGTCCAGTGTTTATCCTACAGTGTCACATCAGGACCCCATCTTCTTGTTGTAAGTATAGTATTTCTCTCCTATTTGTTTCTTATGCCCACCTCTACCTCCTAGAACACTACGTGCACAGGTACTTTTCTTGTCCTATTTGTTATACATATTCAAAATCTAGAGTAGTAGCGAAAGTATGCTGTTGTTCTTAAGTGTCATTGAGTCTGTTCTGACCCATATCGACTCTGTATAGGGTTTCTGAGAAATGGGGTGGTGAGCTTGAACTGCCAACCTTGCAGCTCAAACTGACCTTGCAGTCCAGCACATCAACCCACAGCGCCTCTGTCTAGCATATGAGAGGCACTTAATAAGGACACCCTGGTCCAGCCCCAAATGGTTAATCATTCAACCACTAGTCAAAAGATTGGTGGTTCACCACATCAAGGGTCAATCCTATCCCCTTTGTACACAGGGTTAATAGGGACGGGCAAGTTAGACATTGGCTACCTAAAATGGGATGGGGCAGGGGGAGGGAGGGTAATAAATGTAAAAAGTAACTGGCTAACGAGTTTTCAAGAGGGAATTTAGTTTCAGAGTGTGCCAGGGAAGGTAGAATCTTCACTGAATAGTATTCATCTTGTCTAGATGTGTCTGGTGAAAGGAGATGGGGATAAAATTATTTTTTTTTCACGTTTTATTGTGAATTGAGTGATAGTTGACATGGAAGAACATCAGCTTTACATTCATCTTATCATATTTCATTTCATTGCAATGATTACAGTCCCCTCCATGCATCATCAACCATCCAAAGGGTATACCCCACAAGCCTGCCCTCTAGCCTTCAGCACACAGCCCCTGTCCCTCCCTGAGTCCAGAGTCCCCAGCCGCTCCATCTGTCCAAGTCATTGCCTCTGCCTTCATCTCTGTCGTCGCTGCTTCTCTGGATAGGGTCCCGCACTCCGCTCTTCTCCCTTGATGGTTGTCCCATCATCACTCAGTTCACAATAAAAACAAAACAAAACAAAAATAAATAAAACTTGGTGGTTCAAAATCATCCAGAAGCGTCTTAGAAGACAAGACTGACAATCTGCTTCCAAAAGGCTACTGCCTTGAAAACGATACAGAGCCCAGTTCTACTCTGTGCACATGGAGTCACCATGAGTTGGCAAAGACTTGATGGCAATTAGCAACAACAATTTAAAAACAAAAATATTTTATTGTGCATTAAGTGAAGGTTGACAGACAAGATCATCAGTTTTGCAGTCAACAAATCCTACACTTTGTTTCATCTCACCGATTGCAGTCCCCTCCCTGCAACCACAGTTGTCCTGCTTCCTCCCTGTGCTTCCTATTTGCATTCCACTCACCTTCCCATCCCTTCTCAATTTTGTCCTTAGGAAAATGTTACCCTTTGGATTGTGAATGATTGACCATTCCATGGTGGGAATATCTCACTAGTGCTGTTGTCCTCCCTAGGCATCTACCGCTTGGCTGAAAACTGGGTCATGAGCCTGAGTTCCTTTCCAGACAGGAAGGGTGGTCGAGGGTTCCTCCAGTCTCTTTCTGACCGCTAACCCCGGTTTTTCATTTGTTGTTTTTAATCATTTTGGGTTGTGTTCCACATTTTCTCCCTTTCTATCTGGGACCTTCTAAGTTGATCCCTTTCAGAGCAGTTGGCAATGGTAGCCAGGCGCCGTCTTGTTCTTCTGGTCTCAGAGTCGTGGAGACTGATGTTCACATGCTCCATGAGTTCATTAGACTGATTGATTCCAAGCCTCTTCAGTTCTCATCACTTTGCTTTCTACTGGTCTTTCTGAGAGACCAATAGATGGCCATTCATGAGCTTTTAATATCCCAGACACTACTCACCAAAGTAGGGTGTCGAACATTGTCTTTGTGGACTATGTCATACCAATTGACTATGGTGTCCCCTTAAACTATGTCCTGAGCCCCCAGGCCCAGCATTTCATTGCTTTAAGATGTTTGATAATATCTAAGAGTTTTTCATCATTTTGTCTTCTGTATGCTCCACTGCAAGTCCTGGTGTGGCACTGTGGGTTAATGCGCCAGACTGCAAAGCCATTTGAGCTGCAAGGTTGGCGGTTCAAGGTCACCAGCTGCTCCTCAGAAATGCTATGTTGTTGTTGTTGTTGTTAAGTGCCATCGAGTCGGTTCCGACCCATAGCGACCCTGTACAGGGTTTCCAAGGGTGTAAATCCTTACGGGAGTAGAAAGCCTCATCTTTCTCCCGCGGAGCACCTGGTAGTTTCGAACTGCTGATCTTAAGATTCGCAGCCCTATTCGTAACCACTACGCTACCAGAGCTCCTTCCAGAAATGCTATACAGGGTTGCTATGTGTCAGAACCAACTCAACAGCACTTCACAACAACAACATGCTCCACTACATTCATAGTTGTGGTTGCAAAAAGGTAAATACCCATGTACCATGTACAGGTATCCTCTTTCAAATGCTTATGTATTTGTGGAGTGTATGTATATCCCTCTCTTCCTCCTTTTCCCATTCTGCCTATGTCTCAACCCATGTATCTGCACACAGAACACTAGTTTTACAAGGTGGTGTATAAACCACTGTTTACCTCTATCCCCTTGAGCCCAAGCATACCTCCCTGTGTCTTCACCTGTCTTCATCATCCTTCTGCCACTCTCCCTTTTCTTGCCTATTGCCCTCCTTCTTCTTGTAAATTGTCCTCCCTGTCACCTGAGCTAAAACATGTCTACCTTCCAGCCAATGAATTACTCTCCCTTCCCTCCCACCCGTGGTAACCATCAAAGAATGTTTCTTTTAGTATGGAAACCTTTTCTTGAGTTTTTACAATAATGGTTTCATACAGTATTTGTCCTTTTGTGATTGACTGGTTTCACTCAGCATAATATCCTTCAGGTTCATCCATATCATGAGGTGTTTCGCAGATTTATCATTTTCCTTCAGTGTTGCTGAATATTCCACTATGTGCATATACCAAAGTTTGGCTGCCTCTTCACTCTTTTGGCACAATGTGTCTGACTTTTATGAGGTTCCAGGCATCTAGTTTGCCTTCTGCTATTTGTGTGTTTTTCATAACGTTTGAGAGTGTATTGATGCCATGTATCAGAGCCCCTAGGTTTGTCCCTCTTGTGCAGCAGATTTGCCTAATGCAATACGTCATTTGATTTCTTGACTGCTGCTTCCATGAGTGTTGATAGTTGATCCAAGAAGAATAAAGTCCTTCAACTTGAAGACTAAGGTGCACCTGACCCAAGCCATGGTATTTTCAATAACCTCATATGCATGCGAAAGCTGGACAGTGAATAAGGAAGTCTGTA
>NW_006408536.1:20824331-20890423 GCF_000296735.1 Chrysochloris asiatica
TCTTTAATCCATGTTGAATTTGTTTTTGTATATGGTGTGCGATAATGGGTCTACAAATGGATTTCCAGTTTTGCCAGCACCATTTGTTGAAGAGACTATGTAATGTGTTTTGTCCCTTTGTCAAAGATCAGCTGATTGTATGTGGATGGATTTACTTCTGGGCTCTCAATTCTGTTCCATTGATCTGTGTATCTTTTGCTGTACCTGTACCAGGCTGTTTTGACCACTGTGACTGCGTAGTATATTTTGAGATCAGGGAATGAGAGATCTCCAACTTTGTTCTTCTTAAGCAATGCTTTGCTTATCTGAGGTCTCCTTTCATTTAAAGTAAGTGATAATTTTATCCATCTTTTTAAAGAATTATTTTATATATTTGTATGTATGCTCTTAATTCTCTTGAGGAATTCTCCTTTTATTTCTACTTTGTTGTGCATTTAAATCAAGAATGCATGTTGGATTTTATCAAATGCCTTTTCTGCATAAATCTATGTGATCATGCGGTTCATTTCATTTGTTTTATTCAAATGGTGGATTATGTTGATTATTTTTCTAATACTGAACCATCCTTGCATCCCTGGTATGAGTCCCACTTGGGCATGATGTATTATTTTTTGTGATATGTTGCTGAATTCTATTGGCTAGGATTATGTTGAGAATTTTTGCATCTAGGTTCATGAGGGATATTGGCCATTAATTTTTTTCTTAGTGATGTCTTTGCCAGGTTTTGGTATGAGGATTATACTTGCTTCATAAAATGTATTCAGGAGTTTTCCATCTTTTTCTTTGCTCTCAAATAGTTTGAGTACAATTGGTGTCGGCTCTTCTCTGAATGTTTAGTGTAATTCACCAATAAAGCCATCTGGTCTTGGCCTTTTTGTTGTTGTTGGGAGTTTTTAATTACCTGGTCAATTTCTTCTTTTGTCATGTTGTTGTTGTTAAGTGCCATTGAGTCGGTTCCGACCCATAGTGATCCTGTATAGGGTTTCCAAGGAGTGACTGGTGAGCTTGAACCACCGACCTTGTAGTTCAAAAGACTTTGCAGCCTGGCGCATTCACCCACAGCGCCACACAGGACATTTTTGTTATAGGTTTGTTCAAATTTTCTACTTCACTCTGTTACTTTAGGCTGTTCATGTTTTTCAAAAACTTTATCCATTTCTTCTAGATTTTCAGATTTATTGGAGTACAATTCTTCATAGCATTCTGTTATTATCCTTTATATTTCCATTGGTTCTGTTGTGATGTCACCATTTAGTTTTTTGTGCGTGTTATTTGCATCTTCTTTTCTTTTATTAGATTTGTCAATGGTCTGTCAATTTTATTGATCCTTTCAGAAAACGAACTTCTTGTCTTGTTGGTTCTTTCTATTGCTTTTCTGTTTTCTAATTCATTTCGTTCTGCTCCAATCTTACTATTTCTTTTCTTCTGGTGACTGTAAGCTTATTTGCCGGTGTTTTTCTAATTGTTGGAGATGCTGTGCTGATGTGTTGGTTTGGGTTCTTCTTTATTTTGGGATATGCGCATTTATTGCTTTAAATCGCCCTGTAAGCACTGCTTTTGCTTTGTCCTGTGTTATGTTTTTGTTCTCATTTGATTCAAGGAATTTTTAATTTTTGGTTTTTTATTTGTTCTATTACCTAGTAGCTTGTAAACAGGGCATTATTCAATTTCCGTGTATTTGATTTTGTCTCCTTGATCTTCTTATAGCAACAACAATTATTGAATTGTTGTTGATCAGAGGATTACCTGATCCTGTATTTTTGTGGTTCTTGTGGGAGCATTTGGGTCTCTTTGTAGAACTTTACATTTTGTTAAATACTTGATTGAAGTAGAAGATACACTTTTTTTGGATTTTTTCCTGCTGTTCTAGCCTCTTATCAGAAAAGAAATGAGGTAAACAGCACCAGAGTTATTCTCATTGTTGTTGTTAGGTGTCGTGGAGTAAGTTCTAACTCATAGTGACGTTATGCACGATAGACCAGAACACTGCCCAGTCCTGTGCCATCCTCACAATTATTGTTGTGTTGAAGCCCATTGCGGCTGCCATTGTGTCAATACAACTTGTTGAGGGTCTTCGTCCTTTTCGTTGACACTCAACTTTAACATGATGTCCTTCTCCAGGAACGGGTCCCTCCTGTAACATATCCATAGTGTGAAAGACTAAATCTCACCATCCTAGTGAATCCCTGGTGGACCATAGAAAGTGGCAGACACACTGTAAAACAAAATCCTCCATTTTGTATTTAGTCAGATGTCAACATCAAACTCTGCACTCTTCAGTTTATACATTCCATTCCTTCTAATCGTTTTGAAAATTAGAACTGTTTTCCTGCACCTCCCATCTTCTCCTTTCTTCTGGCTTTCCATTCTTACTCAAAGACAACTTGTTCCTTTATGTGGATGATTTTTCTGGATCCCATCCCATATCTCCATAGATTCTTTTCCTTCTCAGAATGTGCTCAAAGAGATCAACATCTTTTCAGTGGAAAGTAAACAAAAATTGCAATAATTCAGACTATTCTTGCAGTTGGCAATCATGAACTGGGTTTTCTACTGAAATACTGTAGATAATTCTGCTCTTTTCACTCCTTACAGCTTCTTGGCTGCTGGCATTTTTTGGCCTCTCTCTTATCGCAGGCTCCTTGCCCATCTGTTTGTAGCTTTCAGATTTCACATCTTGCTTTCTCCATTTCAATTTGATCATGTTAATCTTATTTTCTGCCTCAATGAATTGAATTTGAACCACTCCCATTTTTCTTTTTTTCCCCTGAAACCCAAACACTTCACTCAGGAAGTGGCCTGTGTAGAGTTTTGTTTCAGCTTTTCTTTTCCTTTTTTTTTTGCTTTTGTGGGAGGTTGGGGGGTTGGGGATCCTTGTATTTATGATTATTTTTTGAAACAAAAAATTAGAAAACATAGATCTTAATTCATATGAAAACAACAAGAAGCTAGGTTTACAGATTAATATAAATAATGTGTTTTTGAAAATGAATTATTTCCGATGAAAAATAAATTTCAGTGAGAAATACGACTTAGCTTTTTGTTTGCATTTTTCTTCTTTTGTTTCAACTTTTCTTAAAGTACCATGCCAACTCTTTGCTCAGTGTCTGCCCCTCCCCCTCTTACCTGCTATCTCTGCTAATGCACATTTAGCAGCACACTGATCTCAGCGTCCTTGAGCCTGGCTTGGACAGACCTTTCTACTCTGATTTTTTTTCCCACCTCACATTCAGGCTCCGTTCTCTATCATTATGTCTTAAATTTGTCAATACCTTTTTTTTTTTTTTCTTAAAAGACTCATGTATTTTGATCCATGTCAATGCTCTATCTCTCTTTATGTGGCGAAACCAATTTCATCATTATCACTGATGGTAGGTGTCCCTTTGTGGGTCTTTATCTACTTGCAGTATTGCTTTTAGACTGCATGGATTCAGATCCTAGCTCCAGGACATGACCAAAATTTGGTAGCAGTGATGGGCTTGGGTGTATCAACAATTGTGAGGTTGGCACAGGATGGGGCAGTGTTTCGTTCCGTTGTGCATAGGGTCGCTGTGAGTGGTGTCGACACGATGGCACCTAACAACAACAAAACTCTTGGAGTCTTAGTTGTATAGTATGTAAAATCTTGTTGTTGTTGTTGTTAGAGTGAGTTCTGACCCTATATAGAGTTTTTGAGGAGTGCCTGCTGGATTTGAACCATTGACCTTGTGGCTAGCAATTCAGTGCTTATTGTACAGTGCCACACCAGGACTCCAGTATGTAAAACGGCGATGGTTATTTACTTGCTGTGAAGGTTTGTTGTGATGTTTAAATGAGATGCTACAATATTAATCACTGCAAACAGTGTTGCTTGTAATTGATCCCCCTTGCCACTCTACAATGATTTAGGCAATTCTGTAATAAGGGGTGTGGCACTACAGGATAAGCACTGGACTTCAAGGTCATTTGAATTGCAAGGTCGGCAATTCAAACTCACCAGTCACTCCTTGGAAACCCTATACAGGGTTGCTATGAGTCAGAACCAACTCGACGACACTTAACAACAATAAGTGGAAGCTTTGATTATTAATACTTGGATACTGGCACTGTGGGCTAATGTGTTGAGCTGCAGGGTCGGTTTGAACCACAAGGTTGGTGCATCAAACTCACCAGCTGCAACTTGGAAACACTATAAAGGGTCATTATGAGTCAGAACTGACTTGGTGGCACTTAACAGCAACAACTGCCATTACATTGGGTTCGCCGTGGCTTTGTAGGATAAGCACTGAACTCCAAGCCACAGGTCAGTGGTTGGGGCCCACCAGTGACTCCGAGGGAGAAAGATGAGACTTTCTGCTCCTGCAAATAGTTATGGCCTCGGCAACCTTATCAGACTCATTATGATGTCACTTAACGACAACAATTGCCATTTCACGGAACCCCTGGGTGGTGCAAGGGTTAAGCTCTTGACTCTTTGGCAGTTCAACCCCACCCAGAAGTTCCTCAGAAGAAAGACCTGGAGTTCTGTTTCTGAAAGGTCACAACTTTGAAAACCCTAGGGAACACAGCTCTCCTCTGCAAGCATGGGGCTCACCATGAGTCAGAATTAACTCAATGGCAAGTAATCGCTATCATTTCACCAGACCTTGGAAGACTTGTTTTTCTGGGTGAAGAAATGTTTTCTTGTGTGAAAGGTTTCCTAGTCACAGTCAAACCGGCCCATGAGCCCTACCAGGTCGAGTGGCTCCTCTCTTCTATCTGTGACATTCAGGCCTCCACTCCAGGAAGGAAGACATCAAGTCAGCTCCTGAAAGTCAACAGAATAACTACGGAAACCTCTCCAGATCCCACGATGCCATGATCACATGGCTACTGATGGTGAGAACATCATCTAGACACTCTTTGGATTTGATTCCAAATGGTGGCATTATCCTTCCTTCTTTGTGACCTCGACTGAGTTTTGAACAGATGAGTAAAAGGGAAGGTGGCTCAGTCAGTCTTAGATCCAGTGTTCAATATGTGAGCATGAGAAGACGCACCTTCTGAAACTTTCCCGAAGCCGGACCAGAAGTGTTAGCCTGGAAAGTGGCCATGGAAATGAAAGCCTACCAGCTGCTCCTCGGAAATTCTATACAGGGTCTCTATGAATCGGAACTGACTTAATGGCACTTAACGACAACAACAACAGCCATTTCATTGGGTGCACGGTGGCTCTGTAGGATAAGCACTGAAATCCAAGCCACAAGGTCAGTGGTTGGAGCCCACCAGTCACTCCGAGGAAGAAAGATGAGGCTTTCTCAAATAAAATCTGATAAATTCCGTGAAAACAAAGCCTGAGCCATTTACTTAGGAAGGAAATAGAAAGGGAGAAATGGGATAATTGACTAAAGATGGAATTGTCTGAAAACATATAAGCAACAAGATTTTCCCCACGATCCCTAATTATAGGACTCTTTTGTCACTAAAATTATAGCACGTTCAGAGTATCTTTAACAGCTTTTTTAGTAACATATTAACCATATGTAAAAATTTTGATTTGGCCATAAAGTGCTAGGAGAGCTATGGTTCGCTAGGATTAATGAATAACATTTGTTTATTTAGTTTACTTGAAAAAAAATCGTTCTAAAATCTGTTTATATATCTGTTCTCTCTAGGATGAACTCTATATAAGTTCAGCAGATTGTGGACTGTGCTTTATTTTTCCCCTCCCTTTTTTTTTTTTTCTTTTTTTTTGTCTTCCCTGCTCAGTGCCCAACCCAAGTTCAAAGGCTGATGAGAGAGAAAAACTCATGAGGAGTTTTGAACAAGACTCCAGGGAGACTTGGTCAGTGTATGGGAGCGTGGAGCTTGAGGAAAGATGTCAGGCTCTTTCTGGCTCCTTCTCAGCTTTGTTGCTGTTACTACTGCTCAGTCCACCAATGATCTGGCGGAGGCCTTTATGAACAACTTCAACCAAGAAGCTGAAAACCTATATCATCAAAGTTCACTTGCTTCTTGGGATTATAACACCAATATTACCGACGAGAATGCCCAAAAGATGGTGAGTTCTTACGATGCCATAGAGATATTGGTTGTTTCTTAAAGAGTGGGTTATTGCTCATAAAACTGAAAAGAGCAATCAAACAAATGCTCTTAGCTATGGATTGGATGTTTGCTTCTGTATCTTTGATTCTTGAGTGCCAGGTGACTAAACTTAGATGACTTGGGGGGTTATTTGGAATATTTTAACAAAATAAATCACTGGTCTCAGTCCAGATTCTTGGAAACCAGTGACCATGCTTTATAGAGTTACTACTATAATTCTCATCATAGTCAGGGTTTCAAAACATTTCCTGGGAATGCTATTAGTTATTGAGTTAATAATATTCCCCAAGCTTCCAATACCAACAGGAATATCTAAAATGATATTCAAATGATACATTAACTGAGCAATGAAGCTGGAGGCTTAACAGAAAGGTTAGCTAGTAATTAAGCTAACTGCAGGTTGGGAAGCTGGACTCGTGACTACTGCCCCTCATTGTCACGGAGCTCTGTGGGACTTCCAAAGGTTACAGAATCCGTCCAGAGTATTCCAAGCTGTAATTAAACTAATTTTGACAAACATACCCCACAGCAGTTCCCTTACATGTTAAGTGACAGAGAATGGGGCTACATTTTTGTGGCATTTGGGCAGCAATACTTGCGTTCAAAAGTATTGTTCAGGATTTCTTTCTTTCTTTCTCTCTCTCTCTCTCTCTCTCTCTCTCTCTCTCTCTCTTTCTTTCACCAAATCATGAGTGCATGCTTAAACAAAATGACTACAATTCACTAGACAGATCAGATCAGAGACCTAATATCTCATTTGAAATCTGCCAAGGGGGTGTTTCTGTTTTTCTAAAGCTTAGAGAAACCCAGATTTTGACAGCCTAGAGCTGCTGTGGGTGATGTTTTTTCGTGTCTCGTAGTTTGGTCTTTCCTCTGGTCACCTCTTCACCGTTGCCCTTCCTTACTTTAAATTTGTTCTTTGTTGGAAATGGTAGTAGCTGTCATTAGCTGATAGACTGTTTTGTTAACTGAATTGTCCTGGGTGGTAGTGAAGATAGATGTACTAGTGTCATGCCTAAGAGTGTTGGAGCTAAATTGTCTAGGTTCAAATCCTGACTCCACCACGTAGCGGTATGAACTTGAGATAGTTAATGAATCTCTTTGCACCTTATTTTTTCCATCTGTGAAAAAGAAAACAATACTCATATCTGCCTGTTAGGGTAGCTGCAAAGACTGAATTGATCCCCAAAGCTGAGAGAATAGTGCTTAAGTGACCACAGACCAACAGGAGGCAAGGAGCAGTTCTATGGAGCTCCTAGACACTGAGAATGCATGTTATGGAATGAGACGTAATGATGTGTGCAGAAACCATCTTTGGCTCATTAAGTACTGCCACCTTTGAATTGTACTGGTTGATTAGAGCAAAGGCCAGGAATAAAAGGGCAGAAATCACACAGTACGGCTAAACTGCAGGAAAGCATGGGCCCTTGAAAGGGAAAGTAAAAATATTTCAGTGCAAGAAGCAGATAAGCTGGTCTCGCTTTCCTCAAGCAGTGGTGAAGGGTGAATTAGTACTCTTTGGTGCACCTGTGTGAGTTTACCTGGGGAGGGAGACAATTGGGGAGGTGCAGGTGACTCTTCCTTTTGTTCTCTGATCATGTCTGTTGAGACCACCCCATCTTGATGCACTGGGCATTCTGGGAGGTGATACAAGGGGTCTCAAAATGAACAGGCAGCTGAGATATGGTATCCTGTAAGGGCAACAAGCACACGCTAGTGCTGCCAAGTGTAAATATCTGGTGCTTCGTCCAGGTGTGGACTCTGGAGCCAGACACCCTGTGTTCAAATCCCAACTCTGACTCTTAGAAGTTGCAAGATCTTGGACATGTTTCTTAATATTCTGGAATCTCAGTTTTCACATTGGTAAAATCAAGAAGGTAGTGATCATAATTGTTGCTGGTAGCTGCCATCGAGTTGCCCCTAATTCCTGGTGATACCATGTACAATGGGATAGGACTGTTGTGGATCCATAGGGTTTTCACTGGCTGATTTTTGGAAATAGATTGCTTGCCTTTCTTCTTCTTCTTCTTTTTTAAAATGTTTTATTGTGAATTATGTGATAGTTTACATGGAGGAACATTAGCTTTACATTCATCCTATCACATATCATTTCATTGCCATGGTTGCAATCCCCTCCATGCATCATCAACCAACTAAAGGGTATACCCCACAAGTATGTCCCTAGGTCATTAGCACACAGCTCCTCTCCCTCTCTGGGTCTAGAGTCCTGAGCCTCTCCATCTCTGCCTCCATCTCTGGCATCACTGTTTCTCTGGGTAGGGTCCCGCCCTCCACTCTTCTCCCTTGATGGTCCCAGGGGTCTCTGCTCCTGGACTGCAAAGTCAATAACCCCCCTCTTTTTGCTACAAAACGTCTACCTTTACATTTACAACCCTCACAGTCAGTCCTGATAGCAATTATTCACTAATGCACCACCTGAGTGCTATCCCAATCTCCTTTCATCAGCCCAGCCCAGATAGATTGGGTACAATTCAGTGGAGATTCTACCTTCCTCTGTGCCCTCTTGAAAGCTTGTAAGCCAGTCACTTCTTGCCTTTGTAGACCCCCCTCCCCACTTTGGGTAGGCAATGTCCAAGTTGCCCATCCCTGTCTGCTCTGTGTATGGAGGGGGTGGGAATGATCCTTGCTGTAAAGATTTGTTACCTCTTTTGAGCTACTGCATCCATAGGTGTAGGTCAAGTTCATCAAATTGTATCAGATTACTCTTTTTTCCTCTTCTTTCTTCTTCTAGTTGAGCTCTGATCATCCAGTCATTGAAGCTAGGATAAGTGGGTATTATTTGCAAGTGCGGGTGTTCTTGTGCATATGCCATCTCTTCTTATCAACTGGATGCTTCACTCTCCACTCTAGTCCTCTGTGGCTATGACACTGACTCTGGGCCCAAGAGTCCCCAGGTCTTGCCACACTGCTTGACAAACAGGTCTCCACCCAGGTTCACAGGAGTCTATTGAACGTTGTAGGGCTTAGCTCGCAGCTTCATTGTTGTTTTTCCCTCACTTCCCATTATCGGTGACCAATGTGGTCACCAGTCAGAGCACATGTCTGCTCGTGTATTCCCTTTGGAAGGGGGTTTGCTGTGAGGGGACCCGACCACTTGCCTTGATGGCTCCCAGGTGAACAGCATACTTGTTCTTGTAGTAATCAATCAGACTGCTGTTATTGTTTTCGGGCTTTTCCTGCTGGTCTTTCTTTCATGAAGTATCTTCTGTTGTTCTAGCCGCTCCAGGCTGGTCTGTTTGTCCTTTCAAGTGGAAAGTTCCCACCTCAGAAGATTCTGGATGGGGTTCAGGATTCCACCTATGGTCTTATGTAATCCAGAGGCCTCGCAGGAAGCCTCCTTCACTGGGCACGTTGTAGCCCCATTGTAGGTGTTCCGATCAGTTATACTGCCTTTCTTCTTAATCCATGTTCATCTTGAAGCTCTGCCAAAACCTGTTCAGCCTCATAGAAACATGCAAGTTTCCACTGACAGACAGGTGGTGGCTGTGCATTAGGTACATTGCACAGGATCTCCCACGTGGAAGGAGAGACTTCTTTCATTGAACCACCATAGCCCCGAATGATTACAATGTGATCAGAATCATATTAATATAGTCTATACCCACCTTCAGTATCCTTGTGGGATTGGTTCTGGGACCCCTGCGATTACCACTATATAAAATGGCATAGTGTTTGCTTATAACTTATACACATCCTCCCATATACTTAAAATCATCTCTAGATTACTTTTAAAAAGTAATAAAACATGAATGTTATGTAAATAGCACTTTGAGAGATTGCTTTTTAGGAGTCATTCCTTCCCCAAATATTTTCAATTGTGGTTGGCTGAATTTGTGTTTAGTGGAATTCAGATCCTGAGGATGCACAGCCCGCAGGTGTGGAAAGCTGACTACACAGGTGTTTTACAAAGATATTAAACCTGTCAACTATGGGTGACCCTGCTGCTATTTGAAATGCCCGTGGCATAGCTTCCAGTAGTATTACAACAATATGCCAGCCACCACAACATGACTAAATGATTAATCATGCAGTCAGCTGCAAACATCCATTAGTAATCATAACATGAAATATATGAACTATTTATTTAGGAAAACTGGAAGTTGTCAAAAATGAACTTGAACCCTTAAATATCAATATCCTTGTTGAAAAGGACTGGTATTAGCCATTTTGAATAGACAAGCATATGGTCGACTATGCCAGAATGATGAACTGAAGAAGAATGGCATAGTATTCATTACCTAAAAGAACATTTCAAGATCTATCCTGAAGTACAATGCTGTGAGTGATAGGATAATAGCTATAGATCTATCTAGGAAATATGACCAGGTAATATGACCACTATTCAAATTTATGCACTAATCCCTAATGCCAAAGATGAAGAAATTGAACATCTTTACCAACTTTGCAGTCTGAAATTGACCAAACATGCAATCAAGGTGCACTGATAATTTCTGGTAGTTAGAATGCAAAAGTAGAAAGCAAAAAAAAAAAAAAAGAAGTTGGAAGCAAAGAAGAAGGATTGTTGTTGTTATTAAGTGCTGTCGAGTCAGTTTATAGGATTTCTGAGGAGTAGCTGGTGAGCTTGAACTGACTACCTTGTACAAGTTGGAAAATATGACCTTGGTGAAAGAAATGATATTGGAGATCCCATGATAGAATTTGCAAGACCAATGACTTATTCACAGAAAATTCTTTCTATCAACAACGTAAAACCTACTATTATTCATGTGTACCTTGCAGGATGGAATGCACAGGAATCAAATTGACTCCTCTGTGGAAAGAGATGATGTAGAAGCTCAATATCATCAGTTAGAACAAGGCCAGGGGCTGTCTGTGGAACAAATCATCAATTGCTCATATTCAAGGTCAAATTGAAGCTGAAGAAAATTAAAATCAAGCCCATGAAAGCCAAAGTGCAACTTTAAGTATGTCACATTTGCATTTAGAGATGATCTCAAGAATAGATTTGACATACTGAACACTGATAACAGACCAGAAGAGTTGTGGGATGACAGCAATGATACCACATATAAAGAGATCAAAGTTCATTAAAAAGATGGGAAGGAAAACAAAAAAGACCAGAATGAATGTCAGAAGACACTCTGAAACTTGCTCTTAAACATAAAGTAGCTAAAGCAAATGGAAGAAATAATGGAGTCAAAAACTGAACAGAAGATTTCAATGGGGGCTTGAGAAGACCAAATAACATATTATAATGAAATGTGCAAAGATCTGGAGTTAGAAACCCTAAGGGAAGAACACACTTGATGTCTCTCAAACAGAAAGAACTGAAGAAAAAAAAAAAAAATTCAAGCTTCAAGTTGCAATATTGAAAGAAGTCCTGGTGATGCAGTGGTTAAGTGCTTGGCTGCTAACAGAAAGGTAGCAGTTCTAACTCACCAGCCCTCTGAAGGAAGAAAATGTGACAGTCTTCTACTGTAAAAATTGACAGCCTTGGAAACCCTATGGGATAGTTCTACTCTGAGTCCGAATCAAATCAACAACAGTGAATTTATGAGCAAAATATTGAACACTGCAGGAATCATCAAAGAATATGGGGAAAATACACAGAATCGCCGTACTGAAAAGGAATTGGTCTAAATTTAATCATTTCAAGAGGTAGCGTATGAACAACGATACTGAAGGAAGAAGTCCAAGTTTCACTGAAGAGATTGGTGAAATATAAGGGCCCAGGAATCGACAGACTATCAACTGAGCTGATTCAACTAACTGACACAAGACATTTGGAAGACAACTACCTGGCCAACTGACTAGAAGAAAACTATATTTGTGCCCATTCCAAAGAAAGATGATCCAAGGAATTGGGAAATTATTGAGCAACATCATTAATAACTTTGCTGCAGATAATTCAAAACTGGTTGTGAGCAGTAAGGGGAGCTGTCAGAAAGTCGAGCCAGATTCAGAAGAGAATGTGGAACAAGAGATATCACTGCTGACATCAGATGGATCTTAGCTGAAAGCAGAGAGTATCAGAAAGATGTTTACCTGTGTTTTATTGACTATTCCGAAGCATTCAACTGGGTGGATCATAACAAACTATGGATAGTATCCCAAAGAATGGGAATTCCAGAACACTTAATTGTGCTCATGTTGAACTTGCACATAGGCAAAGAGGCAGTCATTTAAACAGGACAAGGGGACATTGCATGGTTAAAATCAGGAAAGGGGTACATCAGGGTTGTACTCTTTCACCATACTTTTTTTGGGGTCACCCAAGTTAACACGTGTCTACCTACCATCTAGCCAGTGAATTACTCTCCCTTCCCTTTTACCATACGTACTCAATCTGTAAGGTGAGAAGCTGAACTATATGAAAAAGAACACCACACCAATACTGGAGGAAGACTCCTAACAACCTGCAAATGCACATAACACAACCTTGCTTGCTTAAAGTGAAGAGGACTTGAAGCACTTACTGATGAAGATCACAGACCGCAGCCATCAGTATGGATTACACCTTAACATTAAAAGAACAACAACAACAACAACAAAATCCTCACAACGGGACCAATAAACAACATCATAATAAATGGAGAAATTGTTGAAGTTTTCAAGGATTTTATTTTACTTGGATCTACACTCAACACCCATGTCAGAGCAGTCAAGAAATCCAACCACATATAGCATTGGGCAAAAGACCTCTTTAAAGTGTTAAAAAGCAAAGATGATACTTTGAGGACTACGGTGCACCTGAGCCAAGCTTTTTAACACTTTAAAGAGGTCTTTTTCCCAATACAATATGTGGTTGGATTTTTAATTGCCTCATATAAGTGTGAAAACTGGACAATACATAAGGACGACTGGAGAGGAATTGATGCATTTGAACGATGGTGTTGGTGAAGAATATTGAATATACCATGGACTGCCAGAAGAATAAGCAAATCTGTCTTGGAAGAAGTATAGTCAAAATGTTCCCTAGAAGGAGGGATGGTGTGACTTCCTGTCAAGTACTTTGGACATGTCATCAAGAGGTACCAGTGCCTGTATGCAGACAGTATGCTTCATAAAGTAAAGGGTCATCGAAAAAGAGGAAGGCCCTCAGCAAGATGGACTGACAAACATTGGCTGCAACAATGAGCCCAAACACACCAAGGATTGTGAGAATAACACAGGACTGGGCAGTGTTTTGTTTTGCTGTAAATAGGGTCACTATGGGTTGGAACCAACTCAACAAAACCGAATAACATGACTTGTGCATGTTCGTACTCAATCAGGATGACATTATTGAGGACAATCTCATTCCCAAATTGCCCCGTGGTGTAACTTTCAAAGTCAAAATATTGGGCTTGTCAGTCTATGGGCCTGACCTGGAAGGGAAATTCTTATATCAAGTTGTCGGCAAAGACTTTAAAATAATAAACCAGTTGTCATTAAGTAGTAATGAACTCAAGGTGACCCCATGTGTGTCAGAGTAGAACTGTGCTCTTAAGAAGCACCTCTGAGTGGACTCAAACCCCTAACCTTTTGCACCAGTCAGGGAGTCCTCAAGTACAGAGGAAGTTAGGAAATCTGGTACTCTTCTGATTTACCTGAGCTGCCTGTGATGCCTCAGACCAGGTACTTCCCTGATTTCCTTTTTCTTGTAATGTAAGGAAGATGATGGCAAAGCCAAGCTCTCTCAGTAGATGACAACTGTGAATAAATAAGTTGTCTGTTGAGAATTAGGTCTGACTCAACATAAATCATGTACATTGGAAGCCTTGTTCATACTAGTTTTTCTTGTCATGAAAACTTGAGCGACTAACCTCAGTGAAATTGAACTTGAGCACCAAAAATGATATGTTCACTTGCATCTAGATTTGGTGCAATTACTAATTGATCAAAACACATAGGAAGAATGCTGGGCATCCACCAGTACAGTGTGGTGGAGCAGACTCCGACTTGGTGATCCCATGTGTGTCAAAGTAGAACTGTGTTCCATAGGGTTTTCAGTGGATGAATTTTCAGAGAGTCGCCAGGCCTTTCTTCCTTGGTGTCTCTGGGTGGACTTACACCACTAGGCTTTTGGTTAGGAGCCAAGTACATTAACCATGTGTACGGCATAGGGATTACAATTTATGCATTAAGTTAGGGCTTTAAAGAACAGGATATCTTTTGGAATGTTTAAAAAATGAACCCTAAGATTTTACATTTTCTGTTCTTGGAATTACAAAGGATCTCTCACAGGATGGGAATATGGTATCCAGTAGTGGTACAATGGTTAAGCATTCATCTGGTAACCAAAAGATTGATGGTTCAAATCCACTCAGTGACTCTGCAGGAGAAAGACCTGACGATTTGCTTTTGTAAAGATTACAATCAAGAGTACCTTATGGGACAGTTCCACGGGGTCACCCAGCAACAGGTACCCAACAACAACAACAGCTAGGGGATCTGGGAACCTTTGGATTCCTCACTGTTGTCCTGAACAATGTGTGGCTAGTTCCCAAACCCACATCTATTGCTGTAGAAACGTCTGTAGCTTTGTTGCTGCCCTCCACCTTTGCACAGAGCCACTGTGGAGTTCTACCTGTCTTCCCTAGAATGGCTTCTTAGAGCCTTGGAGCTGTATCAACTGCTGTATTCATTTCATCCATAATTCAGGTCCAAAATTATGCATCGCTATCGACCAAGATCTGAATAATCTAATTGGTATGTATAAACTGACTTTAATTCTCCACACAACTGGTAAGCCATCTGTTTCATTTGATCTTAGGAGCCTTAGGGTAAAGGTGTGAAATAAGTTATAAATACTATTTAAAAAGGAAGCTTGGGAGGAAATAGTATGTCCTCGGGGGCCAAAATGAAAGGCAACATAGCGGACTTTTCTTTGTGATCTAATGTAGGCCAATTTTAGGATGGTAATGATAAATAAAATCCTACCTCCAACGTCCTTGTTCAACATCCCCTCATCCAGTGTAATAAAAAAAGTTCTAAGACTGAGAATTTAAGGGAATTCTGAGTTGTTTCCAGAGTAGATTGAGAATAAAATTATTTGTGTAATTTGCTTTCTAAATTCTATCAGAAATACTGCTAGACAGTAAAGCATGCTAGATTGAGTGAAGAAGGATAGGAACGGGGGTGGGTGTTGTGAGTTGTACAGACAACTATGTGCTGGGGAATCCCAACTTTTGCACCTTAGAAGGAAAACCAGATGGTTTCAGGACATTCTACGGGGCAGTAGTTAGAGCAGTAACTTGGGAGGTAAACACAGCTGAGTTGAGTTCCTTGTTCCAGGTACTTACTATATGGCCTAGGGATCATTACTTACCTGCTCTGTGGCCTTCGTGTCCTCATTTGTGAATTGGAGGCAATAACTACTTCACAAGATTGTTATGCAGACTAATTGAGTAGTAGTTACTGAAACTCATGGCCAGCCCATGTGTGTCAGATTAGAACTATGCTCCCTAGAGTTTTCAAGGCTGTGACCTTTTGGAATTGGATGACCAGGCCTGTCTTCCAAGACACCTCTGAGTGGGTTCAAACCACCAACCTTTCAGCTAGTAGTCAAATACTTAACCATTTGAGGAATTGACTCAACAGCAATTGGAAGTAGAGTTCGTGCAATGTTGTGAGGGCTCAGACAGGAGAGCAATCCTTTCCCATTTGCTCCGGCACTATCCTCTTCATCTCTTCTCTGGTCCATTGCTGTTCTTCCCAAACAATATTTCTACCACGTTACATCCCAACTGAGTTTCCTTTGCTGGTAGAAAAATCACCACAAGAGCCAAATGTCAAAATTCTGGGCAACCTTCATTTGGGATCATAATTTGAGATCAGCATCTCTGGACCAAATCATGGCACCTAGGAGCTTCCTGTGAAGGGTCTTATTTCTCATGTTTCCCATCATCATTACCATTAGGTTTCCTCTGAGTTTTATTCTATTCTCCATCACAGCATCCATCCTTGAATTCTTGGCCAAGCTCCCCATGTCACAGCACTAAGACCACGTTATTCTAGGGCCCCACAGGACTCTGGGAGAAGAGCTAGGAAATGGGCCAGAAAGAGAGAGTGACCAAAAGTGGCCTCATCACCCTTAGCTTAAGCCTTGACCTTCAGCCAAGAAGAGGACTAAATCACTCAGGAAATATTAGATGTTCCACCAGATGTTTTTTGGACTCTATCTTAGGTTCTATATATTCAAACAGCACTGCTATGACTTTAATTTTATTTTATTGTTCATATAGAGTGAAGCTGGGGCCAGATGGTCTGCCTTCTATGAAGAACAATCTACACTTGCCAAAAAATTTTCACTACAAGACATTTCAAATTCCACAATCAAGGTTCAGTTGCAGATCCTTCAGCAAAGTGGGTCATCAGCGCTGCCGGCAGACAAGAGCAAACGGGTACGTTTCTTACTAGTTTACCACTGAGCTGCATCCAAGTTTAAGTGCTTGGGAAGCATTAAATGTTCCTATTACTCCTGGCTACTTCCTTTATCTGTAAAGATAGTAATGCTGACTTTCAACAAGAACCCCGTGTCTAGGTGGTGGTGCCGTCAATTCGGTTCCAACTCCTAGCAACTCTGTACAGGGTTTCTGAAGCTGTCAATCTTTACAGGAGCAGAAAATCTCATCTTTCTCTCACGGAGCAACTGATGGAATCGAACTGCTGACTTTTCAGTTAGCAGCCCAATGCGTAATCCACATATGCCACCAGGGGGACCATATAATGGATCTTCCAACCTGGGACATCCTTCCCCGCCCCCCTTTTTTTGTAATTATATAGCTATAATTCATAAAAACAGAGCTAATACAATATTTGCTGATTCAACACTTTTCATGGGTTCAGCTCAGGACACAAATTACACCAATCATGTTGCGCAACCACCACCAGTATCTGTTGCCAAATTATCAGTCACCATAAACAGAAGCTCAATGTTTCCTAAGAAATGATCCCCCTTTCCCTCTCACTCCCACCACCAGTTACCAGTATTAACTCTGATCTCTAAGCATTCGCCTGTTCTAGGTGTTTCATATTCATATTGTTGTTGTTGTTATGTGCCGTGGAGTCTGTTCTGACTCATAGCGACCCTGTACAGGGTTTCCGAGGCTGTAAACCTTTACGGGAGCAAAAAGCCTCATCTTTCTCCCGCGGAGCAGCTGGTAGTTTCGAACTGCTGACCCTGAGGTTAGTAGCCCGATTCGTAACGACTATGCTACCAGAGCTCCTTTCATCTTCATGACAGCATATACTATTTGTCAAGCTGAACCCTTGTGAGAGTACAAGGAGGAGCTGGTCATAATTACAGTAGGATCCTGAGTTAAAATGGGGTTGTCCCAGGTCATCTGGTATGTGTGGGCATCCTATGATGTCCATCTTCCAGAAGACCATGCTGTCTAAAGAATCTACTTAATCTATGTCAGTGGTTCTGGAGATGTTTGACAAATTCTGGCTCTCACAACTAGGTAGTGCAATTGGCATCTAATGGGCCAGGCTGCTGCTAAACATCCAACAGTGCACAGAAAGCCTCCCAATGCAAAGACTGTTGTTGAGTGCTGTTGAGTTGGTTCCGAACCAGAGCGACGCACTAGAGGGTTTCTGAGGCGTGACTGGTGAGCTTGAACCACTGACCTTGTGATTGAAACCAGCATTGCAGTCCAGCACATTAACCCACAGGGCCACACCAGGACTGCAAAGATTATCCGGTCCAAAATGTGGGTTGTGCCAACCTTGAGAAACCTTGTATGTTGTCTATTCCTTGCCCTCTTTCATTCTTGGCTCTCCCCTGTAGCTTCTTTATCCAGTGAGGAACAGCCACAGCTCAGGGATGGGTGGCTCATCTCTTCCAAAGACAGCAGTTCCATGTGGGTCCCTTTAAGTAACCAACTGATTCTCCTACGACTTAATTAAAATGACGTAACCTCCAACGTGGTTCTGCCTTCTCGAGCTAGTTGGCAGTGGGGTAACAGAACAATGGAAGATGTGAAGGCATAAAAAAGAAATGATAATCATTCGGCCAAAAAGGACATCTGATATTATCATTCGCTTATGCGTATTTTCTATTTTCACATTGCTTATTATCTTTAATTTACAGTTGGACACAATCCTAAACACAATGAGCACCATCTACAGTACCGGAAAAGCTTGTAATCCAAGCAATCCACAGGAGTGTCTATTACTTGAACCAGGTAGGCTGTTCATTCTGAGTTACTGTTATTAGTTGCCATGGAGTTGGTTCCCATGCACTATGAAACAAAACATCCCCCAGCCCTGCATTATCCCCATGAGCAGTTTTGGGTCAGACTGATGTGATCCATAGGGTTGTCACTGGCTGATTTGGGGAAGCAGATTGCCAGGTCTTTCTTCCTAGTCTGTTTCAGTCTGGATGCTCTACTGAAGCCTGTTCAGTCTCATAGCAATTCGCAAGCTCCCACTGACAGATGGGTGGCGACGGTACATGAGGTACATTGGCCAAGAATTGAGCCAGTGGAAGGGAATCATTTACCACTGGACAACTACTGTCCCCATTATTGCTTTAAAGTATTGACTATAAAGTTTACTTTTTTTCTCCCAAGTTCTAAGAGCTCTCTCATGGAAAATCCCAAGACGATAGATAACAAAATCTCATGGTAAAATGTGTCCCTTTCAAGTAATTTCATGAAGTTGATCATTATTTCCAGTGATGTATATGATGATAAATCAAAAAGTATTGCCATGAAATCATAGAAACCTTTATTAAAAAACAACAACAACAAATCAATATTTGAAGCTATTGTTTCTCAACATCTGCTCCGTTAGGCACATACACTTCTGAAGGCGGTGTTTCCATCTCTCTAACCCTTCCCCAAAGTATTCTGCGCTCTTCGAGTTACACCACGTCAACCAACAGCTTTGACACCCTTCAGGGACTCAAATCATCTTCCTTTTCAGTGTTCTTTGAGTTTGGGGAACAAAAAGAAGGCTTAAGGAGCAAGATCAGGGTTGTACGGTGAATGGGTCATGTTTTCTAACAAAATTCTCATAGGATAGCATTTGCTACCATTGAGGAGTAAGCAAGTGCACTGGGATGATGGAAAAACATTCCTCACCTCCAATTTCTTGACTTTTTTCTCACCAATGCAGTTTTCCATTTTCATAAAACTCCTTCTGAATAAGCCTCTGTAACAATGCTGTGTCCTTCAAGAGAAACTATCAAAATTACCCCTTAGAAATCCCCAAATCCAGTCGGTATAACCTTCTGAGCTGACCTCTCTGACTTGAATTCATCTGTGAGATCTTCCCAGTCTTCCTTGAAATGCTTAATTCATTTTTAAAATTTGTTGTTTTATGTGGGGTTGTTGTTGTTGTTGTTGTTAAGTGCCTTCGAGTCGGTTCCGACCCATAGCGACCCTGTACAGGGTTTCCGAGGGTGTAAATCCTTACGGGAGTAGAAAGCCTCATCTTTCTCCCGCGGAGCAGCTGGTAGTTTCGAACCGCTGACCTTAAGCTTAGCAGCCCGATTCGTAACCACTACGCTACCAGAGGTAACATTTCCTTAAATGTGTTGCAAATCTTCAATGATTTGAACAGATGTCTACTTTAGTTCTGTTAAAAATTTAACATTAGCCCTAACCACAAAATCATTTTTTTCCATAGCACCAAAAGTACTCCCTTTTTCAAAGGTACCACAATGAGTTTAAGACAAGCATATTACAGAGAGAACTTGTTTGTAGCCATCCACGTAACTAACCACATTTTATTTGGAATCAGTTGGGACATGTATCAACTGGAACCCTAGTAACAATGCTTTTTGACTGGCTCTAGTATTCCACCACTGGACTGTGGACCACAAGGTCGGCAGTTCAAACCCACCAGCTGCTCCTTGGAAACCTTTACAGGATTACTATGAATTGAAACCAACTTGCTGGCACTTAACAACAACAGTAACTTAAAGTGAGACTGCAGAGAGCAAAATTGTAAAGTTTTTTTTTTTTTTTAAATCTCACTGCTTGCTCTCTGCAGTCTCACTTTTAGCTCTTAACAGCTTATATGATAGTTTACAAATAAAAATTCTACAGTATGTGTTTATTTAAATAGTATTGATGGGTGTTTTGCAATAACAGGCTTGGATCGCATAATGGAAAACAGCACTGACTATGACCAGAGGCTCTGGGCGTGGGAAGGCTGGAGGTATGAGGTCGGCAGGCAGCTGAGGCCACTATATGAAGAATATGTGGACTTGAAAAATGAGATGGCAAAAGAGAATGGTAAGTTTGCCGGCTTCCAGAGGTCCTAAGAGGGTCTCTTAGCGGCACAAATGATCCTGGGGTGGCGCTGTAGGATAAGCACTGGACCACCAGGTTGGTTTGAACTGCAAGGTTGGCGGTTTAAACTAACCATCTGCTCCTCGAAAACCCTATACAGGGTGACTATGAGTTGGAACTGACAGCAACAGCACTTGACAGCAACAATACAGGATCACTGTGCGTCATAACCGACTTCATGTCACACAACCACCGCCACCACCATCTGTTTCTGTAAAGATTGCAGTCAAGAAAACCCCATGGAGCAGTCCTCCTCAGTAACAGATGGGTCGCCCTGTGTCAGAATGCAAGCAACAGCAGTGGGTTTTGTTGTTTTTAAGGCCCTAAAGGGACTGCAGAGTCATTTGAACTGCAAGGTCAGTGGTTCAAGCTCACCAGCTGCTCCTTGGAAACCCTATACAAGGTCGCTATGGGTCAGAATCGACTCGATGGCACTTAACAACAACAAAGGGACTCCTGGTTGGTTTGAACCGCAAGGTCGTTGATTCAAGCTCATTCCTCGAAAACCCTATACAGGGTCGCTATGGGTTGGAACTGACTCAACAGCACTTAACAACAACAATAACAACAAAAGCTCTCAATGGGTCACAGGGCTAGTTCTCATGCATGACCAAATCTGCCCTTTGACATTAAGACAACCTTTAAATTCAGATTCATCTACTGAGTAACTCAGGGTACCTGCTCCAAGAAGTCACAGGGAAAGAGGGAAAAGTATCTTGACATTGTACAATTTCAAAATCCCAGGGGAAAAAACTGTTCTACAGAACCTCAAAGGAAACAATTATCCAGAAAAACCTAAGTTCCCTGAGAGTTCCCAGGGAAGTGTCCTCACCTACCTGACCCACAGTTCACTCTCAAAGGTCATTTGGGGGTCTACTTCAGGGTGTTGTCCCAGAAAGAAAAAAGTCAAGTTCATCTAGGCTGCAACCCATTCTTTTCTGCAGTTGTCATGATAATTCAAGAAGACTTGCTGGCGCAACAGTTAAGCACTCGGTCGCAAACCATAAGATTAGCGATTCGAACCCAGTCAGTGGTTCCATGGGAGAAAGACCTAAGGAGCCGCTCCTTCCATAAAAATGACATTCTACTGACTCAACAGACCCCAACAACAACACACCAACAGCTTTTAACTCAAATCATGTGGTCATAAAAATCTTAACATGAGGCGTCATTTCTACATCTCTTGATTTATGCTCTTGCCTGAATATTGAGCTGATGTCACAGCATTATTAGCAACTTCAGGCTGAGTGAAAAAGAACTTTTTTATCTGTCTTTTATAAATTTCTTCCCCAGTCACTAAGCCTCATTCTCAAGCTATTAGCCGGAGACAGTAGTTGGTCAACAATTTAAAAAATAATAATATCCTGCGAATCCTTCCATCTAAGTATTTCTCTCCTCATTTGCCTGATCATTCACTGTTGATGTGCTTATAAAATGAAAGGCTACTAAAATGTGTTTGCCAACTTGATTCGCGGATATCCTAACACAAGCTCACGTTTCTTGGTGGAGAGACACTAAAGAAAGCATGCCAAGATGTGTTGCAAAGGCATGCAATTTGCGTATGGTTTGCATACAATTTGACTGCAAAACCAGACCGGTGGTGGCAAGGTCTAAGATATGCTGAGATCAATGTGAAAACAGAAGACACAGAGCAAAAGTTTTGAAGATGCAAACTGACCTCTGGAAAGAATCAGAGTGAGCAACTGCCCCTTATTACCTGTGTGACGTTGGACAGGTGACTTCACCTTAAGAGCAGCAACAGATTAGAGTGCCTTCGGGTTTTCTTGGCTATGATATTTATGCAGGACTCCTGATGTGGCGCTGTGGGTTAATGCATTGGACGGCAAAGTTGGTTTGACCCACAAGTTCGGCGGTTCAAGCTCACCAGCTGCTCCTTGGAAACCGTATATAGGGTTGCTATGGGTTGGAACCGACTCAATGTCACTTAACAACAACAACAACAACAACAAACTTTATGCAAGCAGATCACCACAGGCCTTTCTTCCCTAGTGCTGCTGATTTTGTTGGAGCTGACAACCTTTTGATTAGTATTTAGCACACAAACAGGGACCTAGCTGGTAGCATAGTGGTTACGAATCAGGCTGCGAGCCATAAGGTCAGCAGTTTGAAACTAAAGGCCATTCCGTGGGAGAAAGATGAGGCATTCTGTTCCCATAAAGATTTACAGCCTTGGAAACCCTGTATGAGTCGAAACTGACTCCACGGCATACAACAACAGCTGTTGTTGTTGGGTGTTGGTGAGTTAAGTTGGGCTCAGAGTAGAGCTCAGTGTAGAACTCAGTGTTACATTGGGTTTTTGACGTTGCTGCTCCGCAGGAGAAAGATGAGGCGATCTGCTCCCGTAAAGATTTATAGCCTCGGAAACCCTGTTCAGGGTCGCTATGGGTCGAAACCAACTCGACGGCACTTAACAACAACAATGACAACAACCTTGATGGGAACCGATCGCCAGGTCTTTCAATTAGCAGCTGTGACACCAATATCTGTGCTATTAAGTGCTGTAGAGTCGGTTTCAACTCATAGCGACCCTATATAGGGTTTTCAAGGCTGTGCATCTTTGCAGGCCCAGAAAACCTCATCTTTCTTCCTCCGAGTGGCTGGTGGGCTCAAATCACCGACCTTCTGGTTTGAAGTCCAGTGCTTATGCTACATAACTACCATGCTCCGTAGGATGTTTAGTAGGGTGGATGTTTAGAAGGGCAATAAAAATGTGATAAAACTTCAGATTTCTTTAACTTCCCACTAAAGCTAGTTTATGTAATACTGTGTTTTCTTTCTTTCTTTATGTTCTCCTCTTTCTCTTTTTGTTTTTTATAGGTTATGAGGACTATGGGGATTATTGGAGAGGAGATTATGAAACAAATGACTATAAGCGCAGCCAGCTGATTGAAGATGTGGAGCATACCTTTGAAAAGGTAAGCTAGGCTCTGTCCACAGAGACAGATGTGGGGCAGTGCCCAGGAAGATGAGGTAATGACTGAAGGACTCCCTGCTTGCTCCCAGAACACTCTTCTGCCATTCCCTGGCCCTATAAAATCATAAACGATTAGATCTTGAAGGGATTTTAGAGAATAATAGGGTGTCTAAAGATTTACACCCTCGGAAACCCTATACAGGGTTGCTATGGGTCGAAACTGACTCGATGGCACATAACAACAACAACAACAACAAGAAGCAGCAAGGTTTGAACTGCCAACCTTGCAGTTAGTAGTCCAGTGCTTATCCTACAATGCCCCACCAGGACTCCAGGTTAGCAGTGGTGGTGGTGGTTTGCTGGTGTGCCATGGAGTCAGTTCCGACTCACAGTGACCCTCTACAGGGTTTCCAAGGCTATAAATCTTTACGGGAGCAGAAAGCCTCACCTTTCTTCTGTGGAAACAGAAGTTTCGAACTTCTGACCTTGAGGTTAGCAGCCCAACTCGTAACCACTATGCTACCAGAACTCCTTGTTAATGAAAGAATTAACTGT
The DNA here is from genome assembly GCF_000296735.1 of Chrysochloris asiatica. Taxonomy (NCBI): domain Eukaryota; kingdom Metazoa; phylum Chordata; class Mammalia; order Afrosoricida; family Chrysochloridae; genus Chrysochloris; species Chrysochloris asiatica. The sequence continues at coordinate 20,848,152 of NW_006408536.1, forward strand.
TGATATCGATAACAACGTAATGAGCCTCCAAAAATGTTATGCCACGTAAAAGAAGCAAAACAAAAGATCACATCTTGTATTATTCAATTTCTATAAAATTATAGGGACCAAAGTCATGAGACTAGAAATGGGCATGTGATTCATTGCAAAAGGGCACAGAAAAGTTTGGGGGGTGTTGGCAATGGTGATATGATTGAGAAGCTATATATAAATTTATTAAGTCTCCAAATGGTTGCATTTTCTGGAATGTAGATTATACTTGATTTTTTTTTTCATTATTCCTTGTTGTTGTTGTTGTTGTTAAGTGCCGTCGAGTCGGTTCCAACCCATAGCGACCCTGTACAGGGTTTCCGAGGCCGTAAATCTTTACGGGAGCAGAACGCCTCATCTTTCTCCCGTGGAACAGCTGGTAGTTTCAAACTGCTGACCTTAAGGTTCACAGCCCGATTCGTAACCACTACGCTACCAGAGCTCCTTTCATTATTCCTTAGGGGTTTTAAAATTCTATTTTATTTGTTGTTGTTGTTATTGAGGAGATACACAACAAAACAAATACCAATTCAACAGTTCTACATGTACGATTCAGTGACACTGATTAGTGAGTTTCTCTCCATTAACAGGAACTCACTGACCTGTAAGGTTCTGGTCTAATCTTGTGAGTTGCTGTTGTCAATTGGACCCCGTTATACCTCAGTTCTTAAAAAGCAAGTAGGTAACATCTTAAAATGAATTTTCTTTTTCTGCAGCTGCTTTCATTTTGGGTCCTTGTGTTCCTTAAGGTATAAGGCTGAAAAGAAGGAATGTTTTTTAGCTCTCCAGAATATTTCAGGAGTCCTGGTGTGGCATTGTAGGATAAACACTGGACTGCTAACCACACAACAGTCAAACCCAGTAGCTGCTTCTCAGAAACCTTATACAGGGTCACCATGAGTCGGAACCGATTCAACAGCACTTAACAATAACAGAATATTTGAGAGAAGAAAAAAATGTTGCCTTTTTCTTTAGGAAAATGTGTATGGCTTAAAGGAGCTACTGTATCTAACGTTGGGGATTTGGAATCTGCACCCTTGTTCTTAAACATTCTTTCTTGACTTTTCAGATTAAACCATTATATCAGCAGCTGCATGCCTATGTGAGAACAAAGTTGATGAATACCTACCCTCAGCGAATCAGTCAGACTGGCTGTCTTCCTGCCCATTTGCTTGGTAAGAAACCTCAGGAATTCTTTGCGTACTTGTCTCTTATTGTTTGCATCAATAACATTATCTTTTGGATAAGGTCCAAAGTAAAACTTTTGGAAAAATCTATGACTGAAAGGAAGTTAGCAACATCATAGAAACCACATTGAAAGGACTTTATTCAATAGAAAGACCATTTTAAACCCTTCTGGATTGCATTTGGTAATTTTATACATAAAGGACTGTCAGAATCTGAAGGATAGGGGGATTATTTAAAGAATCTGAGTTCGAATGAGAATAGAAATTGGGGGAAAAAATGTTTATGCTACTCAAGTGAGTAGGCTAAACTCCCAAGATGGAATTTGGGATTCCAGTATCTCTTTGTTAGAGGAAAGACATGTGGTAGGCAGAAGGTGGTCAGAAATGAGAGGAAGGCCTTCCAGAACTAAGAAGCAGCCTGCGTGAACACTTGGGAAGTTCATTTGAGACTACACTAATTACTCTTGCTGAAGAGTACTTGTCTGGGGAACCGTTTGTATAGTGAATGGAGTCTTCTTTATCACGAAGCAAGAAGCCTAGCTTAGGGGGAGAATCAGTGTTCAAGATCTTTGAATCCTGCCCCTGAGCCTTTGTAGACCACTCATTCTCCTTCCCCGTCCAGGGACTGGCCATGTTCCGCCTGCCCTCCCACCCAGCAGCTGAGGCCAAATAACATATTAGTGTTCAGAAATGACATACCATGCGTACAATAGAATTCTTCTTGCCGTCAAAGCTAAGGTGCTTGCAGCTAATTCTCCTGTACAGCCAAACATCATGCATAAGCAGGAGAGAATATAGATGAAAGACCTATGGAGTCTTTTTACTATGAAATAATTCGAAATCCTTTCTACAGGTTATAGTCAAGAATTGGGTTTCTTCTTAAACATGTCTGGTGTGATGGGACTCTTGCTTCCTTCTAAGGTCGACTAATCAATTATTGTTGATGTTGTTAAGTGCCATTTCGTTGGTTCCGACTCATAGTCGACCCTATATAGGGTTTCTGAGGAGTGGCTGGTGGATTTGAACTGGCAACCTTGTGCCTCAAACTGACCTTGCGGCCCAACGCATTATCCTGCGGCACCACACCAGGACTCCATCAATCATTAGATGGCACCAATTCTAAGCTAGTTCTACCTTATGTGTAACTGAATCAGTACCCTTCTAAAGTCTTCCATTCATTATTCCTAATTCCATGCTTTCAAGTTACCCAGAGTATGTCGATTCTTCTACAAGATGGCCTTCCAGATATTTGGTGACAACCATCACATAAAACTTGGCATAATGCCTGGCACTGGGCTATGTGTTCAATGCATTTTTAATGACAAAGACTATTATCAAGGAACCCTGGTGAGGTAGTGGGCTGCTAACTGCAAGGCCAGCAGTTCAAATTTACCAGTTGCTCCATGATTGAAAGATGAGGCTTTCTGCTCCTGTAAAGATCTAGAGCCTCAGAACCCCTATACAGGGTCACTATGAGTCAGAACCGATTTGACAACACACAACACACAACCACCGCCATCACTTTTATCAAGATGCATATGCTTTTTTCTTTTTTTCAAGTTAAATATCCCTCTCAGGTTTTAAACCATTCCTCAAAATCCTATTTTCTCCATTTGTTCTCCTGTGGATGAATGTGTATTTCTGCTGTCTTTGTTATATGTTAACAGAAGCTTCTCTCTCTCTCTTTTTAAAATAGGTGATATATGGGGTAGATTTATCCACGCCCTTTTTCAAATGTCATGCCCAAACTAAACAGTTACTCTAGATGGGGTTGGACCAACATAGAGGAAAATAAAATAAAACTGCTTTTGTTTTCGACAAGTCTGTAGTCTAAGGTCTCGTGGGTTTTAGGTGCCACGTCATGCTGTTTATTGGTTGATATTTTGGTCTTTTACATCAGCCAAAGGTCATACATACATCATCTACTTCTTTATTGGGTAAATTTTCCTTGAAAATTTTAGCATTGAACTTCACATTTGTCTTCACTAAATGTTGTCTTTTAAAAGATGAGCTTTTCAACTCACCCAGTTAAGTGTATTACTATGTTAGTTACCATGGAGTTGATTCCAACTCATGATGACTTCATGTGTGTAGAGTCAAACTGCCCCATTAGATTTTCAGAAACAGATCACCAGCTCTATCCTCTGAAGTGTATTTTGGTGGGTTGGAACTATCAAACGTCTGGCTAGTAGCCAAGTACTTAGCCATTTGTGCCACCCAGGGACAAAAGCGAACTCCAGTTACCTGTTAGTAGAAGTTTCTGAACAATAAGCCAATACAATCTCTTGAATCTTATACTGGGCATTGTTGATTATTAGTTTAGTTTGTAATATTTTTTGGATGATGGCTAATATACATCCCTTTATAATCTATAGTTTTTATGTCCTATATATTTAACAGTTCGAAACTACCAGCAGCTCCGCGGGAGAAAGATGAGGCTTTCTACTCCCGTAAGGACTTACACCCTCGGAAACCCTGTACAGGGTCGCTATGGGTCGGAACCAACTCGACGGCACTTAACAACAACAACAACATATATTTAACAAATTGACCTTGGAGTCATAATTTGGGATGGTAGAAACTGGAATGGTTTACTAACATGCTTTGCTCAACCTCATCAACTGCTGTCATTTAAATCTGTTATAGGAGATAGAAGAAGAAATAAATGTTGGACATTTAGAACAAGAGAAGGGAAGAAGAGGTAGTGGAAGGCAATTTCAGAAAGTGGATTAAATTTAGAATAATTTATGGCTCACTTACCAATTCAACCTCATGCATTATGCAAAATTGAGTGTGTATTTCTGCTCTCTTTGTTACATGTTAACGGAAGCTTCTCTCTCTCTCTCTTTTTAAACTAGGTGATATGTGGGGTAGATTTTGGACAAATCTGTACCCTTTGACAGTCCCCTTTGGACACAAACCAAACATAGATGTTACTGAGGAAATGGTGAAACAGGTAGGAAGAAGAGACCTTACAACCAAATCTAAATGTTCAGCTTCATTGTTTTTATCCAGCCTTCGGCTCTTTTGCATCTGGAATCATATGAATAACAACATTTCAAGCTCATTTAAATTTAATTTTCCCAGGTAGCAATCTTTTCATGGAAAACTAAATTCTATTGTCAGTGCCTTGATTAACAGGTATGGTGTTGATTTTTTTTTTTTTTTTTTGGAGAGGTATTCAAAATGGAAATGCCCTGAAATGTCTAGTGAACAGGAAGATGTGGAATTAGCAGCAATAGGGTGGCCTCACTCTTTCCAGATTTAGTCATTGTGAGCTAATCAGTCACTAATCTTTGTGAATAGCAAAAACACAAGGACAACATCAGAAGACTTTTTGCACAGTGTTTTAAAAATCATTATGATGAAAAATATAAGTTTTTAATACTCATCAATTTCAATATCGTCTGACATTATGCCTGTAAAGGACAATAGTAAAAAAACCCAAAGGAAACAACAACAAAAATTCAAGCCTATAGTTTCATGTCCTGTTTCTTATCCTCAGGATTGTTAAGAAGGAAAGCAGGACTTGACTTGTCTTTGAGATCAGAGGGAGTTTCCTGTGTCAGTAAAAGTGATTCATTCTGCCGATAACACAAACTTAATTTATCCAGTATAGATCTCATCTCCTAAGCAGGCTTGGTCAGCTCCTGGGACTCTGACTCCCAACAGAGTCAGGTGGGTGGCAGTTGTCTTTTGCTGCCTCTCTCCAACCTCAGAACATTCTAAAAGTTTTGACTTCCATACATACTGTGAGGCCAAACTCCAACTGTGCATTAGCTGCTGAGCCACATCAGGATCTCTTTGATTCCAAAAACCTGTGCAGCCATGTATATGTCATGTCTACATCATGTCTACCTCATGTTGACCTCATGTCTGTGTCATGTCAATCTCAGTGCTTGTATCTCCCACAAGGGCCTTGCCTGAGTTGAGTTGCCTGTTGACTTGAGTTGAGCAGTCTTTAGCTTTCTTTTCCAAACTCATGCTTATACTTGACTTGTTATACTAAATAGGTCATTGTTGTTTATGATTAGACTTGGAATAGAAAGTACAAACAAAGACCAAAAATATTGTGCATAATCTCATCCAGTCTACTGTCAACATTTTCCATGTATTTTCCCATTAAGATTACACTACATGAGACAGTGAATAAATTCTACTTTTTCACATACTATTAAATTATAAATATTTTTCACATCAATAATAACTCTTGATAAATAACATTTGAATAGCTGCATAATTTTCCACTCTATAAACCAAACCAAATCAGACTTATTGCCATTGGGTAAATTCCAACTTATAGTGACCCTCTAGGACCGAGTAGAACTAGTCCATAGGATTTTGAAGGCTGTAAGTCCTGGTGTAGCGCTGTGCGTTAATGCGCTGGACTGCAAAATCGGTTAGAACAGCAATGTTGGCAGTTCAAGCTCACCAGCCGCTCCTTGGAAATCCTATACAGGGTTGCTATGGGTCGGCACTGACTCAATGGCACTTAACAACAACAACAGAAACAACAATCTTTATGGTGGGAGTCATGGTGTGACACTGTGGGTTAATGAGCTGGACTGCACGAACAGTTTGAACTGCATGGTCGGAGGTTCAAGCTCACCAGTTGCTCCTCAGGGTCACTATGAGTTGGAACCAACTTGACGGCACTTGGCAACGATCTTTATGGTAGCAACTGCCACATCTCTCTCCCATGGAGAAGCTGGTGGGTTCGAGCCTCCTTTTCGTTAGCAGCTGAGTACACATTATTTATTGAATTATTGAACCTTTCTGGTGGCTTTTTCCATTGTTGTTTTTGTTTTTTCTCTATAAAACATTACCACTTAAGAGAGAATTCTTTGACTTAATTTCTGATGATTTCTTAGATTAGGTTCCTAGAGACAGGATTACTGAGACAAAGAATACAAACATGTCCATACATGTTAACAAATTGCTTTATAGGAAATGTATGCCAATATACACATGAGAAAGAAAGCTGTTCTTTTAATGTTGGAATTAAATACTGTTCCTTTTTTCAGGGCTGGGATGCAATAAAGATATTCAGGGAGGCAGAGAGCTTCTTTGCGTCTGTTGGCCTCCCTAATATGACTAAAGGATTCTGGGAAAATTCCATGCTAACTGAGCCAAAGGACGGCCGGAAAGTGGTCTGCCACCCTACAGCCTGGGACTTGGGGAAGGATGACTTCAGGTAGTGCAGCCTTTACGTACACGGTGACTCTAAGCTGTGGAAGAATGGTGGTGGGGTGACGTTCAACTTGGACTCTTCTCTGCTTCTCTTAGCACAGAAGGGATGTGCTAACTCTCGAGTGAAGGCCAAGAGTCTGTGATGACACAACTTGGCTTTCCCAGGAATAGGGAATTATTAGCTGATCCTACCACAAACTGTAGGATAAGCACTGGACTGCTAACCACAAGGTCGGCAGTCCAGACCCACTAGCCTCTCCTCAGAAACCCTATACAGAGTATGCTGTGAGTCAGAACCAACTTGACAGCACTTAAGAGCAATAACCCTGAGCCTTCAGATAACCCTTTTCATTGGAAGTAACAGACATCTGTAGGATGCTGGTGGCCGCATCTGGAAAGGCGCAGGCATCATAATAATGAGGAAGTGGAAAAGAAGAACTGCCCACATCTGGAGTAGAGGGTAGAATCAGACAGGGCTTTATGGGTGCCATTTGAACTGGATTTGGGAGGTGAGAAGGGTTTGAGTAGAGGGAGATGGAAGGAGGGCATGGGGCTGGGAGAACAGCAGGATCCAATGCAAAGAGGTGGGTACTGGAGTCAGCAAGTTAGCTTAGAGTGGCAGGCCTGGGCAGAAGGGGCTGAGGGACTTTGCCAACAGAGCACAGACTTCAGAATTCCGGGTGTGTCATTTAATGCCACTGCAACATTGGGTCAGTATTTAACCTTGGGTTTCAGTTCCCTTCCCTATAAAGAGTAGTAATTCCCAGGTTGCAGGTTTGTGAGTGTCTTTGGTCGGCTTCCCTAGCCTGAGATGGATGCTGTGCAATGCTACTTTGAAGGAGTGCTCGGGAGAAAAGGGGAGTGAAGGAAGCAGGGTTGAGCAGGGGAAGGCAGTTCCTGAGCAAGGCTGTGATCTCAGCTGTGCAAACCCATGGGACACTTGGGAGCGTGATTCCTACTACAGAGTGTGTCCCACTTTCTGGTAAGGGGACTAGCCTTTGGGGCTGTGAACTGACCCAGAAAGTGGGCAAACATCACCTCCTGGTCCAGGCATCTTGTATTTGGCCAAGTCGTAGCACCTATGACTCAGGGTGCTGGGTGATGGGTACATCTGCCTGGTAATTGGGACCTAAGTTGAGCCCCAACAGCATTTACTAGAGTAATGGTTGGCAATGCTTTGATATAAAGGGACAGATAGGTTAAGTTTTGTAGGTCTCTGTTGCAACTCTTCAACTTTGCTGTTTTAGCATGAAAGTAGCCATGCTGTTATTGTTAGCTGACATCGAGTTGGCCCTGACTCATGTGAACCCATGTGACAGAATGGAAATTGCTCCATAGAGTTTTCTTGGTTACAGTCTTGGCGAGAGCAGATTATCAGGTTTTTCTTCCTTGGCTTGTGAACTCATGTAGTTGTTGTTGTTAAGTGCCATCAAGTCAGTTCTGACTCATAGCAACCCTGTATAGGGTTTCTGAGGAGCAGCAGGTGGCTTTGAACTGTCAACCTTGTGGTTCGCATTCCAGTGCTGATCCGACAATACCACAAAAATAAAAACCAGTTGCTTTCATTGAGTCGATGCTGATTCAAGGTGACGTCGTTTGTATCCAGATAAAATGCACTCAATAGGATTTTTCAGTGGCTCATTTTTCCAAAGCCACCAGGTCTTTCTTCTTTGTTAACTGTTTGCATCATTCAAGGACTCGAGCCTGAGTCTGTGATCAGGAAGCCAGGCATCTGCACCGCCAGTCGGGTTCTACTGAGTACCTAGTGCAGTTTCTTGGTGACTAAATCTTAGAAAGATGGTCCATGCTGCTCAAATGCCATATGATTCTACTGTAATGATGGAATAACATTTGATGAGATTGATATTAATCTCACCCATTAATATGCAGGATCAAGATGTGCACAAAAGTGACAATGGATGACTTCCTGACAGCCCATCATGAGATGGGACACATTCAGTATGACATGGCATATGCCAGACAACCCTTCCTGCAAAGAAGTGGAGCGAATGAGGGGTTCCATGAAGCTGTTGGAGAAATCATGTCACTCTCTGCTGCCACACCTAAGCATCTGAAAGCCATTGGCCTCCTGCCACCTGACTTTCAAGAGGACTCTGGTATGAACATCCTTCCACGGCTTGTGCTCGGGGTTCTTTAGTCTGATGTGGGCATTTGTATTATAGGACATCATTTACTTTATGCCGCATAAGCTAGAAGATAGATATGGGGCTCTGGGAATTACTAACAGGCCTAGTGGCCCACTGGTTAAGTGTTCAGCTGCTAACTGACAAGTGGCAGTCTGTTTCCGCACAGATGCCAACCTTGGAAATCCTAGGGGGCAATTCTACTCTCTCCGACAGGGTCGCTGTGAGGTAGAATCTACTTGACAGCAATGGATGGGGAATTACTACTAATAAGAAATGTTAAAGTTTTTATCAGAATATGCCAAGTAAGTAGCGTTGTAGCTTTGAAAAGGCAATAGGAGTGTTAGTTGAATGAATGGATTTGAGTCCCTAAGAAATGGACTTTTGTTGTTTTGTGTTTCAATGGTACTGAAACGGGCCCCCAGAATTGAAGTGGCTGATCCAAGGTCACCCAGCAAATGATAATCAGGGCTCTGATTAGATCCCTCTGGTTTTAGGGAAAACACTTCCCAAACCATTAGAGCTGGCACAGATTCTAAGAACTATTGTACAAAGGCATAAACAAAATCCAAGAGAGAGAAAGTAACAGGCTCAAGTTGGCGATGCAATGTAGTGGCAGGAACCAAAGTGAAGCCCAAGTTTAAAACGTTTCCCATCATGGTGTGCAAAGCACAACGTGGGTATTCTTACAAAACAGGTAGTGAAATAGCAAGATTGGAAGGGACTTAATGCTTTGTGCATCTAGCTGAATGAAGCCTTAATTTCCTGCTGCAACATGCCCTCAGATCCAGACTTTTCTTCAGCATCTCCTGACAAGAAACACATTTAGCCTGAGGCAGCCCAGTTCTCTTTGGGCAATTTGGACTTGATGGCGAATGGCTAATGCTTATGAGATCCAGATTCTTTCGTAAAGATGCCATGGCTTTTGATTCCTCCTTGTAGGGAGGATAATTAGAGCCAAATATCTCCTCTTCTTCCAAGTGTTTCTCTCCCCTCTTGTTTGCTATTTGGGACACAAACATCAGCCCCTCTATCTGGTCAATATGATCGAGGTCATGGTCGTGAGTGCCAGCTTTCTGTGGGATGTTCACTTTTGTGTCCATAGCTGGCTCCAGTCCCTCTGTGATTTCATGAGAGCCTGGGAGAAGGTCAGTGGAAAACCATCAATCATCATGCTTGAAAGCAAAGACTCCACAGAGTCTAGACCATTGGTGGCATCTTCCATGAAGGAAGAAGCAAAAAAGAAGACAGTTAACAATAATTGTGTCTGTCTACGAGTACTTTCTAATTTAAAATTTCCATTCATTCAGCAATTATTTATCATTTAAAAAATATTCCCTGTGAGCAGTCCTTAAGATGGTAGTAACCCAAACCTATTGCCTTGGAGTTGGTTCCGACTCATCGTGAGCCTATAGGACAGACTTCAAGTGCTCCCTGGGATTTCTGAGGCTGTACATTTTTACAGCATAGACAACCTCATCTTTCTCTCCCTGAACAGTTGGTCCCTCTGATCTTGCAGTTAGCAGCCTAGCACTTAACCTACAGAGCCACTAGGACTCCTTTGTTGTTGTTGTTAAGTGCCGTAGAGTCAGTTCTGACCCATAGGGTTTCCTGTATAGGATTTCCAAGGAGTAGCTGGTGAGTCTGAATCACCAACCTTGCAGTTCAAACCAATGGACTCCTCTAGATGGTACTAAAGCCAGCAACATCTGAATCCACTGCCGTCAAGTCAATTCCAACTCTATAGGCAGGATAGGACTGCTCCATAGGGTTTCCGAGGCCGTAAATCTTTATGGGAGCAGACAGCCTCACCTTTCTCCCACGAAGTGGCTGGTGGATTTGAACAAATAGCGTTTCCGTTAGTGTCCAGTATTAACCCACAGCACCACCAGTGCTCTTGTTGTTGTTGTTAAGTGCCATCGAGTCAGTTCTGACTCATAGTGACCCAGTATAGGGTTTCCGAGGAGAGGCTGGTGAGGTTGAACCACCAACCTTGAAGTTCAAACCGACCTTGTGGTCCAGCACATTAACCCGCAGCACCACAACAGGACTCTAGACATGTCTTGAAAAACTCCTGTTTGTTCCTTTGATGTGTGAATGACTAAGAAAAAAAAATTCCTTCCCTTCCTCCCTCCCTCTCTGTCTTCCTTCCTCTTTCAAACATTTATTGAGCACATACTATGTACTTGCAAGGCATTTTTCTAGACCGAAGATACAATGGTGTGCTGAGTAGATTCTGCCCCAGTGTTTGCATTCTAGTGAGTCTCTCATTATTACGCCAGAGATGACTTCTGTTGACCATTTTCTTTACTAATAAAAGATAAATGGAAGAACATGATTTGTTTTCTTGGTAAGAAAGATGCCAGAACATTGAAAGTACATTCTAGCTTTCTTTATTCAGTGGATGATGGTTTCTGAGGATTTCCCTCCTGGCTTCCTGGCTTTTGACCATATCTAACATTTGTTTCTTTAATAAAAATGTATGGCGGGCATCATATAGCAGATACTGAGACATTAATGGCCACTGACTGCCTTCACAGAGCATCCAATGATAAATAACACCACTGGGAATGTTGATAAAATAGCCCCAGTTAGTTCTGATAAAAGTATTTAAGGCAGACTGTGGAAACTAAAGAGAAAAATGAGGATTAGGAGATGCCTATGCATTTTATTTACCGATTCTATCCCAGTGCTTTGGAATCCTGGTATGACGCACTGGGCCACAAGGTTGGTTTGAACCACAAGGTGGCCGGTTCAAACTTACCAGCTACTCCTTGGAAACCCTATAAAAGGTTGCTGTGAGTCAGAACCGACTTGACATCACTTAACAACAAAAACAACAATAATCCCAGTGTTTTACCCTATTTCAGATTCCTTACTTGAGAAAATGAATATATACATATATCTATAATCCACTGTGAAGATTTCTCATGTCATCACTCTTATAGTGAATTTATCTTGAGATTAGGAAAGTTCTATTTGGTACAAAATGTTCAGTTCTCCTCATCTTCATATTTATTCTTTGCCATTTGACTTTCAGAAACAGAATTGAACTTCCTACTCAAACAAGCGCTCACGATTGTTGGAACCCTGCCCTTTACTTACATGCTAGAGAAATGGAGGTGGATGGTCTTTAAAGGTGAAATTCCCAAAGAGCAATGGATGAAAAAGTGGTGGGAGATGAAGTAAGTCAATGTGCAAAATGTGTTCTTACGAGTTTTTCATTTATTTAGAAAAGTATAAAAGCAATTGACTGCCCTTTGGGGCACACAGACATGCAGACAACTGTTGGTATCTATAATCAATGAACTGAGCATTTCCTCTAGCCACCAGACCCATGGCATTGCCTTAGGAACTAACACTGTTCCCATTAGCCCTCAGCCAATGACTGATGGGAGTTGGTAGATAAATACCTCAGTTTCATCATCCTCATCTGGGATAACTCTGAGGTATCTTACTGTTCTTACAGTTCTTCAGTGGATAAAAAAAAAAAAAACAAAAAAAACCTCCAATTACCCACAATGGTAACTTGCTGGATAAGACACCGTTTTAGGGGGGTGGGAGGGCCGGTTTTCTTTTCTCTGCCTCATTTTCTTACTCCTTTGCCAATGTTTACTAGAATCATCTCTCGGGAACTGTCTAAGGGTCTGCTGCTGAGAGAACCCAATAGAAAACAATTAGGTTTGGTGTTTGCCGAGAAAACACATTCATAGTCACAGTAACTGGGATTTCCATGGCTAAATCTGAAAGGCTGGTGACATGTGGTTAAGTATGTGGAAAAGATAAGGACATCCATGCTAAGGCATTGTCACCAAATCGTACTAACGAGGGCATGTGTGCACGAGTACACATGTGAGTGCACACACACACATGCCTTCTCCTCAAAGTTTCCTTGGCTCTGTTCCCCACCCAAGCAGAGTCAGGTGAACACTACTTATTTTTCATCTTCTTAAGTGTGGTCAATATATTCATTTTTTTGGTATTTGTACATTCTGTAAAACTAAAATGTCTGCCAGGACAGATAAAATGGGGTACAGCAACATGAATGCCTTTAAGGTACATTTTTAACCATACACTAGTAATTGGTAAATTATTTTAAATTTTATTTAGAGGCCTTATTCTTTGTTTGGAGTCTTGGTGTGGCATTGCAGGATAAGCACTGGATTGGTTACCCCAAGTTCGGAAATTCAAACCCACCAGCCGTTTTCAGAAATCTTATGCTATGAGTTGGAACCGACACCACAGCACGCAACAACAACTATTTGTTTAAAAGATACATAATTATTTTCCACTGGCATATTCTGGTTGAATTGGGAAAAAAAGAGAGATAACTACATAAAAGGCTTTGTGGTTATTGTTGTTAGGTGCTGTGGAGTCAGTTCTGACTCATAGTGACCCTAAGTACCCCGGAAGAAAACGCTGCTTGGCCATGAGCCATCCTCATGCTCATTGCCTTTGATCACTGTCTCGCGTTGTTTGAGCCTATTGTGGCAGGGCCTGTGTCAATCTCTCTTCCACTGTTTATATTTCACCTGAGAGCCAGTTCCAATGTAAATATCATTAACTGATGAAACAGAAGGGCTTGTACCCAACTCTCCCATTGCTAATGTATCTTGTTTTCTCTTTAAAGGCGAGAGATAGTTGGGGTTGTGGAACCTTTGCCTCATGATGAATCTTATTGTGACCCTGCAGCTCTGTTCCATGTTGCTAATGACTACTCATTCATCCGGTAAATACACAGTTTTCTTCTTATGGTTTAACTCTTAGGGTTTGTGGATCCCTGTTCTAGTGATAGGAATAAAATGAATGACGATGATCATTTCTCTTTCTATCCCATGGCCCACTCCAAGAATCTCAAAATCAATGATCACTTTCAATTCAATTTAATGCAACACAATTTATTGGATTCAATAAAACTGGGGTGAGATCTTCTCACCACCATGGAGGAATTAGTAGCATCACTGGGAAAAATGAAGTGGTTTCTTGATTTGTTCTCTTATTACTGACAGTGTTCAGAAAGCATTGTAATAGAAAGGACATTTTTAACTTGGCGTCCAAATACCAATGTTCCTCATCTGTTGGCGTACTAACCTTGAGTTTCCCCAGCTTCGGTTTCTTTATTTGTAAGATGGGGATACTTTCTCTGTCCTATATGAGGATCGGAGTCCTGGTGTGGTGCTGTGGGCTAATATGTCACACTGCAAGTCATTTGAACTGCAAGGTCAGTGGTTCAAACTCACCAATTGCTCCTTGGAAACCCTGTACAGGGCCGCTATGGGTCAGAATCGACTCGACAGCACTTAACAACAGCAACAATAACAATCTGAGGATCAGTTGATAGTATATGTTATTGTTAGTTGCCATTGAATTGGTTCCAACTCTTAGCGACCCTATGCACAACAGAACAAAACACGCCCAGTCCTGTTCACAATTGTTGTGTTTGAGCCCATGGTTACTGCCAGTAATTCAATCCACTTCATTGAGAGTCTTTCTTTTTTTGGAGGTGGGTGGGTGGGTAATCCTCTACTTTACCAGGAGTCCTCATGTGGCACTGTAGGATAAGCACTGCACTGCTAACTATAAGGTTGGCAGTTCAAACCCACCGGCCATTTCTTGGAAATCCTACACAGGGTTGCTATGAGTCCGAACTGACTCGGTGGCACTTAACTACGATTACTTTACCAAGCACGATGTCCTTTTCCAGAGCTTAGTCTCTCCTGCTAATGTGTCCAAAGTATATGAGATAAACTGTCATATTCATATGAGAAGGCTATAAATCTGCACAATACATTACAAATATAAGTTAACATTTAAGAACCTAATATTGAATTGCTTGTCAGCTGATGTATAAAATACAGGTAAGTTACGGTGTGTTTGTAATAAGGTTCATGTTTGAGTCTTTCTGGACAGAGAGATTTGACTAGTAGCTCTTTGGTGACTTCGGCTGCAGATTTGCATTGTTTGCTCAAATTGATGATTCTACCATGATAACTAAAAATGGATTACTTTTTTGTCTCTTGGACAGATATTACACAAGAACCATTTATCAGTTCCAGTTTCAAGAAGCTCTTTGTCAAGTGGCTAAACATGAAGGTCCCTTGCACAAATGTGACATCTCAAATTCCACAGAAGCAGGGAAGAAGCTGCTGTAAGATAAGAAATGCCCCAAAACATTGAACCTTTCTTAGCACCCACGTCACTAGGCCCCTGCACCCACTTTTAGTCATTCCCACCCTTAGGCTTGAGTTTGATTTTAAAATTTTCTGAAAAGAAAATGTTTGGCTTCAAAATGTCCTCTTGCACATATTCAATGTTTAATTTGTAATCAGGTAGAAACCAAGATCATGCAGTGGTTGCAGCAGCCATCTCCTATCTCCACATCCAAACTACACAGCTCCCTTTGTGGTCATTGGAAAGGCAGAGAGAGTGAGGGGTGAATATATCTGTTAGCACGCTCTAGCTTCATATCTGCTAGAAGAAAACTGGTGTGGCGCTGTAGGATAAGCACTGGACTTCTAACAGAAAGGTCGGCGGTTCAAACCCACCAGCCACTCCTCAGAAACCCCATAGAGGGTCGCTATGAGTCGGAACCGACTCAACAGCAACAGAAAGTAACCATAGATCATAGATGTAAATAGATGCGGATCTGGAATCCTTTAGATGGCCCTGAACATTTCTTTTTTTTCATATAGTGGGATGTTGAGCCTTGGAAAATCAGAACCCTGGACTTTTGCATTGAAAAGTGTTGTAGGAACTGATAAAATGGATGTGAGCCCACTGCTTAACTACTTTGCACCCTTGTATAAGTGGCTGACTGAGCAGAACAGAAACTCTTATGTGGGCTGGAACACCGACTGGACTCCATGTGCGTACATGTTTCGTGTTGCCGCGCTCTCTCAGCTGCTTCTCCTTCATCTACTCTGACCTCAGGCTCATGGGACTGTAACAGTAGATCTTCCATCTACATTGACCCTGCTTTGTTCTAGAGACTTTCCTCTTGGAGTGTTGAATCATCCTGTCTCCACCTGAACCACAGCTTTTATTCTGAGTCATTCCTTTGCTAATTTCCTGCGTTGAATCTGCTGCTTCCTAGATGGTATGTCTTTCTTCTTTCTTGATTCTATCTTGTTTTACTGTCACTCCAAGTGACATTCTGAGCAAGTGACGTAGGAGGATCAACTGTTCTCCAGATTGGCTTTAAACACACCTTGACTTCCGTCCCCCTGTTTGCAGCTTGACATTTTCCTGCCATCTGTCATCCTTGAGTTCCAAGTTTCTCTGAGATTCTCTGACCCTTTGGTGGTCTATACCCGCTCTGTGTACACACTGGACCACGGCTTCCTAGACCCTAAGACAACAGTTACTCTTCATCTATCACTTGTCAGCTTCTAAAACTAAGATTTAGACCTTGCTGGAAATGTCTTGATTAGCACTTAGGTGACATCTAGTGGAGGGAAAGGCAGTGCAGACATGTGGTCAGTCTGTCATCTGTAACTGGTGACCTTTGATTTCTTGTTAATCAGATGCTGACGAAACCATCAAAGTGAGGATAAGCCTAAAATCTGCTCTTGGAGACAAAGCGGTGAGTACACGGCTAGTTCATCCATTACTTTTCAATGTATTGCTCCTAAACGGGGCACAATGAACCCATTTCAGGTGATTGGAAAGGGTAGGGGCCACATGGTTCCCTTCAAAATTAGCAGTCCCAGATTCTGGCTTTCTGCTTGTCTTGTTTTGGTAACATATTCCTTAGAGTCCTGGTTGGTATAGCAGTGTAGGATAAACACTGGATGCTAACCACAAGGTTGGCAGTTCAAA
This sequence comes from Chrysochloris asiatica, assembly GCF_000296735.1. Classification (NCBI taxonomy): domain Eukaryota; kingdom Metazoa; phylum Chordata; class Mammalia; order Afrosoricida; family Chrysochloridae; genus Chrysochloris; species Chrysochloris asiatica. The sequence goes on from NW_006408536.1 coordinate 20,864,521, forward strand.
CCCACCAGCCTCTCCTTAAAACTCTACATAGAGTCGCAATGAGTCAGTACTGACTAGACAGCACTTAACAACAACATGCCTTGCTTTCTACTTACTCGTTGCCTTGAAGGTGTTATGAAGACCGATAAGAAAGCCTTTATACTGGTCCTTAAAAATCAAGTACCTACCTTCCTAATTCATTCTTGTCACCATTACTTGTATTTGAGGAAGAGGACAGATATATTTTGAGAGACTGTTGGTTTTTAGAAATAATATGGATAGCTTTTTGTTTATTTTATTCATCTACATCCTGACTACGAAGAGTGTGTTCTATAGATCAGCAGCATCCACGTCACCTGGGATACAAAATCCCAGTTTAAGCTTTAACTAACCTGCGCCCTCAACTGTGCCATCAGTATTTTAAGCAGACTCCCTCCCCCAGGTGATTCCTAGACACTGTAAAACTGAGATGCTCTGATTTCTGTTTCACAAACTAGGCTGCACACTGCAGCTACGTGAGAAGTTTTACAAATATGAATGCTTGAATGTCGCCCCCTAAAGATTCTGATTGCGTTAATCTGGGGGTGGTGGTGATATGAAGAGTTAGGCATCAAATGGCACAAAAACTCCCCAGGTGATTCTAATTACAGCAGCATTTGAGGATCACTGACTTAAGAGCAGTATTTTGACGTCACCAAAGAGACTGTTATGTATCTTCATGTGAATTACCTCAATCAGCTACTACTTTCTCCCGCCAGGTGTCTAAGCTTAGCTGGTCTAAGGAAGTAGGCTGTTTGGTTGGGTAAGAGGAGAGAAGGCAGTAGAGGACTGCAGAAAATTGTTGCCTGCATCAGATACATCCCAGAATTGTATTTCTATCCCCTTATCCTGGGAGGTTAAATATTGTCCAGAGCTTAATAGTAGTTGTGTATTTTTCATAGATAAGATATCAAAATATAAATAATACGTTGTTGTTAAGTGCGGTCGAGTCAGTTCTGAAACTCATAGCTACTACCCTTTATAGGGTTTTCATGGTGTGTGGCTGGTGGGTTTGAACCACTGACCTTATGTTTATCCTAGAGTGCCACACCAGGACTCCATAAGTAAAATAATTGAACTTCAAGGTAAACATTGAAGAAATGAATAATGCAAACGGAGCTGCATTTCTTCCCAAACTCTTGACGGTCAAGTTCCTATTGGTTTTGAGTGAACTTGAGTGTCTCTGGTATTATTTCCCTTGCTGTCAGATTTTTATTATTATTAGTTCTCCCTTGACCTGATAACTCTTCATTATAATCAGCAGGTTGGGGTCATTTTAAATTATCTTTTTGTCTTGACATTTGTCCCATGTGCGAGGGGGTTAGTGCATAGTCTCCAGAGAATTTGATATATCTTCTATGGCCTACTCACCCATTGGCTGGCAAGTGGATTCTGACTCATAGTGAGCCCAAGTAATTCACAGTAGAACTAACCCTGTCCCACAGGGCTTCCAATGACTGTGATCTTATGAAAGTCAGGCACCAGGTCCCTATCCCGCACCATTGAGTAGATTCAAACTGCCATCCTTTCAGTTAATAGTCAAGAACAAACCATTTGCTCCACCCAAAGACCTTAGATGAGACCATCTTCATAGTGGGGGCAGAATATCTGCTCAAGTTAGGCTATTTCCTGGTGAAGTACAATTGGAGCTTTGACACTATTTTGAGAACTCAGCCTTTACAATTTTATAAATATATAGTAATAGTAACCAGAAGGCTCCATACAATAAGCCCTGGACTGCAAACCACAGAGTCTACGGTTTGAGCCCACCAGCTGCTCCACAGGAGAAACATGAGGCTTCCTGCTCCCTCAAAGATATAAAGCCACAGAAACTCAATGTAGGGTCACTATGAGTTGGAAGCAAAAGGATAGCACTTAACAACAATAGTAACGGGAATCTGATTAGTAGTAGTATTAATAACTTTATTATAATTATAAAAAGCAATATTTTGCTCCCCAAAGCTGGGTGAAAACAAATTGAAATGAATGTTAGCAATTCTTGAGTGATAAAGGAGAAGCAAATTTGTGCCCTTCATTGATCTCTATTGCCACCTACTGGAGAATAGAGATCACATTTTTTTTCTTTTCTCTTGAACAATGGCAACCACACAAGCCACTTGTTTAGCCTTCAAAAACAAGCATCAACAGATGACCTTGCTGTTTACAAAGTGTTATCTTTCCCTTTGGAACTTAAGCTACCTTCTTCATCTTTTACATTTATAGTATACTCATCGTGAAGCGTATTATCAAAGAAGTCAAAGCGTTGTTGAGTGCCATCAAGTCCATTTTCCACCCATACTGGCCTTATGTGACAGAATAGATGGCCTTATGTGACAGAATAGATGGCCCCACAGAGGTTCGTGGCATGGCACTGTACGATAAACACTGGCGTGCTAACTGCAGTGAAACCCACCAGCTGCTCCTCAGAAACCCTACATGGGGTCAACTATGAGACAGAACTGATTTGATGGCATTTTAATACCGACAACAATTTTTACCCAGTTGACTTCTTAGGGAGTCTTGATGTGGCACCGTAGGATTAGCACTGGATAACAAAGGTTGGTTTGAACTGCAAGGTAGGTGGTTCAAACCCACTAGCCACTCCTTGGAAACGCTATACAAGGTCTGTATGAGCCAGAACCTATTCTATGGCACTTAACAACAACAACAATGATCCTTACAGGGAGCTCTGGAGACACCATAGGGATAAACACTGGACTACTAACCAAAAGGTTGATAGTCCAAATGGACCTTAGAAACCCTATACGGGGTCACTAAGAGTTGGAATCGACTCGATGGCAGTGAGTTTGGGGTTTTTAGTCTTTCTAGGAGCAGATCACCAGATGTCTTCTCCCACAGGACCACTGGTGGGTTCAAACCACTGACCTTTCCATTACCAATCAAATGCTTAACCATTGCACCAGCAGGGCTCCTCTGTTGTTGTTGGTGTTGTTAAGAGTGTTTACTCAGCTAACATCCAAGCCAAACTGAACCCATTCATTCTTACATCCTAGTTTCACTTGGGAACTTGTTGTTGTTGTTGTTAAGTGCCGTCGAGTCGGTTCCGACACATAGCGACCCTGTACAGAGTTTCCGAGGCTGTAAATCTTTATGGGAGCAGAAAGCCTCATCTTTCTCCCACAGAACAGCTGGTAGTTTCAAACTGCTGACCGTGAGATTAGCAGCCCAATTTGTAACCACTACGCTACCAGAGCTCCTTTGGAAACTTGTTAGAGATACTAATTCTGAATCAGAAATTCTAAGGGAAGGGTCCACTTAGTGTTTTAACAAGCCCTCCAGATGATGCAGATTCATGAGCCATTTTGAGGACCACTGAGTTAATGAAAAGTCCTCAGTGGTACAAACAGTTTGCATTTGACTGTTAATCTAAAGGCTGGTGGTTTGAACCAAGCCTACAGAACAGCTCTAGTCTGTAACATATGGGATTGCCATGAGTTGGAATCTATGGTGGTGTGTTTGTTAATATTCCAAGGAGACTTGCTATGCATTAAAAAAAATATAGCAAGTCTCCTTGGAATATTAGAAGAATTCAGACTAACGGTGGTAGACACCATGTTTTTGAGTGTGTCCTATGAGCTCTACTGAGCAGTGTCTTTCTTCTGAATTTGCAGTATGAATGGAATGCCAATGAAATGTACTTGTTCTCCTCGTCTATTGCATATGCCATGAGAGAGTATTTCTTAAAAGTCAAAAACCAGACGATCAGTTTTGGGTGAGTTGATTTTCGGGGTTCTTGTTACTCCAACGAGCACTTCCCTTATTCTGGGGTGTGAGGATGCATTCTTCATGAGAATTTAAGAACAATCTCCTAATAATTTGTAAAAACTTCTTTGATATTCTGGAATCTGGGCCTCTCTATTTTGGGATGATTGTGGCTGGTTTAATTTGTAGATGACATGAACAAATCTCTCACCCACTTATGGCAATGCCTTTATTGTGTACATTCTACATCACATACAGTCTATTCTATGTGTGTGTATGTTTGACAATCCACAAAATGTGCCAGTGAAATATGTTGAGAAATATGTTGAGAAGTACTAGGAAGAGAAATACAACAGGAAAGGGATTAAGGAATACTGGTGGATATGAAGGTGTGTGTACGTTTGTGTCAACTGAAACAAAATGTTCAGAAAAGGCCTCATTATTATTTGAGCAAAGAGTTGAAGGAAAGAGCACCAGCAGTGCGGATAACAGGGAAGTGTTTCAGTCAGACTGAATAGCAGGTACAAAGACCTTGAGGAAGCGACGGTGAAAGAACAGCAAAGAGACCGGAGTGGCTCGGACAAAGTGAGTTAACAGAAGATGGGTCCAGGGCACTATGAGGTGAAGGGGAGGCAGAGATGCCCACAAGGGCTTCCAAGGCCATTCTCAGGACTTGGACTTCTACTCTGAGTGAATGGGTACACATTGAAGAGTTCTGGAAGATATAATCTGCCTTAGGTTTTAATAGGTTCACTCTGACAGATGAGAACATAGTTTTGTCACATGACCTAGTAATCCTACTCATAACCTTTCCATGGGGAAAATAGGACACTGTCTTCTGGGAAGGAGCAGGACAAGGGACTGTAAGTGCATATCTGTGCATGGCCTAAGTCATCACTGTGGCCATGGTATAGAAGTCCTGGGGGGGGGGCGGGGTGAGGGGAGTCAATGATGCCTGCTTGGACATTCTCCATCACTGAAATAAAATATGTGTCAGAACAAACAGTGCCAAGATACATATCACAGTTCATATGGCTGATGTCATGAGCTTTAGGCAATTTGAATGCTTTTTGGACAATGACATCCTTCCAAAGCACCCTCCCCCATCCTGGTTGGGTGCTCATGTCTTTCTCTCTACTTTACCCCAAGTCCCTCTCCTGGGTCCCTCCCTAGCATCTATTTCATGGAAGAGGAAGTCTTCGTTTCTTTACTACAAGGGAAGATGTTGTTCTTGTTTCTCCACAGAGTGGAAGATGTACACGTGACTGATAAGCAGCCAAGAGTCTCCTTCAAGTTCTTCATCACCATGCCGAAAAACCAGTCAGACATCATTCCTAAAACTGAAGTTGAAGAGGCCATAAGGTAACATTTTACTTTCAAACATACTCTACAAGGGCGAATGGGTTAACAAATACTGCCTCCCGGTGACACCACCTACTATGCAAAGTCCTACTATGGATGGACACTTGTCTGTACGACCTGCTGAGGTGGATTCAATTACCCTTTGCCATTATTTGATACCAAGTTACTATGGACATATTCTAACATGGGGGAAATTGTCCCCAAACTTTGTGTTCACTCTGTCTTGACAACACAATAGTCACCAATAGCAAAAGTCAACCATTTGTACATTTACACACTTGCAACCCGTTTATTTCCCAAGGAAACTGCTGCTAAACCTAAGCTAGGATGTAAGATTTGAAAGATATTGTAATAGTCAAAACACCTATCTTTCATGGTAGGGATGTGGCTATCTAGTTTGATTTCATCATGATTTAAGTGCACAGTATTAAGATGTTGTTGTTGTTGTTGTTAAGTGCCATCGAGTCAGTTCTGACTCATAGCAACCTGGTGTAGGGTTTCCAAGGAGCAACTCGTGGGTTTGAACTTCCGACCTTGTAGTTCGCAGTCCAGTGCTGATCCTACAGCACCACACCATTAGTCCAAGCCTTACCTGATCACTTCCAGAGTAATATAAGGGATAAATTGATGGTGTTGTTGTCAAGTGCCATGGAGTTGGTTGTGACTCACAGTGACCCAGTGTAGGGTTCCCAAGGGGTGGCTGGTGGGTTTGAACTGCTGACTTTGTAGTTAGCAGACCTACAGCACTACAAGAGGGCCACAGTAGAACAATGATATAAGGAGTAAATAGCTACACGCAATTTTCTTTTGCCTAAGAAAGTGTATCTTTGCTGTGTTTTGCTTCTGCAAACAGGATGTCCCGTGGCCGTATCAACGATGCTTTCCGCCTGGATGACAACAGCCTGGAGTTTGTGGGGATTCAGCCGACACTGGTCCCCCCTTACGAGCCCCCTGTTGTCATCTGGCTGATTGTTTTCGGAGTTGTGATGGGAGTGGTGGTGATTGGCATTATCGTCCTGATCGCCACCGGGATCCGAGATCGAAGAAAGTAAGTAACCTTTCCTAAGATGGATGTGTGTATCTACTGTAAGACAGAAAGGTTTAGGAGCACTTAATTAGCTCATCTGTAGTGTGTGGTGGGTGGTGTAGACTAGCTACTTGGTTAAACAATTTTGCACCGAAATATTCTAATGCGCCCCCTGGAAATGACTCAATTTCATTTGCCCTCCACCTTCCAACCCAAATGATCCATTTCACACAGCTTATCAGTAACAGATGGGAATGTGACCCCCATTTCCAAAGCCCGTTGTTACATTATAAAGCCGTCCTGCCCCAACCTTTACCATTTGGAAGTTGATAACTTAATAGGGAGCTTTTTTCAAATGAGGAAACAATTGGCTCAATGACTACTGAAGTTCTTAAACTTAATAATACCAGCTAATTGTGATTGAGGATTATATGCCAGGTGGAGTTCCTGGGTGGCACTAATGGTTAAGCACTTGACTACTAACCAAAACCCACTCAGAGGTGCCTCAGATGGCAAGCCTCCTGATCTGCTTCTGAAAGAAAACCCTATGGGATCACTACGAGTCAGAAATGACTCAACCGTGACTGGTCAACTGATACATGACAGACAGATACTATGGGGGTACTTGGAGCCCTGGTGGCACAACGGATTAAGTGTTGTGCTGCTAACCAAAAGGTCTGTGGTTCAAAGTTGCTCCACAGGAGAGAAAGATGAGGCTTCTGTAAATATTAACAATCTAAGGAACCCTATGGGGTAGTTCTAGTATATAACTCGGAATCCACTTCATGGCATTGGATTGATGGGTGGGTACTCTACTAGCATGCCTTCATTGCCTGTACTTAATTGCCATCATTTTCTGATGAAGCAAACTGAAGTATCAAGTTTCCCCTAGCTCTGACTCCAGAGCCCAAATCCCTAACCAGCCTCCTACACTTAACCAGCCATGATGCTGACCGCTCACAGTGCTTTCTTTAGAGAAGGCATCCAATGCCATCCTTGTATCTCAGAAGTTTATAATCTAATAAAAGAAGACTGACATGCAAGTGAAAAACCAGTGCTTAACTTCTGAGCTAGAAACCATGTCTGGGGCTGGTGGGGTCCAAAGGAGACCGTAGGCATTCTAACAATACTGTGTTAAACTGACTTCACTTTATTAAACAGGAAAGCGCAAGCAAGCGGTGAAGAAAATCCTTATGCCACCGTGGACATCAGTAAAGGAGAGAACAATGCAGGATTCCAAAGCACCAATGATATCCAGACCTCATTTTAGCAAGCTAATCTGATTCCTATAAGTAATTCGGCAGTATGTAAATGCTAATTTCAAGGTATAGAAAATAAGAGATTATGAAGATGTTACTAACTATCAAACCTGTAACTTTGTTGAGGCAACATCGTCCAAAGATAGGGCGAGTACAGAGAGGGCACCCTTGTGTCCAGTGATTTCAGTATTTATTTCTGCCTCAGGAGCTATCTTCTCTTGTATTTCCTAAAAGGGATGTTGATATCAGAGAATAATAGAGAAGGTGTGTCTTGGGCCTCCCAGGCTGGTCGGGGGAAGGGCACTATAACTACATTGAATAAAATTTGACTATATTACGCAAACAAGTGTTGGGCTTTGTGTGAAATATGGATGGAGCTCTTGTGAGGACCATGCCAATGACCTGGTAGGGCTTCAGGAATGGAGAAGGACACGTAGTTTTCCATGTGTAAAGAATGACACACTCGCTTTGTGTGAATGTCATCCAAGTACTAGAGTGACTTTTCACAATGACATCTAGACTGGATCCTGCTTTCTTCAGTGTAACATGTCTAAAGGAGACACGAGATTCCAGAAAGGAGTTGGTAGATCACACCTTCTCACTTCCAAGCTGCTTGGCCAACTTTTCCCTCCTGACAACACAAAGTTAGCACTAGGGGCCTCCATGACTCCTGCTGAAAACTCACGTCTATTGTTCTAGGATGATTAGTTCCAACTGAACACCACGCTCTGAAGTGGGCAGCAGATCTCGTCAATCTTTTGTACTCGCGCATGGTGTCTGAGTAGTGCTCTGAGACTGAAACAGACAACAAATTTGCCTGTCCTCATGTGTACTCACGTGGTGGACTTCTGTGTGCTTCTCACTTCCATGAACAGAGTCATCATCTGACAGCCAGAACCCTTAACCTCTCAAAGGTCTTAGGAGGTTACCCAACTTCTCAAATGGCTTATATATATATTTATAATTATATAAGATAATTGTAGCATTAATCCAACAAAGAGCCCTGTTAAGACCTGAGTCAGTTTTTGAGAAAGCTAGACGTTTGTGGTTTTGTCCCTAATGCCCCGAGGTTCATATAACAAGACTAGATGCTTCCATGCTCTAAGAACTCCATATGTTATTGTTGTTGTTGTTAAGTGCCATCGAGTTGGTTCAGACTCATAATAAGCCTTCATAGGATTTTCCAGGAGTGACTGGTGAGTTTGAACCTCCAACCCAGTGGTTCAAACTGACCTTGCAGTCCAGTGCTTATCTTACAGTGCCACACTAGGACTCTAAGAAGAGTTCGTTTAAACCTCCAAACACCTTCTGAGGTACACAGTATCTTTAGCCACATTTTCCAGATGGGAATATCAAGGCAAAGAGTTTAACTTGTTCAAGGTTATGTCGTTGGGACACGGTAAAGCTATTTGAAGCCAAATAGTTGGGTGTCGGGATCCCAGGGTGGTACAAATGGTTAATGCTCTTGGCTATTAACTGAAAGGTTAGAGGTTTAAGTCCATCCAGAGGTACCTCACAAGGAAGGCCTGGCGGTCTACTTCTGAAAATAAAATCGTTAAAAACCCTGTGGTGCACAGTTAGACTGCTTTTTTGACTGCTTTGGTGCTACAAGGCAGAATTGAATAGTTGCTCATCTATTCAATTTGCTTTATAAAGGTGCTTATCTTGCAGTAGAATATTTTCGTCAAAACATGACTGGCAGTTTGTGGGTTTGACCAGTATGGGGGAAAAAATTTAATGATTGAGGTGTTTCTGTTTAAAAGTTGACTAAATAGTTGAAGAATCAGTCAATCCGCATATGACAGGACCTCAACAAGCTTGTGGGAAAATAGAATTCAAAAAGAATGGAATTTTCCCACAAACTTTGTAAGCCCCCTTGTATTGTCATTTATATTTAGTAATGAGTCTATATAGTTTTCTTTATTCTAAAATAACATGAATTTTAAGTCTTATAAACATAAATACTTCCAAGCTTACATATAGACACAGAATTTTTTAAATTTGCATTCTGGGTTAGTTGCTTTCGCAACAATGAGACAATTTTGTTATTCAAATTGCAAAAACCTAGTGGCCCGTACCCATTGCTGCTGGGTCCATTCCAGCTCATAAAATTCCTGCAGAAGAAGAAGAACTGCTCCTTAGGGTTTCCAAAGGTGTAAATCTTTACAGAAGCAGACTGCTACATCGTTCTCCCTTGGAGCAGCTGGTGGGCTTGAACCACCAAACTTGGTTAGCAATCAATAACTTAACCACTGCACCACCAGGGCTTCTTATCTAATGGACAAATGGCTCAATTATTCCCCATGATTTGAAGACCTATGTGTGTTTGATATTCTCCCGTCACAGATTACTAGATTATAGGTTCTTCCATGGAGAGTAATCTGAAATCACAAAAATGAAAGCAGCCAGGTTTAACTGCAGTGGCTTTTCATGGTAAGGAGCCCAGGTAGCACAAATGGCTTGCACTCAGCTGCTAACCAGAAGGTTGGGGGATGGAGCCCACCATCAATGAAAATCCTGCGGAGACCAGTTCGACTCTGTATCTCAACGGCAATGGGTTTTATTTTGTTTCTCATTGTAGTGGTATCTTCTAGATAATTTTCTCTCCCCTTCTTTGGAGCTATGGACAAGACAAATGAGTGTTTCAAAAGAGTTCAATAATCCATGAGCCAGTAGCAGAAAATCCTCTACAAGTCCCCTCTACAAGAGCCATGGAATGCTTAAATAGTACTTCTATACCTTTTGTATCAAGATGGAAGAATGAAATGGGACTCTCACTTATCAAATTAGTCAGAAACCATACAGCCTACAATTCAAAGATTTCAAAAGATTAAAAAAGCAACAATCTAACAAATTCTAGAGCTAAGAGGCCATGGTGATACTAAGTCATAATTGTTCATGGTTAAGGCTTAAGAAAGGCGCTCTTGTAGTGTAGTGGTTATGAGTCGGGCTGCCAGCCTCAAGGTCAGCAGTTCAAAACTATCAGCTGTTAGGTGGGAGAAAGATGAGGCTTTCTGCTCCCATAAAGATGTACAGCCTCGGAAACCCTGTACAGGGCCACTGTGAGTCGGAACCAACTCCACGATACATAACAACAACAAGGTTTAAGACTTAACATCTTTTAAAATTTTGCTCCGTGTGAAACATATTTAATATATGGAATCCTGGCATGGCTCTGTAGGGTAAGCACTCAATCGCAAGGTCAGTTTGAACCACAAGGTCATGAGTTCAAATTCACCAGCTCCTCAGAAACTGTATACTGGGTTGCTATGAGTCAGAACTGACTCGATGGCACTTAACAACAACAACAACAACAACAGCTTTAGCTTTGGGGAGCGCAGTGGGTCTGTAGGATAAACACTGGACTGCGAACTGCAAGGTCAGTGGTTTGAGCCCAGCAGCCACTCCGTGGAAGAAAGATGAGATTTTCTTCTGCACAGATTTACAGCCTCGGAAACACTATACACAGTTGCTATGAGTCAGAACCAACTTCACGGTACTTAACAGCAACTTTAGGTTTATATTTATATAAGAAGTCATTTTTCTAATCTGTATATCAGATGAAAATGGTGCCATTTGGTTTGAATTACAGGCCAAATAATGATGTCTCAGTATGGCACTATAGAATAAACACTGGAGTCCTGGTGTGGCACTATGGGATACGCATGGAGTCTTGGTGTGGTGCCATAGGATAAGCATGGGACTGCTAACCGCAAGGTTAGCAGTTCAAACCCACCAGCTGCTCCTTGGAAACCCTATCCAGGGTCACTATGAGTTGGAACTTATTTGATGGCGCTTAGCAACAAAAATGATGCCCCATAGAGGCAGTGGTGATTCAGTGGTAGAGTTCTTTCCTTTCATGCAGGAGGCCGAGGTGCTGGCCAGTCCACCTGGCCAATCCACCTCACGTGCAGCACTGCCTGCCCCTTTGTTAGTGGAAGTTTACATGTTGCTATGATGCTGAACAAGTTTCAGTGGAGCTTGTAGACTAAGATAGATGAAGAAGAAAGGTCTGGCAATCTTCTTCCCAGTGCTCTGATTATGGGGATGTTGCAGGACCAGGTAGTATTTCATTTCATTGTCCATGGAATCATCATGAGTCAAGGATCAACTTAATAGCCGCTAACAACAATTAAAAAAAAAAAAAAAAAAAGAATGGTCCACCACCTCATGAGGTCCCTTAGTGCAGTTCAGACCACCAGCAGCAGCAGTCTCTGGAGGTCTGTTAGAGACACAAATTTCAGGGCTGCCCTCAGATCCAGTGTCTCTGGGGTGGACTGTCGGAATCTCTGTTTTAATAAACTGTCTACTTGATTTTCCTACATGCTACCCTTTGAGACCATTGAAACATGAAGGCAAATGTCCACATTTTGGTACATGCTAACAACATATTTAATTATGATGGTGACAATAGAAAGAAAAAAACAAATATTCCAACAAATAATTTCGCAACTTTGTTCAGTGTTTACACATGGTTCACACCCTCTCCACATGGCAACCAGAAAATATGCTTCTGCTATAGGATGGGAAGTATTCTGCTAAGAACAGCATAAACAAAATGACTCATTTGACTTAAAAGTCAAGGAAATCTTTGGTTTCCTACCTTGTTAATGTCTACATAATATAATAGACAACTAGCACACAGAACACCAGTAAGAAGAACTAGCTAAATTACATTGTGCCTTGCTACTTTTCCTTCAAAGAAGAATGAAAATATTGGCCAACATGTATATCCATTCTCATCAACTCCCCGAAATTCTTCTTCAAGGTTTGTCTTTCTCCCGAAGTGGCTCAATGGCAGATAAGAGTTGTTGAAATGTGGGGCGCTTTTCCGGGAGCTTGAATAAAAGACAAAACCTAAAGTGTTAGTTTATGAAGGTTATAATTTTAAAAATAAATGACATAAAATATTTATACCACAGCTCCTAAACCCAGCAACTTTACAAATGTGGAAACACTATAGACATTTCTACAAAGATGTGGACCAAGGCAAGGATGCTGGTATTATCTACCACTCTTTTCATTATATGTGTTAAAGGTATTAGCCAATGCCATCAGACGGAGATACCAATAAGAGCCCCAAGAATTGGAAAAGAACAAGGATTTGTATTGGCATAGGGTATGACTGTAGACTTGGAAAAAGCAAGAGGCCCAGTGATAGCATTAACCCAAGCAACAAAGACACCACCTAACAAAATAAACCACCTAACAAAAAGTACCACCCCCCCCCAATGAAGAAAACTTCAAAACATGGCTGAAAATACAAATAAAGTCTTGAACACATTGAAAAACATCCCTTTGGTTTGTTGTTGTTGTTGTTGTTAAGTGCCATTGAGTCTATTCCAATCCATAGCAACCCTGTATAGGGTTTCCAAGGAGCTGGTGAGCTTGAACCACTGACCTTGCAGTTCAAACGGCTTTGCAGTCTGGTGCATTAACCCACAGCACCACACCAGAACAGGACAAATCAACATCATAAATATATGTCCATTTCCCCAAGACAAAATATGAACAAACTATGAACAAGTTTGTTTGAAGTTGTACAATTGAGTCCCTAGTTCATAGATTTAAAAGATATCTGCAAAAATAGCTAGAAAAACTACATAGAAAGATGAACAATGAGGGGGTCCTAGCTTCCCTAACATTAAAACATACTATAAAGTCTCTATATTTCAAATCCACCACGCGTCTGTCAGTTTGTTGTACTATGGTGGTTTGCATGCTGCTATGATTCTGGAAACTATGCTACCAGTATTTCAAATACTAGAAAGGCCACCCATGATGGACAGTTTCATCAGAGATTCCACACTAAGACAGATTAGGAAGAAAGACTTGGAAATGTACTTCCAAAAATTAGTCAGTGAACCCTATAGGTTGGAACAGAATATTGTCTGAGTGGATTCAAATATGCCAATGACTATGAAGACAGCAAAGGACGGGGCAAGGTTTCGTTCTGTCGTGAGTTGGAGCTCACTGTGGTAGTAACTATGTAGTAGCAATGATAGTAACTAAAATAGTGTGGTGGTAGCATAGAAATCAATGGATCAAAGAAGAGAAGAGAGAATCCAAAATAAACCCAAATACATACGGACAGTTAGTGCTGTATTATGACTGTATCTTAACATGGCCAGTAAGAAAATGATGTTTTTGGACCCATACCTTATCCTACATACCAAAACAAACACAACTCCTCCCCACCCCACCCCACATCGGTGTCAAGTGGATTCCAACTTATAGCGCCCCTCTCCCCCCGTAAGACAGAGTAGAACTTCCCCATAAGATTTCCAAGACTGTAATCTTTACGGAAGCAGACCGCCACCATACACTAAATCATAAGACAAGTGACAGACTGACGATATTTGCAATTGATATCACACATGAGGTATTAATCCCCTGAATTTATAAAGGGGTTTTTAACCAAAGGAGGAAAAAGACAAGCATCTGGTAGAACACAGGGAAAAAGCCCAACAGAATGGAGGTTTGAACCCAACCATCAGCTCCCCGGCAATCTGCTCCGGTAAAGATTTCCCGCTGCCATGGAGTCAATTCCGATTCATAGGATAGAGTAGACTGAATCTTTGACTGAACAGGCAGCCTTATCTTTCTCCTGTGGAGAAACTGGTGGGTTTGAATCGCTGACCCCTGTGGCTGCAGCCCAAGCTAACCCACTGCACCACCATGGCTAAGATTACAACCTAAGAAACCCAAGAGGCAGTACTAATTTGTCACATGAGGTCACTATGAAGTGACTGAATGGCACCAAACAACTTAAGGCAACCTGAGAAAACAATCTTATATGATTTAGATAAGAATTTTTCCACGGCTGCACTTGAAACTTCAATATAAAAGGTCTCTAAGTTATGTGCCTCACTTTATTCCCAGCGCCAAGCAAAGTACCTGGGACAGAGGTTCTCCATGTTGTTGTTGTTAAGTGCCATTGAGTCAGTTCTGGCTCATGGTGACCCTGTATAGGTTTCCAAGAGCAGTTGGTGGGTTTATACTACTGCCCTTGCAGTCACTAGTCCAGTGCTTATACTACAGAGCCACACCAGGGCTCTAGATACTCCATAAATCTATAATAACAACAACCAATGCTTATAGAACTGTTCTACAAACTTTACACATGAACTCCCTTAGTCCACACGATACTCCTATGAGGTAGGCACTATTTTATGGGGAGTCCTGGTGTGGCCCTGTGGATGAATGCACTGGACTGCAAGGTCAGTTTGAACCACAAGTTTGGTGGTTCAAGCTCACCAGCCATTCCTCAGAGACCCTATACAGGGTTACTATGAGTCAGAAGCGATTCGACAAGCGCTTAACAACAGCAGAGATGTTAGGAGGCTTGTATAAGGTCATACAGATCGTAAATGATCAAGGCACTCTTCAGTTCAGACATTCTGGTTCCAGGGTCCATAAGCCAATTTGCTTTTTTAAAGTGCATAAATGAATGAGTGCAGCAATAGCCCCCTTTCTCAATTAGGCAATACTGTATAAAGCTCTGGACTCTCCAGACTGATGGACTTTAAAAGCCCCTTTGTATTACATCGCTGCTCAAAAGTCTTCAATGGTTCCCGATTGTCTACACAACAACAACAAAACAAATAACCCTGACTTGTAGTCCTGTCCTCCTCATTCAGTTTACATAATCTGGACGAGACCTATTCTTCTCAATTTATTGCAAACCCTTCCAGCAATAGTTTCCAGAAAGCACACCGTGCTCATTCCCGCCTCTGGACCTTTGAAGATGCTGTTCTCACCTAGACATCCTTTGATGCTGTCTCCATGCACATCCCTGTGGGTTTCCACAGAGACTTCCAGATCTCAATGCATTCAGGTTACCTGTCCTCTGAGTACTTCCCGCATGGGTGTAGGTGTTTTCAGTCCTCGTGAGTGTTTGTGTGTGTGCGTGTGCACAGACTTTGAGTTCAGTGAGGACAGAGAAGGAATCTCATACCTCTTTAATTTCTTCCATCCGTATTATGAGTATAGTAGTTTTTGTTGTTGTTTTGTTTTGCTTCCCAGGCCCTGTGACTCATTCCCTCAAGGAGTATGGTTATGACCAAGAAGTTTTCATAATTTGGCCCTTTATCTCTGGTAGCGTAGTGGTTACGAATCGGGCTGCGAACCGGAAGGTCAGCAGTTCGAAACTACCAGCTGCTCCGCGGGAGAAAGATGAGGCGATCTGCTCCCGTAAAGATTTACAGCCTCGGAAACCCTGTTCAGGGTCGCTATGGGTCGAAACCGACTCGACGGCACTTAACAACAACATGCTATGTTGTATTTGTGGATATATTTGTGGCACATGTAAATACACATGTAAAAATATTCTGTCAAGCCTACATATAAATATTCATGGACATAGCCCCGTTCTCCTTCCCACACCTGTCCAGCATCCACTCATAGTTTTATAAATGAATCTCCTGGGATTTCAGCTCCCCATTTCCCTCACAGAAACCCTTACCCTCTGCCTACACCGAAGTTTTATGCAGTGTTTGGAAGGAATGGGGGCAGAGGAGAAGACAGCACATCTCTTTCATGTGTTCTTTATAGGCTCATTGTTACACATCTTCTACTTGAGGGCAGGCCCCATACTATTGTGCTTAAGAATAGCATTGACTCCAGACTAGTCAGCCTATGTCTGAATCTCAGCACTGCCTTCGATTAGCTATGTGACCTTTGGCAAATCACTTAATCTCTTTGAGCCTCTGTTTATTCATCAGTAAATTGTAGTGATGATGTTAATAGTCCCTACCTCATAGGTTCATTATTTCCTGATGAAAAATGTGTTAGGATTTATCAGATTCTAAGACCTGGGCAAGGAGTCCTGGTGGCCCAGCGATTAAGCACTTGACTGCTAATAGAAAGGTCAGTAGTTGGAACCTCCCCAGTGCCTCTGAGGGAGAACGGTCTGGTAGTCTTCTTCCTTAAAGATCACAGCCTAGGAAACCTTATGGGGCAGTTTTACCCTGCTACATGGGGTCATTATGAGTTGCACTCGACTCAGTGGCATGCAGCAACAAGACCAGGGCAACAATGAGATGCTTGTCAAAATGTCCCATGTTTCTTGTTTTAGATTACAGATACTTGAAGGCAGGTGCCTCAGGGCCATTTCCTCCTGCTCTATGACAGGAACTTCCCATACAACAAAGCTGTGTTCTGCTAGTGGCCCCTGTGTGACCCCACCGCCCTCGCCCTGATGGCGTACTTGCCTCATGCCAGCAGCTGTACATGATCTGGTAGACAGTGTCGGATGCCAGTTGGGGCCTGTAGAGCCGGTAGCCCTGGGAGACCTTCACAACCACCTGGGAGTTGTCATACAAGTCATAAGGCTGCTTCCCCAGGCTGAACACCTCCCACATCAGGACCCCTGCACCGTGCCGAGACAAGAAAGAAAGCCAACGTTAGAAGGTACGGGCTTAAGGAATGCATTTTCCACAGCGGTAAGGAAGGTGACAGGTCAGAGAGAGGGCTTCATGGGAGATGAGTCTTCAGTAAAAAGGGCAGGACATGCAGGTGGGTCTGTGTCATCACTTTTGGAGCCCCAAGGTCTCTGTCCCATTTCCTGTGCCTTAGAAGTCTGTCTGTGCTGAGTTTGAAAAAGCAAAGGCAGCCATAGAGACAGTGACTTGATCTGCCTCAGGGAGATGGCTCGGGTCTCCTTCAATTTCATAGTAAGAGCTACATGTCCTACATTCAATGCTTAATGCTGATAGATGGAAGTCCCGCCCTTTCCTCCTCTCTCCATTGGTGGTTGCAGACAACAATTTTACTGCATGATGAAATGACCACTCACTGGGGATTTAAAGATAAAACCATTGGCAACATTCATCTATCATCCCTTTTATCACATGGTAATTCATAAACTTTTGTTGGTTAGGTGTCCTTTGGAGAAACAGATAAAAGCCCTCCCTCAGGACAGTGAACAGCCACAAAGAATATTTTATTTCAGTGGCAGGATGTTCACAGTCCCCCAAAGTTGATTCAGACATCTCAGTTGAAGTCCAGGTGAAGAAGCAGAATTCTGGCTATAGTGATCCACAGAGACATTTGGGGCTAATCAGATGTGTCCCTCAAAGCCTAGTTCTGCCACTTATATGCTGGGCAAGTTTCTTAACCCCTCTCAGCCTCATTCACCACTCATCTATCCATTTGTTGTACTGTGGTGACTTGTGTGTTGTTGTGATGCTGAAAACTATGCCACCAGTATTTTAAATACCAGCAGGGTCACTGATGATGCACAGGTTTTAACTGACCTTCCAGACTAAGACAGACTAGGAAGATGGAAAGGTGGACTATTTCTGAACGTTTAACCACTGAAAACCTTATGAATAGCAGAGGAACATTTTCACATATAGTGCCAGAAGATGAGCTCCTCAGGTTTGAAAGCACATAAGAAGAAATGAGGAAGTAAAAGAACTGAACAGAAAAGTTCTAAGGACAGCTCAAGAAGAAAAAATCAAATATTATATTGAAACATACAAAGATATGGAGTTAGAAAACCAAAAGAGAAGAATGTGCTCAGCATTTCTCAATCTGAATGAACTAAAGGAAAAATTCCGTCCTCCAGTTGCAATATTGAAGGATTCTGTAGGTAAAATATTGAATGATGCAGGAAATATGTAAAGAAGCTAGAACAAATACACAGTCACTCTATCAAAAAGAATAGGCTGATTCTCAAGAGGCAACATATGGTCAAGAGTTGATGGTATTGAAGGGAGAAGTCCAAGATGCACTGAAGGCATTAGTGAAAACCAAGGTTCCAGTAATTTATGGAATATTGAATATTGAAGTATTGAAATGTTTCCTCAAGCTGATGCAGTACAGGAGGGGCTCACTCACTTACTCATCTTTGCCAAGAAATCTGGAAGACAGTTATCTGGCCAAATGGTTGGAAGAGATCCATATAGTCATCAAATAATATCATTAGCATCACATGCAAGTAAAATTTTGTTGATGATAGTTCAAAAGGGAGCTACCAGAAATTCAAGCCAGAATGAGGAGAGGACATGGAATGAGGAATATCATTATTGATATCAGATGGATCTCGGCTAAAAGCAGAAAATACCAGAAAGATGTTTACTAGTGTTTTATTGGATACTGTAAACATGGATTGTTGTTGTTGTTAAGTGCCGTGGAGTCGGTCCCGACTCATAGTGAGCCTGCACAGGGTTTCCGAGGCTGTAAATCTTTAAGGGAGCAGAATGCCTCATCTTTCTCCCACAGAACTGCTGGTAGTTTCGAACTGCTGACCTTGAGGTTGGCAGCCCGACTCGTAACTACTATGCTATAGGAGACCTTTTTCTGCCAAAATTTATAACATCATTAGTGGACCATACAAAATTATTAACTTAAAAGTTAGTCGGCTATATTTGACCAAACATTTAATTTACTCACCCCTGGTTGGTTTAAACTGCAAGATTGATGGTTCAAACTCACCAGCTGCTCCTTGGAAACCCTATACAGAGTCACTTTGGGTTAATACTGACTCAATAGCACCTAACAACAACAACAATGTGATGGCTGGAACTTCAGTTGCCTTGGCAGGGTTAAGCCAAATGATTTTGCAGGCCTTATGTGGCCCTTGGTCTTTATGTTCCCACCCCTGATGTAAAGGCATTCAATAGTGTGGATCATAACAAAATATGGATAACATTGCAAAGAATGGGTATTCCAGAGCATAAGGAATCTGTACATAGACAAAGAGGCAGTCATTAAAACAGAACAAGGGGATACTGAATGGTTTAAAATCAGGGAAGGTGTGAGCTAGGGTTGTATCCTTTCACCATACTTATTCAATATGTATGTTGAACAAATAATCTGAGTAACTGGATTATATGGAGGAGGCCGTGGCATCTAAAATTAAGGATGACTCATTAACAACCTATAATATGCAGATGACACAACCTTGTTTCTGGAAGTTAAGAAGATCTGAAATACTTACTGATGACGATCAAAGAATACAGTGTTCTCAGTACAGATTGCACCTTAATGCAAGAAAACAAAAATCCGCACAACGGGACCAATAAATAACATTATGATAAATGGAGAAGTTTATCAAAGGCTTCATTTTGCTTGGATTAACCATCAACACTCATGGAAGCAGCAGTTAAGAAATCAACTGATGTGTTGCACTAGGTAAATCTGCTGCACAAGACCACTTTAAAGTGTTGAAGAGCAAACATGTCAGTTTGAGGACTAAGGTGTGCCTGACCCAAGCCATGGTATTTTCAGTCACCTCATATGCATGTGGAAGACCAGAGAAGAATCAATGCATTTGAATTTTGGTGTTGGAGAAGAATATTGAAAGTACCATTGACTGTCAGACCAACAAACAAATCTGTCTTAGAAGCAGTACAGCCAAAATGCTCCTTAGATGTTGTTAGGAGGGACCAGCCCCTGGAGAAGTACATCATGCTTGGTTAAATCAGCAAAAAGAAAACCCCCAACAAGATGGATTGACACAATGGCAGTAACAATGGACTCACACATAACAATTGTGGGAATGGCATGGGACTGGGAAGTGCTTTGTTCTGTTGTGCATTGGGTCGCTATGAGTCAGAACCAACTGGACAGCACCTAACAACAGCAACAACTTAGCCTCAGGTTCCCTATCCAAAGAAACACTAGGAATATTTGCATCGCATGGAGTTGCTATGGGGTTTAAAGAGTATAAAACACAGGCTGTTGTTTTTATGTGCTGTCAGGTCGGTTCTGACCCTAAAGGCCATAGCACCCCTATAGGACAGAGTAGAAGTACCCATGATCTTTTCAGGAAGAGATTGCCAAGTCTTTTCTCTCTTGGAGAAGTTCGTGGATTCAAACCACCAACCCTTTGTGCATAACCATTGTGCTACCAAGGCTCCTTATAAATCACATGGAGCACTCAAGAGGGAGCCAGGACATTTTACGTGCTTGCTAAATAGTGGCCAATTGCACTGCTGTCCTGGGCCAGGACAGAGAATGTCAACAGTCAGCCAGTCTCAAAATTTTGGCAAACTGAAAATCCATAAAAAGGAAGCAAATTATTTAAGAACCATGACTGGGCTACAAACTTTAAATTTTCTTTGACTTCTAGGGCTATAGATTTTACGTAAATTGTTTACAATAAAGCAATTCTTATGGATTGTGTGTGTGTGCATTTAACAAACATTCTCTTTGGAAGGCACACACCTGTTTCAAGGATGTTATAAGGTTGCTAGGGGGGTGCTAATGGTTTGTATTTGGGTAGACCCCAGAATGTTGGTGGTTCAAACCCACTCAGCAGCGCCTCGGAAGAAATGAAGCTGGTGATCTGCTTCTATAGTAAAGGTTAGATTCAAGAAAATCCTATGGAGCAATTCTACTCTGTAACATATGGGGTTTCCTAAGTCACAAATCAACAGCAAAAACATAACAACAAGGAGCATTGCTCAAAATACCTGTGAGGCTCCTCTTTGGGAGTTGCTTTCTGAAGCCCAGGTTCATTCTGCATATCCTCATTAGAAAGACAGTTTTAAAGGATGGATTGAATTTTTAAAAACAACCAGAAAACATTAGGAGCCGTGTTCTCGTGCCTAAGGTGAGTGATCTAGTTGTGTACTGTGATATTCCTGCCTATGAAGTAAGGATACTGATGCTTTTTTTTTTTAATTACATATTGATAGAAGGAGATTGGAACTAGTTTTGACAACCAGGTACAAAAACTAATCAGCACAAAATGACGTCAAGTATTTATCAAAATACCATCTTGGGTTTTTTCTTTTCTTGTTCTGTGCACATTGGGAATTCTTTTTTTTTTTTTTTTTAACATGAATAACATTACTTTTACAAAAGGAATTATATTTTTTTAAATTGTATTTTTTAAAGATAGTGTCATATATAAAAATCAATGACAAAAATGCTCCTTTTCTCACGTGGTCTTTATAGGTGTCAATCAACAGTCAAATGATGCTATGGACTAAGACAGGCAAGAAATAAATTTCAGTCAGATGTAATATATTTCATACCTTTCTGATACTTTAGATTATTTATAATGGGACACTGTGACAATGATTTAAAACAGGGTTGGCATTCCTCACAGGGAAAAAAGTATCAAAATCTAGAGTCAAAATTTTAAAATGGTTTCTGCTTGCTAACTAACTTTAATACATTTTAATGCAGATATTTTATTAAAACAGGAGTCAGCAAGCTTTTCTTGCAAAGGGTTACATACAGCAGTATGTATTTTGGACTTTGGGGGCCAGACAACTTCTGTGGCAACTTCACATCTCTGCTGTTGTGACATAAAAACAGCCATGGACAATTGGTAAATAAATGAGTGTCATTGTATGCCAATAAAATTTTGTTTACAAAAACAGCCACCAGATTTGGTCTTCGGGCCATGGTTTGCTGGCTATTGACCAGATATACATTTTAATAAGGGGAGTCATTGAAACCAGGCATGGACCAACAAAAGCACCAACTCATGTTTGGTGTTTCTACCAGAGATGCCAAAAGACTTGGTCAATTCAAGAGGGAATGGTGGTCATGGCTGTCCTTATGCAGAAAAGTCAGTGGCTTCATTTTAAACTCTTCCACATTTTGAATTTCATGCTGGCTCTGCTTTAGTTTCCAATGATTCCTTTTAAGATCTTTAACAGAAAAGCTTGACTCCCTTAAATTTTCTGAGAAGGGGTTAGCAGGATGGACATTACTCAGTGAAGAGTAGCCATCCTCACACCCAGCCTATGAAGGGAACTTGCATGTTTCAGATCATCTGTGTGATTTTGTAAGTTCTTAAGGACCTTTTAAAAATGGATGTTGCTACTCTTGTGGCTTCCTGTTGTGGAAACCAGTTTGTGAAACAGCTCTGTGTGGCCACACACTTACCAAATGCCCAGACATCAGACTTGCTGCTGTATTTAAAGTAGTGAAACACTTCTGGGGCCGACCACTTGACCGGAAACTTTGTTCCTACTGAACTGACATACTGGTCATCAAGAACATACCTGTGGAGGAAACATAGACACAGGTCTTAAATCACATGGCAGAGCAAATGGCAGCAGCACTGGCTGATGGAAGTCATGGAGCCATCGGCGCCTCTGCCAAATAGTTCCTTTTAAGGTGTGAGCTTAGCTAGAGGCTGCTGGTGGCGTGAAAGTGTTTTTAAAATAATATTTAACTTTGAAAAGAGCAAATCTGGAATGCAAAGAAATTGGTGGCTATAGAAGAACACGAAGATGTTCTTTTTTTCTCCTTCTTTTTATAAATAAAGAGTCTTTGGGTGATGCAAATGGTTAATGCTAAAACTCTTTACGGGAGCAGAAAGCCTCATCTTTCTCCCACCAAGCTGCTAGTGGATTTGAACTGCCAATCTTGTAGTTAGCAGTCCAGTGCTTCTCCCACAGCACCACCAGGACCCCTTCTCTGTAAGATCACACCCATTAAAACCGCTTTGGAGCTCACTTCTATTCTGACACACAATGGAGTTTCTAAGAGTTGAAGTCCACTCAACAACAACTGGTTAATTTAAACAAAATTGGGTTTCTGTTGGTTTGAGATCTTTTATTTTTTTGTTTAATGGCGTATCGTGAGCATTTTCCCATGTGGTTAAATTTTCTTCCCCAGCATTATGTTTAATGACTTAATAGCATTCATTCTTATAAAGCAACCATTTGTTTAACCATGTAAGCTACTTCTAATCTTCTGCTGTTATAATGACAAATAATAAATCGGGGCTTCAAACCAGTTAAAAGCATTTCACTAATTGCCCTGGTAAACAAGGACCAAGTACTCATTACATATCAACCAAATCTGTTACCCCTTGTACTTGACCTGAATAGGAAACAAACAAGGAGTTTTTGTGGCACTGTAGGATAAGCACTGGACTGCTAGCCACGAGATTGGCAGTTCAAATCTCTCAGCTGTTCCATGGGAGAAAGATAAAGCTGTCTGTTCCCATAAAGACCTACAATCTCAGAAACCTTGTATTGGGCTGCTATGCATTGGAATCTGCTTGACAGCAGCAGGTTTTGTTTCAGGTGTGCCCCGCTAAATAGTGCTGCTTTGAATGTGTATTGCTCTCCATCGTCCGGCTAATAATGCAAATCCTGCATCAGGCTCCTGAAACTTTCAGGAGGAAGGACTACGGCAGGATTTTTGGAGAGCAACATTATTAGCAGGACTCTGGAGAACAACACACATTCAAAGCAGCCCGGTTGACCTCCATCTTTGGGTCACCATCTTTGAGCAGGACACAGCTGTTTGTCTCCTACTCAAGTTGGAAACACACAATGGGCAACAGACTTGGTTGCTATGCAACATGTACAGGGCCCTTGTTTATGATGGCCATTACTGAATTGTTTTAAACTGGCTCACATCCCTGGAACAAATGCATCCCATGGAAATATTATTGTTGTTGTTAAGTGCTGTTGAGTCTGTTCTGACTCACAGAGACCCTGTATAGGGTTTGAACCTCTTGGTTCAAACCAACCTGGCAGTCCAGTGCCTATCCTACAGTGCCATATTAAGACCATAAAAACATATATATATTCAAGGCTATTCAGGCATCCTTGTCTGTTGTTGTTGTTGTTTAGTGCTGTCGAGTCGGTTCTGACTCATAGCAACTCTGTATAGGGTCTCTGATGATGCAAATCTTTGCAGGAGCAGAAAGCCTCATCTTTCTCCTGCAGAGAAGTTAAGTTGGCTTATCCTCCAGAGTCACCACGTTCCTATCCTTGTTCGTAATAGTGATAAAATAGAAGCAATTTAATATTTATATGTTGAAGAGTACGTAGACATATTATTATTATTTGTTGTTGTTGTTAAGTGCTGTCGAGTCGACTCCAACCACAGTGACGCCGTATAGGGTTTCTGAGGCTTTTAAATTATTATGGGAGCAGAAATCCTCATCTTTCTCCTGCAGAGTGGCTGGTGGGCTGGAACCATGGACCTTGTGGTTTGCAGTCCAGTGCTTATCCTATGGAGCCACCACACTGCCCAAATATGTTGTCAAGTACCGTCGAGTCAGTTCCGACTCACGGTAACTCTGTATAGGGTTTCTGAGAAGCACCTGATGGATTTGAACAGCCGACCTTGCGGTTCAAACCGACTTTGCAGTCCAACGCTTATCCTACAACGCCACACCAGGACTCCAAACATCAATAAAATAGGATACAATATCGCCATTAAAAAAGGACAGCTTTATATGTAGCCAAGAGCCCAGGATGGAGCTGTAGGATAAGTTAACCACAAGGTTGGCAGTTCAAACCCACCAGTTGTCCTAGGAAACCCTATACACAGTTGCTATGAGTTGGAACCAACTCAACAGCATACAACAATAGCCACATATGTACCTAAATAGAAACAGATCCATAGTAAACAGTGTTATGCAAAAGCAAGCATACAGAATGTGAGGTTGTTTTTTTCATTTTTGTGGAAGCAAACAGTAAATGTACATATTTATGTATGTGATTGGGTATAATTAGGAATGCAGCCTGAAAGAAGACCCACCAATGTTACTCCCACTGTGGGATACTGCACTGGACCACAAGGTCGGTTTGAACTGAAAGGTCAGTGGTTCAAATTCACCAGCTACTCCTTGGAAACCTCATACAGGGTCGCTGTGAGTTGGAATTGACTTGATGGCACTTAACAACAATTTCCAGTGCTGGATGGAGATGAGGGCAGGACGGATTTTACTTCTTTTACTTTATACACTGATACTTGTCTCTCTTACAATAAGCACTTATTATTGCACTTATTATTTATATAGTAAATAGGATGGAAGAATCATTTATTTGCACCCCCTACATCTTAGTGAATGTCCTGGTATGGGGCTGTGAGCTAATGTGCTGGACTGCAAAGTCAGTTTGAACCGCAAGGTTGGCAGTACAAGCTCACCAGCCACTCCTTGGAAACCATATATGTTGTTGTTGTTGTTATGTGCCGTGGAGTCGGTTTGGACTCACAGCGACCCTGTACAGGGTATGGGTCAGAACCAACTCGATAGCACTTAACAACAACAACACACCCTAATGGCACCGTGGTGGTTAAGCTCTTGGTTGCTAATCAAAAGATCAGCACCTTGAACCCACCAGCAGCTCCAAGAGAGAACGTCATGGCAATCTGCTTGTGTAAAGATTGAAGCCTCGGAAACCCTATGGGGTAGCTGTACTCTGTCCTATGGGGTCCCTCTGACACAGGCTGTACTCAATGGCAATGGACTTGGTTGTTGGACACACGAACAAAAGGAGCTCTCCCCATCCAGACAAGCAGTGACACCTAAGATGGAGGCAAACATGAGGACAGGGAGAGAGGGAGCAGCTGAGGACTCCAGATTCATGGAAGGAGAAGGACTGAGTGCTGGTGGCCAGGAGGCAGGCTTACAGAATGTGCCCTTTGGTTGTTTAAATGATTATATATTCCTGAGTGTTTTTGAGTATATCCCCCTCATAATCATTGCAATGAAATGATGAGTGTAAAACTGATGCTCTCCCATGTAAACTACCACTCAATACACAATAAAATCTTAAAAAAAAAAAAAAAAGAATTA
>NW_006408536.1:20890908-20891625 GCF_000296735.1 Chrysochloris asiatica
AAAAAAAATAGGAAAATGAAAAGTCAGGAAGTCAAAAATGTAAATTTATGGGAAAACTTACACACAGTAATGTGTTAGCGCTGCTAAGTATCAAGTGAAATCCCAGGTTCCAGAGCTTGAAGACTAAGGGTCCAGCATGTGGCCTCTAGCATCCTTGACCCAAAGCAAGACTTGTGCCTCCCTGTCCCCAGGCTACAGAGAACTAGACAGCATGTCCCCTGGCTGCTGCAGTAATAGCCACTCTCCCTGCTTTGAGAGCAAAGGTAGCATCTGCTTCCTTGTCCTGGGTGTTTCTCCCACTTGTAAGGAGCTCTGAGCAGCTTGTTCTCTCAAGCTCAGGAGAGCCAAACATTTGGATTGTCAAGTAGGAGACTCTGTAGTGATTGGAGGGACAGAAGGCAGCACACAGCTAAAGCAGCACCTTAGGAATTTCCCAATATCCCAACAATGAAGTGACAAAATAACCAGCGGGTGTCTTACAACCCCCATGGTCTGTATACTTGGTTAAGGAGCATATCCTACTATGGAATTGTGGAGAAGACTTGAAAATGGGTCTTCCTGCAGTCTTTCATGGTCGTGCTTATTAAATATAGTACTGGGCATTGTCAACTCTTTAGCTCTCTTTTTGAACTATGCCCCCCACCCCACGCTCTCTATGCCTGTGGTTAGGAGTCTTGGTGTGGCACCATGGAATAAAGCAATGGACCGCAAGGTCAG
>NW_006408536.1:20893285-20911310 GCF_000296735.1 Chrysochloris asiatica
TACCTCTTGAAATAGTTGAACATTAACCATTTCCTTTTGGTACAATGACTCTGTGTATTCCTTCCTTCTTCTCTTGATGCATTCTGCATCACTCAATAATTTGCTCAGAGAATCTTTCAATAACGAAAGTCAAGGCTTGGATTTTTTCTTCAGTTTCTCCAGCTTGAGAAATGCTGAGCATGTTCTTCCTTTTTGGTTTTGTGGCTCCAAATCTTTGCATATTTTATTATAGTATTTGGCTTTATCTTCTTGAGCTGATCTTTGAAATTTTCTGTTCAGCTCTTGGACCTCCTCAATTCTTCCATTTGCTTTAGCATCTCTACGCTGGAGAGCAAGTTTTAGAGTCTCTTCTGACCTTTTCTATTCAATTAGAAGACATTCTCCTCTAATTGAATAGAAAAGGTAATTTGCATGTCTTCGTTTCCTATATGAAAGCATGACAAATAGCTCTGAGGCTTAAACAGTGTGAGAATTCAAACTAAAGAAATGAAAGACTTTGTAAAACTGTGATGGAATCCAACTCAATTCTCCAAATCATAGCATGGTTGTAGGCTTGTCCACCAAGAGAATCTGAATCTTCTCTTGGCTTACTTGGTTAAACAGAAAATTTAGTGAGGTGTTAACACTTTCTTAGCATTAATGTTCTGCCCATTTGAAGACAAAATCCAGAAAGATCTACAAGAGCCTTAATTGAGTTAAATATGTATGGTTTATGTTGTTGTTAGGTGCCATGTTGAGTCAATTTCAACTCATAGCCACCCTCATGTGACAGGTATTTCTGCTTACAAAGCTGCTGGATGGGCTCGAACTGCCAACCATAGCCATTGCACCACCAGGACTCCTTGTATAATGTATATAGTAACGACACACTATGATATATATCAATTGTAATATATTAGAACCATATTGTCATTTATCACTATAGTACAAAGGGGCTTCAAAAAGATCGTGGAAAATTCCATTATTTTAAATTCCATTGTTTCACAAACTTTTTAAAGTCCCCTTGTGTCTATGTATCTAAATAATATAACTGTGGCCTATGTGTTTAAGGAGTCCTGGTGTGGCGCTGTGGGTTAATGCACCAGACTGCAAAGCCATTTGAACTGCAAGGTTAGCGGTTCAAGCTTACCAGAACCTCCTCGTAAACCCTACACAGGGTCACTATTGGTCGGAACCAACTCGACAGCACTTCACAACAACAATTTACAAGTGTAAGGAACCATGGTAGTGCAATGATTAAGCACATGACTGCTAATGGAAAGGTCGTTAGTTGGAAATGACCCAGGAGTTCTGCAAGAGAAAAGATTTGGCAATCTGTAAAGAATACAGCCTAGGGAGTCCTGTGGGGGCAGTTCTACTCCGTCCTGTTAGGGTCGCTATGAGTGGGAATCAACTCTATGGCATTCAACAACAACATTCAGAAGGTTAGAAAATACTCAACAGAATGTTGCTAGAACTAAAAAGGGCTTTAGATAACTTCTGAAGAACAAGACTTCGCTTATAGGTGGATAAATGAGTTGGAGCATGCCTCACACAGGAAATCAGAGATAGTAGATCTGGCTTACCTTGTCATCCCAAAATCAGATACTTTCACAGACAGATCACTGTCCACCAAGCAGTTCCGGGCAGCCTGTGGAGGAAAACCAAAACCACTCAATATTAAAAGTGCCCACAAATTGCCTGACTTCAGAATCAGATCTTTCTCTCTCTTTTGCAGAATGCTCTGCAAAATCTGATTGTCGATCACAACCCACATGCTCTAAAGTTGTCTGGGTTTCCTTTGCAATTTTAAATTTTTCAAAATGGAATTGTACTCCCAGAAATACATCCTTGCACCTACACATCCATCCTTGTTCAATAACATGAAAGGTGTTCCATATCAAACGTGGAGCCTCGGTCTAATCAATGAGAAAGAAGGAAGCATTTCAAAGGGTTGGCTCTCCACCACTAGGGTGCTGCACGGTAACAGATGCCCCAAGAAAGGTGAGGCCCAGCCATTGATCATTTCTTGTGAGCTGTTGCTTTGGAGACATATATTTAATGCCAGGAAGTTTTGCAATTCACGGATCTCTCATGCATGGCATGTTTGCTGTTCAGCACAAGAAACTCTCTAAATAGAAGTTCCAGTGATCACCAATCAGAACACTCCCCCCTTCCACCCTGACCCAGAGACACAAATTGCATTTCCTCCCAGTTTTTGTATTTTCTGCAGTTGTGTCAAATGACTATGTTAGCGTTAAGCCTGGACTTACTGGAGCCAAGAAACACTCAATTAACAAGTCTTTTCATCTCGTCTCCCTCATTACCACAACATAGCCACAGAGATTTCAGTGATTCTTTTACTCTTTCTGTTCTTTGATTTTCAGGACTTCATGAATTTTATTTTTAAATTAGGATTTTTATTACAAAAGTGTCATGTGCTTAAGCAAGTCACAAGTGATCAAAGTAAAAGTGAAGGTGTCCCCCTCCTAATGGCCCCAATCCTTGGAAGCTGGAATCCTGTACTACTTTCTTTTCTTTCTTCAGGCTTCCAAGGGTGCTGCTTACCAAGTCTCGGTGTATAAACTGGTGACTCTCCAAGAAGGCCATGCCTTCACACACATCATAGCACATTTCTAAGAGCTGGGAGGGCTCAAGTCCTTTGCCGTGGCTCTTCAGGTAATTAAGCAAGCAGCCGTTGGTTATATATTCAGTCACTATGTATATGGGATATTTCTTCGAGCATACTCCGTAGAACTTAACCAGCTTGGGATGACTGAGTTTCCTGGAAGCAACAGATTTTCAAAGGTCAGTACTGAATTTTCAACACCCTGTTTTCCAAATGTTCTAAATAATCATCACTCTTTTTTGTTTGTTTGTTTGTTTGTTTGTTTTGATTTCCCCCTTCTACTTGCACAGAGAAAGAGAGGAGAAAAATCCAGGAGTGGAAACTCAGCCTTTGTTATGGAAAGGCCATCCTGAGTGATCGAAATGGCTTGCACTTGACCTTTTTGGTTGGCAGTTTGAACTCACCCAGAGGTACCATGGGAAAAAGGTCTGGCAACCTGCTTCCCAAAGGTGGCAACTTTGAAAACCCTGTGGAGCAGTTCTACCCTGAAACACATGGGGTGCCTTGAGTCAGAATCGACTCAATGACAACTAGTTTGGTTTTCAGTGGCAACAAGACGTTTTGATGTTACAGCAGGATGTTGAGGGTATTCCACGAGCCTAAGGAAGTTTCTGCTAAATTGTTCTGTCCAGCTGCTTTGCTGGGCCCCATTTATCCCTATCTAACTGTGCCCCTGCCCAGAGGCCAAGGAGGTCTCAGAGTCCACACATCACTTTTTGGACTACCCTTGGAGTACCAGAAGTCTGGGGATCCCCACCCACATAGCCCAGAGGACTCTCCGGGACCTGCAAAGTCTCTTCTCTGGGGTCCATTCGCCCAAGGGTGGAGCACACCACTGGGGGTGTGCTCATCCCCACCCAAGATAGCTGTCTGTGGAGGGCATGGAAGAGGTTTGACTGTGGTGTCCCAATGCAAGTGTGGACACCAGCTAGACCAGGGGTCTGGGGCCCAGAGACTGGGTTCCCTAAAGAGTCCAATAAGGCATTTCAGATCGGTATGAAGATAGATTTTTCAAAGTAGCTGCATAGAACTGATTTTATTAAATAGTTTTCTATCTGGATTTATAATGTCTAAATCTCAGTTTCTGTGATATGTGGACTCTTGCTCCAGTCCTTGCAAATGGTAGGGATTGGCCTGTTAGTGTTAATTCCTTCCCATTAAAACAAGCAAACACACGAACCAAATCTGTTGCCACTGGGTCAATCCCAACTCACAGCGACCCCATGTGTTAAAGAGAGCTAGCTGTGTTCCATAGAGTTTTCTTGGCTGTAGTCTGCACAGAAGCAGATCAGAAGGCCTATCTTCCTTGGTGCCACTGAGTGGGCTTGAACTGCCAACCTTTTGGTTAGCAGTAGAATGCAAACCATTTGTGCTACACAGGAGTAATGCCCACTCCTCACGAGAGCTAAGCTCGTGCTCCCTAGAAGAACCTTACATCATGGTCTGGGCCTCCTGGAAGAATTCATCTTCTGACATAGAGCCTTCCTTGATCATCTTGACAGCGATATCATACTTCTCCTTCCATTTGCCCAGCTGGACCACTCCAAACTGACCACTTCCCAGTTCCTTCAACAGGGTGATCTCTTCTCTCTTCAGTTCCCAGATTCCTAGTAAGGCAAGGCAGATGCTCTTTAGGACATGAACAGTAGGCTTTGGAGCTAAAGTCTCCAGAGATAATATGCTCAGCATCAAGACTTTGCTTGATAAGGTTTTTTAAGTTAATGAATTAAAAATCAACACCCATCGGTGATGTGGTCCATGACCTACAAGACCATTCCACTGAGTTGAATCTGACTTATAGCGACCCTACAGCACAGAGTAGAACTGCCCCATAGGATTTCTAAGGCTTTCATCTTTACAGACTGCCACATGATTCTCCCTCAGAGCTGCTGGTGGGTTCAAACTGCTGACCTTTTGATGATCGGCCCGACATTTTACCCACTGTGTCCTTACTATTGTAGGATATCATTTCATTACATTTCCTTGAACACACACTGTTGAAAGCTGGCTCCCTAACCGACTAGGTTACTGAACCCAGGAAGAAGAAAGGGAAAGGAGGTGAAAGTCAGACCAATAAGAGGGAGGATTTGACAATAGTTTCTGTAGTGTTGGAGAGATTACAAATTTGGGGCAGAATTTTTTAGAGAAAATAAGCAAATGAAGAGCTGACGCCCAGCCTGACACAATTTGAACAGAAACCTCCTTCCCTTTTTCAATACATTGACCTCATTTTTTTTTTTCAACCAGAAAAACGGTGGGAAATGGAATTTAAGAGCCAAAATGTGTGTCCATACCACTTCCCAGGGATGCAGAGACGGGGACCTTGTTGGCCTTGGTTGACACAGGATGGCGGAGCCTGGTGATCATGCCTGCAATGGAATAAATATCATCTAATGGTATTTTCAATAACTTCATATGCATACGAAAGCTGGACAGTGAATAAGGAAGACCGTAGAAGAATTGATGCTTTTGAGTTATGGTGTTGGAGGAAATATTGAAAGTGCCATGGGCTGCCAAAAGAACCAATAGATCTGTGTTGGAAGAAGTGCAGCCAGAGTTCTCCTTGGAGGCCAAGATGGCCAAACTTCGTATCTCATACATCGAAAATAATTGTCAGGAGGGACCAGTCACTGGAGAAGGATATCATGTTTGGTAAGGTGGAGGGTCAGAGAAAAAGAGGAAGACCCCCAACAACATGGACTGGCCAAGTGGCAGCATCGATGGACTCAAGCATGGCAACAGTAGTGAGGCTGGCCCAGAATCAGGCAGTGTTTCGTTCTGCTGTGCAGAAGGTCACTATGAGTCGGTACCAACTCGATGGCACCTAACAACAACAACAACTTGCACTTTGGACATGTTATCAGGAGGGACCAATCCCTGGAGAAGGACATCATGCCTGGAAAAGTGGAGTGTCAGCGGAAAAAACAGGAAGACCATCCCCTTCCCCAACAACAATGGGCTCAAACATAACAGCAATCGTGAAGATAGCACAGGACCCAGCAGTGTTTCTGTTGGGCAGAGGGTTGCTATGAGCTGGAACTGATTGGATGTCACCTAGCAACAACAACATCCCATTCCATCACTTTATACCCATGCTTAAGCTCTCCCCAGACTAGCTGAAAAATGAAAGAGAGCACAACATTATGATGGAGAGCAAGGGCACATTCTGACCATATTCATCCCATTGTTGTATTCATTTGGGTACACACAAATTAACTTGGGTAAAAAAAGAAAAAAAGAAAAAAGGCCTGAATTGACAAATGAGCTCAATGTCAAGCAAATTTTAAAGAGTAAAACAATCTTAAGTGATTAAAATGGGGGGAAATCAGACACTTGATGGACTCTTTTATTTCTGAAAATTTGAAAATTTGTATTTTACTTTCTTTCTAGTCTATTTCAATATGTATTTCCAGTTGCCATCAACCAATCCTGACTGCTGGCGACCCCCCATGTGTCAGAGTAGAACTCCATAGGGTTTTCAATGGCTGATTTTTTCAGAAGTAGATTGACAAGCCTTTCTTCCAATAAATATATATACATGTACATTTAATTGCAGGAATATACTTGCATAGCAAAACATTCCAGCACTACGTTGTTGGTTTTGGTATTAAGTGCCCTCGAATCAGTTCCGACTCTATAGTGACCCTGTATGGGGTTTCCAAGGAGCAGCTGGTGGATTTAAATCACTGACCAACCTTGCAGTTCAAACTGACATTGCAATCAAGTGCTTATCCTGCAGCACCAGTACCATAGACTATTACAATATGAAAAAGAAACAATTTGAATTTTAAAAAATTGAACTGACTAGTTAATCCCACAAAATGGTCAAGTCATTTTAATTGTGTACTTTGAGTTATGGTAAAGCTGAGCTGAAATAATCATAGTATTTATAGTAGCTTACAAAATCCCATTAAAATGCTTATTTCTTGCTTTCCACATGGTGATTTTTTCTCCAGGTCATGGGAAATATTATAAATGTCTTTCCTCCATACTTACTTTTCTATATATTTGTTTTCTTTTTATGGGTGGTCTCCAAACTTTTAAAATATTCACCGTTAGTTGACTGGCTTATATGGGTTCCATAAGACAAGCACTGGACTGTTAACCACAAGGTCAGCGGTTCAAACCCAACAACCACTTCTCAGAAACCCTGTATAGGGTCACTATGAGTCGGAAGTGACTCAACAACACTTAACAA
The DNA here is from genome assembly GCF_000296735.1 of Chrysochloris asiatica. NCBI lineage: Eukaryota > Metazoa > Chordata > Mammalia > Afrosoricida > Chrysochloridae > Chrysochloris > Chrysochloris asiatica. The sequence continues at coordinate 20,900,092 of NW_006408536.1, forward strand.
CATTATATATGTACACACACACACTCTGCCAAAATCTATGTCTACATGTATACAAGAGCACTACTGTATTGATATCTTATGTGCATCACCAAATAGACACAGAAAACTTAAGAGAATGAGATTAAATATGTAAGTAAACATTTTCATATTTTCTCCCTTTAACGCAGTGGAGTTGCTTGTGCAGTCTCAGGTTGCAATCATTCTACTTTGAAGACATCAATTTATGTCTTGACATCCCTGGGTGGAGCAAATGGTTAATGCACTCGACCTCTAACCAAAAGATTGGAGGTTCAAGTTCATCCAGAGGCACCTCAGAAGAAAGGCCTGACTATCTACTTCTAAAAAACAGTCATTGAAAAACCTATGAAGTACAGTTTTACTCTGACATACGTGGGGTCACATGAGTCAAAATGGAAACTGGTTTTAAACTAGATACATTTGCATGAAGAGATCTCTGAGACACGTCGTGGTGGTGATGGTGATGATTATGTGCTGTGGAGTCGGTTCCAACTCATAGCGACCATGTACAGGGTAGACTGAAGAAAACAAGGGTAGTGTATGTAGAATGATTTCATCTCTGTAAAAATTATAGTGAATAGAAATACTGCCAAGTAGGGCAGATGGCAGATCAAGGAGCTCAGAGAGAGACTGTCCTGACTAGAAGAGCTGTGGACTGAACATTTCTGACCCTGAGTTGTAACCCATTAACTTCCATAATAAACCCCATAATTGTGAAAAAAAATAGTGAATATATATGTGTGTGTGTGTTGTTAAATGCCATCAAGTTGGTTCCAACTCATAGCAACCATGAATAGGGTTTCCAAGGAGCAGCTGGTGGGTTTGAACCACTGACCTTGCATTTAGCAGACCAGTGCTGATCCTACAGCTCCACAGCAGTACCCCATATATACATATGTTGTTGTTGTTAAGTACCGTGGAGTTGGTTCTGATTCATAGTGACTCTGCACAGGGTTTCTGAGGCTGTAAATCTTTACGGGAGCAGAAAGCCTCATCTTTCTCCTGCAGAACGACTGGTGGTTTTGAACTGCTGACCTTGAAGTTCGCAGCCCGATTCGTAACCACTATGCTACCTGAGCTCCTTGTATATACATATATAGAATGAAAAACAAATGTTAGGATGAGCATAGAAAAAAAAATCTTGCAAAATAGACACCAAATTGTCCATGAAGATTATCTCTTTAATAATACATATTTCTGTATGGTTTGAATTTGACAACTTACTTCTGAAAACAGAAAAAAGTCAACAGATATATTTTAAAAGAGCAGCTCTTCTTCTAAGTCACTCTACTCATTCTGCTGTATTCTTTCTGGCAGTGGGGAATCTATAGTTCCAGAAAACGTGAGCTAAATAGCACAGCAAGCACAGAGCTTGAAAGCAATTTTTTTTTTCTTACTTTCAAGTCTCCCTATATAATTAAGGCTAGTAGGAGGATCATAATATACAAGAAAATTGATATTTATCGACAAGGACCCATCAAAGAGAATCTGAAATAAATTACCTGCTGAATTGTGTTGATGATAGTGAATCAGTGCTGGAATGGAATCAAAACAGTAGTTTTCAGCCAGGTACAATTTGTTCTCTTCATTTGTGTGCACATGGTAATGTTTGACAGCTCCTTTTTTATCTCTAGTAAGGAAGAAAGAATATTAGAACATTGTTAAGAAACAATTGCAGCTTGAATAAATAATAGCTACGTGATCATTTTGTTCTACATGTAGACGATTATGATTATTCGGGAGAAGAAGGTCAGCGAGGGTTTCTCAGTTTTGACATCTGGCATTTTTCTGTAAAGTATTGAGGGCCATCAGTAATCATGAAAGCGAGAGCCCCTCAGTAGATCTTTTATACCCACACACAATTCACCTAGGATGCATCCCAGCTTTCTGCCTTAGTAAACATAAAGCTGGAGTCTTCCTCTGAGGATTGAGAAGCGGGCAGTTATTCCGGATCATTTTTCTGAATATCAATTCTCTTTCAGGATAAAAAAGGAGATAAAACCTGGGAGGCAAAGGCAATTGAACTGTGGTTGTTGTCACTCCAGGGCATGGGTGGGAGGCTTTTTAGGAGTAGTGGTGGGGATCAATGTGGGTGGACATATCCTTGACTTCTTGGAGCAAATCTTTTCCATAGAAGGCTTTCTTCCCCCTCTTTCTTTTACTCCCCCTTTGAGACAGTAGTGGTAAATTGATTTAAGCTAGTTAGGAGTGATAGGCCTATCTTAGGTTTTAAACTATGGCACCGTGGTCAAGAAGTGTATTTTGCATCCTTCTACTACTGCTTGCTCTGGTAGCGTAGTGGTAACGAATCGGGCTGTGAACCGCAAGGTCAGCAGTTCGAAACTACCAGCTGTTCTGCTGGAGAAAGATGAGGCGTTCTGCTCCCATAAAGATTTACAGCCTCAGAAATCCTGTACAGGGTCTCTATAAGTCGGAACCGACTCCACGGCACATGACAACAGCATATATTTATAAAATGTGCTGGACTGCAATGCCGGTGGTTCAAGCTAACAGTCGCTCCTCAGAAAACCCTATACAGGGTCGCTACAGGGTCGCTATGAGTCAGAATTGACTCGACAGCACTTATCAACAACAACAACAACAATGGTGGTGGTGTGCTGTGGAGTCGGTTCAGACTCATAGTAATCATGTATAGGGTTTCTGAGGCTGTACAGGGTCCCTAGGAGTCAGAAATGGCTTGACGGCACTTAGCAACAACAACAACACACACATACATATATTTTACATGTTTGTTGATGTTAAGAAGCCCTATACCAGGATTCCATGGCACTTAAGAACAACAGCATGCACACATATACACATATATATTTGTCGTTGTTAAGTGCCATGGAATCCTGATGTGGTGCTGTAGGTTAAGCACTGGACTGTTAACCTCAAGGTCGGCACTTTATACCCCACAAAAACAACACACACACACATCTATATGTATATGTATGTATCAACTTGCATCATGCAAATTGCTGTGGTTGTAGTACCAGCCTAAAGAAAGGGCAATTCTAAATAAGAGCGAGGGCGTCTGTCTTTGTTATAAATGGTAATCGACTCTTGGCAGCAGTATGAATTGTGCTCAAGCCCATTGATGCTGTTGCTTTTGTTAAGTACTAAGGAGTCAGTTCTGATTCATAGCAATCCCATATAGCGTTTCTGAGGAGCGGCTGATGAGTTTGAGCTACTGACTTTGCATTTCAGACCTTGCAATCCAGGGCTTATCCTACAGTGCCTCAGCAGGACTCCCAAGCCCATGCATAGCATTTCAAAAAAACTTCTGTATTTATTGATGGTGTGCCTGGGTGGTACAAACGGTTACCACACTGGGCTGCTTAACCAAACCATTGGAGGTGCCCAGAGGTGCCTCAGAAGAAAAGCCTGAAAATCTACTTGTGAAAAATCAGCCAGTGAAAGCCCTACGGAGCACATGATGCCCATGGGGTCACCATGAGCTGGAATCAATGTGACAGTACCGGATTTTTAAATTGGTGTTTACTGATTGAGGTTATCTTAATTCAATTCTTTATCTACTTGTTGATTTGTTTACCCAGCCACCTTCCAAAATGAATCTGGAGACTAGAAGCTTGCCTAGGAGAATGTCTGCTAACAGATTTGGCCCAAACTGTGGACCAACGGACCACAGAACTTTTGCTTTTCAATGATCTAAGACTTCTCCCAGTTCTTACTGAGTTGGCCTTAGCTGGCTCGTAGCTATTACAGTGTATACTCTAGTACGTGAGACACCCTGGGGAGGCAGCTTCTGAGACTGGAAAATGTCACAAGACTGTTCAGTGCACATCTCAAGTTGGAGGTAAAAGCTCTGTAAAAAAATGAAATTCTTAAAATAAAGTAATTTTCTGGAAACAAACCAGATGTTCATTAACCAATGAGTTGTTGTTGTTGTTGTTAGGTGCCATCAAGTTGGTACCGACCCATAGCAATCTTATGCACAGCAGAACGAAATACTACCCGATCCTGGGCCAACCTCACTACTGTTGACACGCTTGAGTCCATCGATGCTGCCACTTGGCTAATCCATCTCATTGGGGGTCTTCCTCTTTTTCTCTGACCCTCCACCGTACCAGACATGATAACATTCTCCAGAGACTGGTCCCTCCTGACAATATGTCCAAAGTATGAGAGACGAAGTTGGGCCATCTTGGCCTCCAAGGAGCACTCTGGCTACACTTCTTCCAAAATGGATCTATTGGTCATCACAGTCAACTTTACTTTGAGGTGGCAGCTCTTCCCCAGTTGCATTTTGAGTGCCTTCCAACCTGAGGGGCTCATTTTCTGGCACTATATCTAACAGTGTTTCTCTGTTATTCATAAGATTTTCAGTGACTAAAAGTTGGGAAGTAGTTTGTCACTCTTTCTTCCTAGTCTGTCTTCTTCTGGAAGCTCATCTGAAACCTGTCCACCATGGGTGACCCTGCTGGTATTTAAAATACCGGTATCATAGCTTTCAGAATCACAGCAACTCACAAGCCACCACAGTACGACAAACTGACAGACAAGTGGTGGCTCTTTGGCTTTAAGCAGAAACTGTCACTTTAAATTTCGAGGAGATCTGTGCACATGCATAGTAGAACCCTCCAGGGGAGGGAGTGGGGTGTCCATTAGCTCATGGTGTCCATTAGCCCCTCTAGTCACCAGAATGGAGGTGCGCAGATAGCAGGAGACCAATGAACAGATACCAAAAAAAAAAAAAGAATGTCCACACCTGTATCTCCACGGTTCTGTCAGGCGTTCATGGCTGTTCTGATCAGAACCAATGAGTGGACGAACACACAGAATGTGGAAGGATCAGAGACAATGAGTGGACACACAAAATGTGTGGAAGATTACTCAGCCATACAGAGAAACAAAGTCCTGACGCATGGACCTTGAAAACGCCATGCTGAATGAAAGAAACCAGACAGAAAAGGACAAATATCGTGCGATGCCACTTATATGAAATGGCAGAGGTATAGAAACTAAAGTTTAGTAGTGTTTACCAGAGGTGGTAGGAAGGGGAAAGGGGGGGGGGGTTTATGGGGCTGGAATCTTTTGGAAACGGACAATGGTGGGATTTGTACAACGTGTCATCAACGTCATTGAATTGTATGTGGAAACACTGTCTAACTGGCAGATGTTTTGTTATAATTATACCTATCACAAAAAATTAGTTTTATAAGGAAGAAAGCATTAAATAAAACAACTCTTTACTCACTTAATTGTTACTACGTTACATATATGCCCGACAGGAAAGAGATCATGGGGAAGGCAGAGAATTATTGACTCCAACTGTTAAAATGGGGTCACACACAGAGATATTTATTTTTTTCAAAGGGTCCTAATTAGGGGTTGGCCAGATTCTCATTTCATAGCATTGGGGACTTCTGTGTAGACATATGGGTGGATATGATTGAAAGAAAGTGGACTCCAGTGTTGGAGGCCCAATGACTTGTGAGCTTTCTGGAAGAGTCTTTTAAAGGCAATCCTTCTTCCACTCATCTGTGAAACAGTGCAAATCCCAACCTCTTTCCTATTTGTTGACAGTGTGGTGAGAAGGCAGGAAGATCTCATAACCAATGGGGAAGTTGGCTTGTAAAGCTACGTAGGGGTATCCTGATGATGACAATGATGATGACGACATGTCAAAGATGATTATGGGATGTCTTCTAGGCCTAAGTGTTGGGGGATGGAGTCAGGCAGGTAGAACTTTTTTCAACAACAGTAATTGTTATTTGTTTACTACATGCTTACTGTGTTCCAGGCACTGTTCTAAGCCAAGGCATGACTTAACTCACTTTATCCACAGAATGATAATAATAATGATCATGCCCTCTTTTCCAGTTAGGAAGCCAAGACACAGTAGTTTACAAACTTGCTCAGCGCCCTACAGCTCTGAAGTAGTAGATCTAGGAGTTGAACTCAGAAGTGTGGCTTCAACACCACGTTCTGAATCATCAGAAGGGGGCAGCACTATGGAGAGCAGCTGCCCAGGACCACTGGCTCCATCTAGAATGCTTTATTCAAAACTAGGCATTGGGGTAGGTGTCTTGGCTCAGCAGGTGCCTTGGTCTCAGGGTGCAGAGTCTTCATTGCTTTTTTTTCTCTCTTTCTAGGTTTAGGCTGAATGGAGGAGAATCACTTAAAACTTTTCTAACTAATGATCTCTCTGTTGTGCTGTGCGCTGCACACTTTGTCGCTTCCTGGGGAGGCTCACCAAGCCAATAGTCTCTCAAAAAAGACACCTACAAATGGTCAAATCCAACAGAAATACTTTGATACAAAAGTTGGGCCTTTTAAGGTAGTATCTTATCCAAAGGTGTGACTGAGTGACTAGCATATTCAAGGAACGTAGACAAAAGATAAAAGAGAGAAGAGCCCGTGATACTTACTTCACAGCCTTACTGAATAAAGACACTGTGTACATCCCCGCCTGGCTGGAATTGCGAACCATGAATGCCCCTTCTTTTCCCTGAAAAGAAAGGACCATGTCATGTGCAAGACACAGAACATTTGTGTTATTCTTGACAACTTGTCTTCAGTGTTCCTCCTTTTTTTCCCTCAGTCTCTTTAAAGATCGACTGTTTGAGCATAACGCTTCCTCTCAAGGTAATTTTTAACCCTATCTGATAACTTTTGATTTTGTTCTTGTGCAAGTCTAATCTTTTCTTCTTCTTAAAATAATATTTCAAACTACATACTACCATGAGTTGGCACCAACTCAACCACAACAGGGTACCACTGTATCAGAAACCCCAAGAATACACTGTTGAAGTTCTACACTCAACTCGTCTTTCTTAATGGCTTGTGCTAAATGCAAATGTATCTACATTCAGAAAGAGCACGTAAGAAAAGCCATGAAGGTGACAAAATACTGAGTGAGGTCACCAGCACCCATCAAAGAAATATTCAGTGTATTCGATGTTTCATTAGCTTAAACTGTATCAAAGAGTCATTTTGTAGGTCAACAAAAAAAGCTTAAGACTGGCAATTCCAAACTAATTAGTAATGAAGGAGTCTTTCCTATTACACTTGCTCTCTTCTGTCTTACATGCTAATGAGCTGTAACAGAACTGTGGGATACAGTTACATGGATGGTCCACAATACATAGTGCAAATAGTTTGTGCTCAACTAGTAACCAAAAAGTTGGTAGCTCAAAGCCAACTAGAGGCATCCCAGAAGACAAACCTGAATATCTGCTTCTGTAAGGAATATAGCCAAGATGCCCCATGGAGCTGGAAACCACTGGTACTTTTGAACTGCTGACCTTGAGGTTAGCAGCCTGACTCCTAACCACTAAGCTAGGAGCATTCTTCTAAGTCTTGCTTCTAAGATTTCTGGCTGTACTTCTTCCAACACATATTTGGTTGTTCCGTGGGCTGTCCGTTGTTGCTGTTGCTAAGTGCCCTCGAGTCGATTCTGACCCATAGCGACCCTGTACAGGGTTTCCAAGGCTGTAAATCTTGACAGGAGTAGAAAGCCTCATCTTTCTCCTGCGGAACAGCTGGTAGTTTCGAACTGCTGACCTTGTGGTTCGCAGCCCGATTCGTAACCACTACGCTACCAGACTTTTAATATTCTTCTCCAACATCATAGCTCAAATGCAGTAACCTCAGGGTCAGCAGTTTGAAACTACCAGTGGTTCCACGGGAGAAAGATGAAGCTTTCTGCTCTTGTAAAGATTTACAGCCTTGGAAACCCTTTATAGGGTCCCTATGAGTCAGCACTGATTCCACAGCACATAACCACCACCACCATGCCATTGACTCTGGGCTTGACCATGTGACTGGTTTTGACCAATGGAACATCAGCAAACATGATGAAAGCAAAGACTCAATAAATGCTTGCACTGCAGAGTTTGTCCTCTTGGAACCCTGCTTTGAGATCACCAGGCTGTGAGGAAGCCCAAGTTACCCACATGGAGAAGCACTGAGGTGTCCTAGCTGAGCCTAACCCCCCAGTCAATCCACCAACTAAATGTAGCTCTCAGTTACCCTGAGCATAGCCTGCAGAAACATTTCTTACCCAGCACTTCCTGCCCAGAATCGTGAGAAATCCACATCGTCATTGTTTCAAACCACTGCATCAGAGGGTGAAGCCAGAGATGTCAAAAACAGAGGAAGTAACTAGACATGAAGGGCCGAGTAACCCATGGGCTCAATAATCACTGCTATAGTGAGTTGACTGTATAATTAGCAATAAGGATTCTATGAAAAGCCCATTAGCCTCTAGGTCCTGCAACAGCAAAAGGTTCTTGGAGGTGATTTCTTTCTCCTTTTTAAATATCTAATTTGGAAAGAAACTTTGAGGCCAAGTAGCAGTTTTATCATGCATCTAAGAAACATTTATAACCTCCAACTCACAATAAAATTTTCATACAAAACAGAGAGCAGTTATTGGCCTTTATGTCCATTGTACGCCTTTCTAAATGTTTGTGCATAGACTCATAGTCGTGATGCCCGAGATCTTCCAGTTTTTCCAGTTGAGATGTTCCAAGTATCCATAGTCAATCCTGACTTAAAAGATCATTTTCAATCCTCTCACTAAGAGCCTAAGTGGCAGGTACTTGTGTGGCGACAGGGAGGCTTTAAGGAACTGATGGGTCTCTGCATGGAGACCCTCTTTCTTTCTTTTCTTTTCTTGGTAGTATTTTTTTTCAATTTGTTATTGTGCATTGAGCGAAGGTTCACAGACAAGATTATCAACTTTACTTTCAATGAACCATGCATTCTGTTTCATCTCAATGATTCCACTCCCCTCCCTGTAATAACAGTTGTCCTGCTTCCTCCCTGTGCATCTCCATTTACATATTATTTTTCAACCACAGAAAGCAAAAAATATTTGATGTACACATGCAAAAACAAAAAGTAGATATTCATTTAAATGTCCAAAGGGCACAGTCTGCAAGCCAGCCCTTGGAGGTGATTTTGAAAGACAACAAGACAACGTACCTTTTGTCTCAGTAACTGCTCAGATTGTGACCTGGAGATATTACCGGCAAACCAGCTGCAACAGGAAATGGAATTCATATTTGGAACGAAGAGTCTTTTAATTACATAGCATGTCATTCCACTCTCTAATCTGCAAAAGGACATGTTGGCCCAGATAAGAGGCTTCCACACCTGCCTGCTCAGTAGAGACACGTGAGGATATTTTGTACCACCCATGATCTGGCGCAGATTTATATTTTTAAGTGTGATGCCATTTAGGAACTTTTGGCCACCTTCTAAATGACCTCTATGTTCTCCAACATGTCACCAGGGATTCGATCAATGGGTATGCCCATGGAAGAATCAGAATTGCCAAGGATGGATGTTCCTGTCTTTCCACCTGATTGCTTCTTTAATATAATCTGAAAGAAGCACACTTTGTAGCATCTGGGTTTGTTTGTTTGTTGTTTTTTTTTTTGCTTTGTTTTTTGTTTAATGTCTCTTTCATCTTATTGTTTAATGTTATTTTACATTTTAGAATACTTTTAGACTTCTAGACACATTGCAAAGATAGTTCAGAGATTTCCTATGTAGTTCAGGTCCAGTTTCCAATCTTAGTACCTTCTTATGTAGATTCTCAACTCTGAAGGAAATGAAGCCTAGCTCCTCACTCCTTAAATGTGGGCTGTGCACAGTGACTTAAAGAGTAACTAAAGTGTGGATAGCATACTGGTTACGAATTGAGCTGTGAGCCACGCGGTTAGCAGTTCGAAACTACCAGCGGTTCTGCGGGAGAAAGATGAGGCTTTCTGCTCCCATAAAGATTTACAGCCTCGGAAACCCTGTATAGGGTCGCTATAAGTTAGAGCCGACTTCACGGCACATAACAACAACAACAAAGTGTGGATAGAGGGAAAGAGTAACTTTACAGAGGAGACGCCCAAAAAACTACCTCAGCCAGGGCATTAGGGTCATCAGCAGTATAGACAAGTCATTGTAAGTTGTACTCATGATAAGAAATGATGAGCATGACACTTTCCCTCTCTGGACTTCCAAATAAAAGAAAAGAAATTCTGGTCTAAAGTATTAGTTGTGAAGATGGTGAGACTTTGTCTTGTTTATTTTGGACACATCATCATGTAGGACCAATGCCTACAAAAAGAAATCCTGTCTGGTAAAGTAGAGGGTCAGCAAAATTGAAGGAAGTCCTCAGTGAGATGGATCGACACAGTGGCTGCAACAATGGACATGAAGTCTCCATGATCATGCGGGTGATGAAGGACCATGCGATGTGTGTTCTGCTGTACATGTGGTCACTGTGAGTAGGAGCCCACCTTGTGGCAACAAACAACTACTATGAGGAAGGAAAAGGGGTTTTGTTGGTTTGTTTTCAGGAGAGCAATAGATAGCATCTGTGGTTATATTAGGTAGGAGCAGTTGTGCTGAACTGAGTCAAAGATAAAATAGGAGAGCCGGGGTCATCTTTAAATGCTGCCCCTTGTTTCACAAAGTTCGCCAAGACCGTTAACCTCTTACTTCATATGTGGAGTTCAAAAGGCCGTAGAACTATTTCTCACATACCGTCAGCAATGTCTTTTGGCTTTGGCCAATGTGTCATACTAAGGAAGCAAATAGACCTTCTAGGGATCGGGCAAAGGTTTGGAGGGCTTGGTAGAACCTTCTGGCACAAGATAATACCTGAGGAGTGAAGAAGTACCTTAGGAGAATGAGTGAAAGGGAGGGGTTATAGGAGAAAATCAAGATGGAGAATGGAGAGTGTCTCAAAATATGGCAGGAATGGAAAGAAAGTGTTCTCTGGATAGTCTGTGTATTAGCAGGTGAGGAAGTGTCAGCTGCTGGACATCTCAGCCAAATGCAAAGACCCTTAGACCAACTAGATAAACAGCTCAGAAGTCGGGCTTCTAGACTTAACCGTCTAGACTTAAGTTAGTCACTTAGTCTATCAGGGCCTTGGATTTCCCGATCTGTAAAATGAGGGAGGAGGAGGGTGGCTTACTGGATGTGATAAGCTTGAAAGTCACTTCTAATTCCACCTGTATAAATACTCTCTAATTAACACTTGGGATATTAACTGATGTTGTCTTATTAGTTAACATTTTAAACTAATCAAAGTTAATCAAGTCTAATCAAAAGAATCCTTTAGGGAATATGACCCAGGATATATGTGTGTTGGGGATGAAGGAAGAGATGATCAGGAGAGGGAAAGGAAGCTCTGTGAGGAGGAATGAGACCATGTGCATGTTCTC